>NW_019154121.1:18604010-19033431 GCF_002288905.1 Enhydra lutris kenyoni
GCAAAGAAGAAGTCAAACTCTCACTCTTCGCAGATGATATGATACTATATGTGGAGAACCCAAAAGACTCCACTCCAAAACTGCTAGAACTTGTACAGGAATTCAGTAAAGTGTCAGGATATAAAATCAATGCCCAGAAATCAGTTGCATTTCTCTACACCAACAACAAGACAGAAGAAAGAGAAATTAAGGAGTCCATCCCATTTACAATTGCACCCAAAACTATAAGATACCTAGGAATAAATCTAACCAAAGAGACTAAGAATCTATACACAGAAAACTATAAAGTACTCATGAAAGAAATTGAGGAAGACACAAAGAAATGGAAAAATGTTCCATGCTCCTGGATTGGAAGAATAAATATTGTGAAAATGTCTATGCTACCTAAAGCAATCTACACATTTAATGCAATTCCTATCAAAGTACCATCCATTTTTTTCAAAGAAATGGAACAAATAATCCTAAAATTTATATGGAACCAGAAAAGACCTCGAATAGCCAAAGGAATATTGAAAAAGAAAGCCAAAGTTGGTGGCATCACAATTCCGGACTTCAAGCTCTATTACAAAGCTGTCATCATCAAGACAGCATGGTACTGGCACAAAAACAGACACATAGATCAATGGAACAGAATAGAGAGCCCAGAAATAGACCCTCAACTCTATGGTCAACTCATCTTCGACAAAGCAGGAAAGAATATCCAATGGAAAAAAGACAGCCTCTTCAACAAA
Source organism: Enhydra lutris kenyoni (assembly GCF_002288905.1). Taxonomy (NCBI): domain Eukaryota; kingdom Metazoa; phylum Chordata; class Mammalia; order Carnivora; family Mustelidae; genus Enhydra; species Enhydra lutris. The sequence continues at coordinate 18,604,742 of NW_019154121.1, forward strand.
TGGAGTTGGGAAAATTGGACAGCCACATGCAGAAAAATGAAATTGGATTATTTCCTTACACCACACACGAAAATAGACTCAAAATGGATGAAGGACCTCAATGTGAGAAAGGAATCCATCAAAATCCTTGAGGAGAACACAGGCAGCAACCTCTTCGACCTCAGCCGCAGCAACATCTTCCTAGGAACATCGCCAAAGGCAAGGGAAGCAAGGGCAAAAATGAACTATTGGGATTTCATCAAGATCAAAAGCTTTTGCACAGCAAAGGAAACAGTTAACAAAACCAAAAGACAACTGACAGAATGGGAGAAGATATTTGCAAATGACATATCAGATAAAGGGCTAGTGTCCAAAATTTATAAAGAACTTGGCAAACTCAACACCCAAAGAACAAATAATCCAATCAAGAAATGGGCAGAGGACATGAACAGACATTTCTGCAAAGAAGACATCCAGATGGCCAACAGACACATGAAAAAGTGCTCCATATCACTCGGCATCAGGGAAATACAAATCAAAACCACAATGAGATACCACCTCACACCAGTCAGAATGGCTAAAATTAACAAGTCAGGAAATGACAGATGCTGGCGAGGATGCGGAGAAAGGGGAACCCTCCTACACTGTTGGTGGGAATGCAAGCTGGTGCAACCACTCTGGAAAACAGTATGGAGGTTCCTCAAAATGTTGAAAATAGAACTCCCCTATGACCCAGCAATTGCACTGCTGGGTATTTACCCTAAAGATACAAACGTAGTGATCCGAAGGGGCACGTGCACCCGAATGTTTATAGCAGCAATGTCTACAATAGCCAAACTATGGAAAGAACCTAGATGTCCATCAACAGACGAATGGATAAAGAAGAGGTGGTATATATACACAATGGAATACTATGCAGCCATCAAAAGAAATGAAATGTTGCCATTTGCGACGACGTGGATGGAACTAGAGGGTATCATGCTTAGCGAAATAAGTCAATCGGAGAAAGACAACTATCATATGATCTCCCTGATATGAGGGAGAGGAGATGCAACATGGGGGGTTAAGGGTGTAGGAGAAGAATAAATGAAACAAGATGGGATTGGGAGGAAGACAAACCATAAGTGACTCTTAATCTCACAAAACAAACTGAGGGTTAATGGGGGGAGGGGGTTGGGAGGGTGGGATTATGGACATTGGGGGGGGTATGTGCTATGGTGAGTGCTGTGAAATGTGTAAACCTGGCGATTCACAGACCTGTACCCCTGGGGATAAAAAGATATTATATGTTTAAAAAAAATAAAATTAAAAAAAAAAAAAAGTCTCAGTGTTCTCCTATGGACACAACACTCCTATTAATAATAGTAATATAGATAATCACTTTGCACTTTGTTAATATTTTGTTTTTTAATTTTTAAATCATATGCCCAGTTTTCACAGTTTTACCTGCTAAGAAATTTCCCAATCTATACCCTCCCCTCTGCCATACCACTATCTCATATCCATAGCTCATTTCTTCACCTTTGGATTATTTCAATAACCTGCTAATGGGATTCCCAATCATTGTGTGTGTGTGTGTGTGTGTGTTTAATTCTGATCACATCACTTTTCTGTTTAAAATCCTTCTGTGTTGTTGATTTTTGGCTTTTGGTTTTTTGTTTTCACATTGCCTACTGGTCACAGTCAACATCTTTTAGTGTGACATTTAAGACTTCAGTTCATCCAGACTTTAATTTACCCATAATCACTGAGTCCCCAGCCCTGAAATTTCCCTTTGAACCCCTTTAGAAGACTTGTCATTTCTTAATGTAGCCTGTGTTCTCTCAGATTTATAACTGTGTTCCATTTTTCCTTCTGCACATGCCCTTCTTCACCTATTCTTCCAGACACATATTAAAGTGATTCTTCTGTAACAAATCCCCCTGTGTACCACCCCCTCATCTCCATATACCTCTGTATAAGGTAAAATTGTCTTTCTTTCAACTCCCATAGCATTTTTCTTGACCTTGGCTCGCAAAGATTAGCATACTCTGCCGATTATTATTCTTATTTGCATTCACGATTGGTTTCTCTTCTTGAATTTTAAATTTCTCTGTGGTAGGGTTTGTAATCATTTTATTGTCTAGTTTTGTGCAAATTGTGGATGTCTAGCAATTTTCTTCAGAGAGAATGTACACTACTTAACCAATTGGATATGTATAAAAATGTAGTGTGGAAATAAGCAAAAAATAGTATCTTCCTTAAATCCCATAGGAAGGGACGTTTTTGCTTCCCAGATTTATTCAGATGAAATTGACAAATAAAAATTATATATATTTAGAATATAAAACACAATGACTTAATATATATTTACATTTTGAAATCACTGCCCAGTCAACTAATGAATACATCCTTCACCTCATATAGTTACCTCTTGTGTGTGTGTGTGTGTGTGTGTGTGTGTGTGTGTGTGTGTGTGTATGAATACTTGGGAAGAAATGTTTTAGCAAATTTAATGTATACAATATAGTATTATTAACTATAATCATCATGCTGTACATTAAGATCCCTGAAGTTATTTGTCTTATAATATTTTGACCACCATCTTCCCAACTTTTTCGACTGCCCTCCTCCCTGCCCTCAGTCTCTGGCAGCCAGTATCCCACTTTCAGCTTTTATGAGTTTGACTTTTTTAGATTTCATGTATCAGTGAGATCATGCAATGTTTGTCATTCTGTGACTGGCTTATTTCACTTAACATATGGCTTCTAGGTTCATCCATGTTGTTGCAAATGATAGGATTTCCTTCTTTTTTTAAGACAAAATAGTATTCCAGTGTATGTGCGTGTATCACATTTTCTTTATGCATTCATCTGTTGACAGACACAAGTTATTTCCATGTCTTGGCTATTGTGAATAGTACTTCAATGGATATGAGAATTCAGTTATCTCCGAATCACCAATTCCATTTCCTTTGGATATACACGCTAAAGTGTTGTTGGTTTACATGAAAACTATAAGGCATTGATGGAAGAAACTGAAGACACACATAAATGGAAACTTAAATAGGAAATATCCTGTATTTATGGATTGGAAGAGTTAACATTGTTAAAATTAATACAGAAAATGTTTTTATTGCTGATAACAATATAGCTTTCTTAACTCAGTCAAGGCTGCATATCAAAACATACAATACATATCAAATTCAGTGGACAAACTTTAACTAATTTCTTTTAATATGATGAAGGAAAAAGGCTGCTATCACTAACAGAAGGTTTAACTACAGTAAAAGAAAAAGGTATAAAAGCATAAAGATAAGAAGAGACAAAGCCTCTATTGCAGATAGTATTGTCATCTATTAAGAAGTCAAATAGAATCTACTTTTATATAATTAATACTAATAAGAGGATTAAGTAAGATGTTCAAATACAAGATACTAAAAAATGTGTAAGTTTTTCCTCACCAGATAATAAACAGCTTGATAAAAGTATGGAGGTAGAAAAAAGGATACTGCTCATAATACCAACAAAATTATAAATTCCTTAAGAATTATCTTGGCAAAGCCTGAATATTTAGGGTAATAATTAGATGGAGATCATCTAGGTGTCCTACTCTTGGGGAATAAATAAGTATGGAAGCTTACTGTATAATACTTTGGTGGCATTGAGGAACAATGTGCTGGAGACACAAATAGTTTAACACAGTGTTAGGACAAATATAAGTAATAAAATGAGGTGTATAGTAAAATATCCTTTCTGTGATGAAAAGACTGCATCTAAAAAAATTCATCTAGGGGTTCCTGGATGGCTCAGTCAATTAAGCCTTGTACTCTTGATTTCTACTCAAGTCATGATCTCTGGGTCTTGAGATCAAACCCTTCATCTGGTTCCACTCCTTGGTGAGTCTGCTGGAGATTCTCTCTCCCTTTCTTATTCCCTCTGCCCCTCTCCCTGCTTGAGTACATGTGTGCACACAAGCTATCTCTCTCTCTCTCTCTCAAATGAATAAATAAATCATAAAAAATTCATCCAAAAACATACATTGACTTTGTTAGAGCAAGACCTATGGTGGGGAAGATAGGGATGAGACTATCAGTGATGATAAATAAAGAGACAAAGCAAATAACTATAAAAATAATAATTAATCTTCTATAAATGAGTGATGATGGGAGGATCTAATTGAGTTTTGATCTAACTCAATTGACTGCATCAGAGTTTCAAATGAAAAGGAAACCAAAATTTTCTAGAAAATTCCTGTCAACATTTAGTGATTAGAACTCAACAAGGAACATCACAGCTCACCAAATACACCATCTTCTTTTTTTTTTTAAGATTTTATTTATTTATTTGATAGACAAAGATCACAAGTAGGCAGAGAGGCAGGCAGAGAGAGAGAGGAGGAAGCAGGCTTCCCACTGAGCAGAGAGCCCGATGCGGGGCTCGATCCCAAGACCCTGGGATCATGACCTGAGCCAAAGGCAGAAGCTTTAACCCACTGAGCCACCGAGGTGCCCCCCAAATACACCATCTTCTTAACAGATGGGATAATTAAACCCAGAGGGCTTCAATCAGTTGTCAAGGTCATGTATCATTAATGGCTGATCTTCCACTTTTCACTTGCCTTCTCTTTTCTGCACTGTGTGACCTTTGTGCTTGAAAAAATAGTGTTTTTCTATGTTCTTCCCATGAAAGTTCCATCCCTTGTACCTTTAATGAACTTACACATTTACAGTTTCAACTTCACTAAATAAAATGCCCTCTATCAGAGATAGATAACTGAATTAGCTGATTCTTTCAGTGTACTATAGAGAATTCAGTTAAGATGATATGATTTAAAGATAAAAAGTGTCTGGAGCAAGAAGGAATGCATGAGCAAGCATGTGAAGAATCAATTATCTAATGAAAACAACTCTTAATCACTTGAATGGAAATGATACAAGTTTTGGGAATGAGTTCTCTTTTTCTGCTTGAGTCTCATGGTGAAGCAGTTTTAGTCAGCACAGCTTCTTTGCAGGCCACTTGCCCCTGAGTTAGTTTACTTTTTAGTGCTCCATGTGTCTTGAGGCCAGTATTTGGGATATCATCTCACCTTATTATACATGATAGCTTTTAAGCCATTATTGTCTATCTTCTTTAAACAAAACAAAAATCAAACAAAAATTTATTAATTACTGATTCAGTATAGGTCACTCCTATTCATTTTAGTGAGAACTACTATTTATTGAGCTTTTAGGCTATCTCAGACATTTTCACATACATGACATGTAATCACAATAACCCCTAAGCAGATGAGAAAAATGAGACTTAGAGCAGTTTATAATTTGCTCAATATGTGATGAATTAGTGATGGAATAAGAACTTCAACCTAAACCTGAAACATTATTCTGCACCACAATATAATATATATAATATATTCTAATACTGATCACAGACATTGTAGATGCATATACAATCCTACCTGGCCTTTTCTGATGCAGCATTGGAGGTGTTTATTTCTAAAGAATCAGTTTTAAATGCAACTGACATCTATGAGAGAAATGAGTGGAGTGCTATTCTGCAAAATATCTGAATTCGTGTACACGGAATTGCTGATCTGTGTAAAATGATATCCTGATGTTTCCAGCATCAGCGGTGTAATGCAAGATATTCAAAAGGCAACAAATGATTAAAAAGGTACCAGGCAACCCCTTATATCTCCCAGGGGATGGCATTTATCTAAGAGAATATAGAGGGACATAAACTTAAGGTCAAAGCTGAAGTGTTCAGACCAGAGGGATACATTGCCTAAAAGAGAAAGTTGATTCCATTGCAAACAGAGATCCATCAGGCAGAAAAATAAAGGGACATTTTATGAAAAGGGACTGCTGGATGGTGACTGATGTTCACCTTGGTGTTCTACCCATGTCTTCTACTTCCTGTCATTCATGTTGGTGAAGCCACAGAAAAAAAAGTGGTCACAGTGAAGAAGTATTTTCAGACTTTGTAGGGCACAAAATATAGCTCCAGAAGACATAGACTTTGTATTCTGGTTCAGTCACTTTTTAGTTGTTAGACCCTGGGAAAATTTTTATTTATTTTTATTTTCTCCTTACCCTGGGAAAATTCTTAAAATTTCTGTGACGCTCAGTTTTCTCAGCAATTAAATGGAATGATAAATAATACTTCTATATTTCCTATCATTGTGCACCTCAAATGAAGAAGCCCATGTAAACTTTCACAATTGTGTTTTAAAGTTACCCTTTATTTGTCATTATCAGCATCAGGAATGGCACCAAAATGATGTGATAAAGAAGAAATAGGAAAAATAGAAAATAATTCTGATAAAATATTCAGATAGGATAGGACTTTTAAAAATCCTCTTTGAGATTGCCAATCTCAAATCCTTTTTTGAAACACAGCAGGGATTGGTGAAGGAATCCTTATGAGCTAGGTTGTGTTGTGTAAGTAATGATGGAGCTGGCTATCTTGACTGAGCTGGAGGTAAAAATTTTTAAGTTGGCATAAGGCTGACCACCCTTCTAATAATCAAAGAATTCTAGGTAGTTAACTCATCAAATTTTAAGGGGCACTTGAATGTGTTCTAGGTGGCTAAAGGAAAATATTTAAAATGTCTAGAAATGTAGTTCAGATATGTACTGTCAAGTTTAACAGACTGGAGTTGATGGGAATAAAGAAGCACATAGCTGCAGGGTCACTAAAGGTCACCTAATTAAAGGTAGAAATTCATGCTGAATTGCATGGCCTACCTACTAGGATCTGGAAGTCAGAAATAAAATGTAAGACTGGACACTTTTCTGTCTGGAAATTCCTCTGCCACATTATACGTTCAAGAATAACTCCATACCCTAGGAATGAAAGTCTATAGAATCAGAAAAAAGAAAAAAAAAAAAAAGAGACCTTAAATATTTGCTGTGAGTTAAGAGTAGATGTAGAATAGGAAGTAGATATGACACTGCCCTCCAACTAGGGGACAAATGAGAATAGTGTCACACTATTTGCTCCTAGGGGATCCCTAGAGGTACCTAAAACAGCCGAGTTCATAATGATTCAATATGCACCAGCTTACTCAGGACAGTCTCAGTTTTCATGTGTGTTACTGCTATCTCACCTGATAAGAGTCCCCTTTAACCCTTTAAAGTATCCAAGTTTGGATAATATGTACAGTGTCTATACCAAAATGAAAATTATCTTACCCAAGATGTATAAACTAATAGGGCTTAAGAAACATTTAAGATATGAAGATTTTTATTGTTTGGGGATCTCAAATAGTTGAATAGAGGGACCTATTGAAAATATAGGGCTCCCTGCTAATTAGAAGGTGCAGGTTTGATTCATGAGGTTAGAACAATTAATATAAGTGTGATTCATAAATAGCCAAGTGAAATCCCAGATTTCCAAATTACAGATGCTTTAGATATTAAGAGAGAAAGAATAATTCAGTTGTGGAATCTCATTTAAAAAAAAAAAAAAGGCTTTACAGAGGGTGGGGTAAAGCCTTAATTTCCTGCACAGACTGAAGAGAAGAATAGCATAGATGGAAAGGGTAAGGAATGTAACTATTTGGATGTGGATTAGAAGATGATCCCTGACCCTAAATCTAGAAGCCTACTTCTTTTTTCTTTTCTTTTTTTTTTTTTAATATTAACATATAATGTATCATTTTCCCCAGGGGTACAGGTCTGTGAATCATCAGGATTACACATTTCCCAGCACTCACCATAGCACACACCCTCCCCGATATCCATAACCCAGTCACCTTATCCCTACCCCCACATTCCTCAGCAACTCTCAGTTTGTTTCATGATATTAAGAGTCTCTTATGGTTTATCTCCCTCCTGATCCCATCATTTTTTCCCTCCCTACCCCCCACGACCCCGGCCATGATTCTCAAAATCCTCATATCAGGGAGATCATATGATTATTGTCTTTCTCTGATTGACTTTATTGCTCAGCATAATACCCTCTAGTTCCATTCACATCATTGCAAAAGGCAACATTTCATTTCTTTTGATGGCTGCATAGTATTCCATTGTGTATATACACCACCTCTTCTTTATCCATTCATCTGTTGATGGACATCTAAGTTCTTTCCGTAGTTTGGCTATTGTGGACATTGCTGCTATAAACATTCAGGTGCAAGCGGGCCTTCAGATCATTACATTTGTGTCTTTAGTGTAAATACCAGTATGTGATTGCTGGGTTGTAGGGTAGTTCTATTTTCAACTTTTTCAGGAACCTCCATGCTGTTTTCCAGAGTGGCTGCACCAGCTTGCATTCCCACCAGCAGTGTAGGAGGGTTCCCATTTCATAACATCCTCACCAACATCTGTCATTTCCTGACTTGTTAATTTTAGCCTTTCTGACTGGTGTGAGGTGGTATCTCACTGTGGCTTTGATTTGTATTTCCCTGAAGGTGAGTGATGTTAAGCACTTTTTCATGTATCTTTTGCCCATTTGGATGTCTTCTTTGCAGAAATGTCTGTCCATGTCTTCTGCCCATTACTTGATTGGATTATTTGTTCTTTGGGTGTTGAGTTTGATAAGTTCTTTATATATTTTGGATATGAACCCTTTATCTGATATGTCATTTGTGAATATTGTCTTCCATTCTGTCAGTTGCCTTTTGGTTTTGTTGACTGTTCCCTTTGCTGTGCAAAAACATTTGATCTTGTTGAAGTCCCAATTGTTCATTTTTGCCCTTGTTTCCCTCGCTTTTGGTGGTATTTCTAGGAATAACTTGTTGTGGCTGAGATTGAAGAAGTTGCTGCTTATGTTCTCCTCAAGGATTTTGATGTATTCCTGTCTCACGTTTAGGTCTTTCATCCATTTTGAGTCTATTTTTATGTGTGGTGTAAGGAAATGGTCCATTTTTATTCTTTGATGTGGCTGTCCAATTTTCACAACACCTTTTGTTAAAGGGACTGTCTTTTTCCCATTGGACATTCTTTCCTGCTTTGTCAAAAGTTAGTTGACTACAGAGATGAGGGTCCATTTCTGGGCTCTCTATTCTGTTCCATTGATCTATGTGTCTGTTTCTGTGCCAGTACCAACTCTCTTGTTTATTATAGCTTTGTAATAGAGTTTGAAGTCTGGAATTCTGATACTGCCAACTTTGGTTTTCTTTTTCAACATTATTCTGGCTATTTGGGGGTCTTTTCTGGTTCCATATAAATTTTAGGATTATTTGTTCCATTTCTTTGGGGGAAAAATGATGGTATTTTGATAGGGATTGCATTAAATGTGTAGATTGCTTTAGGTAGCATAGACATTTTCACAATATTTGTTCTTCCAATCCAAGAGCATGGAATGTTTTTCCATTTCTTTGTGTCTTGCTCAATTTTTTCCATGAGTACTTTATAGTTTTCTGAGTATAGATTCTTTGCCTCTTTGGTTAGATTAATTCCTAGGTATCTTGTGGTTTTGGGCACAATTGTAAATGGGATTGACACCTTAATTTCTCTTTCTTCTGTCTTGCTGTTGGTGTATAGAAATGCAACTGATTTCTGGGCATTGATTTTATATCCTGACACTTTACTGAAATCCTGTATGAGTTCTAGCAGTTTTGCAGTGGAGTCTTTGGGGTTTTCCACATAGAATATCATATCATCTGCAAAGAGTGAGAGTTTGACTTCTTCTTTGCCAATTTGGAGGCCTTTTATTTCTTTTTCTTTCTTTCTTTCTTTTTTTTTTTTTTTTGTCTGATTGCTGAGGGTAGGACTTCCAGTACTATGTTGAATAGCAGTGGTGATAGTGGACATTCCTGCTGTGTTCCTGACCTTAGGGGAAAGGCTTTCAGTTTTTCCCCATTGAGAATGATAATCGCTGTGGGTTTTTCATAGATGTCTTTGATGATACTGAGGTATGTACCTTCTACTCCTACACTGTAGAGAGTTTTGATCAAGAAATGATGCTGTACTTTGTCAAATGCTTTTTCAGCATCTATTGAGAGTATCATATGGTTCTTGTTCTTTCTTTTATTAATGTATTGTATCACATTGATTGATTTGCAGATGTTGAACCAAACTTGCAGCCCAGGAATAAATCCCACATGGTCATGGTGAATAATCCTCTTAATGTACTGTTGGGTCCTATTGGCTAGTATTTTGGTGAGAATTTTTGCATCTGTGTTCATTAAGGATATTGGTCTATAATTCTCTTTTTTGATGGGGTCTTTGGTTTTAGGATCAAGGTAATGCTGGGCTCATAAAATGAGTTTGGAAGTTTTCCCTCCATTTCTATTTTTTGGAACAATTTCAGGAGAATAGGAATTAATTCTTTAAATGTTTGGTAGAATTCCTCTGGGAAGCCATCTGGCCCTGGGCTCTTGTTTGGTGGGAGATTTTTGATGACTACTTCAATCTGCTTCCTGATTATGGGTCTGTTCAAGTTTTCTATTTCTTCCTGGTTCAGTTTTGGTAGTTTACATGTCTCTAGGAATGCATCCATTTCTTCCAGATTGTCAAATTTGCTGGCATATAGTTGCTCTCCTGCTGGGTTTAGACTTTCTTTGCTTGCTTTCTCAAGCTCCTTTAGGTGTAGGGTTAGGTTGTGTACTTGAGACCTTTCTTGTTTTTTGAGAAAGACTTGTATCACTATACTCTTTCCTCTCAGGATCGCCTTTGCTGTGTCCCAAAGATTTTGAACAGTTGTGTTTTCATTTTCATTTGTTTCCATGAATTTTTCAGTTTTCCTTTAATTACCTTGTTGACCCATTGATCCATTCATTCTTTAGTAGGATGTTCTTTAGTCTCCATGTATTTGAGGTCTTTCCAACTTTCCTCTTGTGATTGAGTTCTAGTTTCAAAGCATTGTGGTCTGAAAATATGCAGGGAAGGATCCCAACCTTTTGGTACCAGTTGAGACCTGATTTGTGACCCAGGATGTGATCTATTCTGGAGAATGTTCCCTGTGCACTAGAGAGGAATGTGTATTCTATTGCTTTGGGATGGAATGTTCAGAATATATATGTGATGTCCATATATTCCAGTGTGTCATTTAAAGCCTTTATTTCCCTGTTGATCTTTCCTTGAATGATCTATCCATTTCAGTGAGGAGGGTGTTAAAGTCCCCTACTATTATTGTATTATTGTCAATGTGTTTCTTTGATTTTGTTATTAATTGGTTTATATAATTGTCCACTCCCATCTTAGGGGCATAGATATTTAATATTGTTAGATCTTCTTGTTGGACAGACCCTATAAGTATGATCTAATGTCCTTCCTCATCTCTTATTATAGTCTTTGGCTTAAAATCTAATTTATCTGATATAAGGATTGCTACCCCAGCTTTCTTTTGATGTCCATTGGCATGGTAAATTGTTTTCTACCCCATCACTTTAAATCCGGAGGTGTCTTTGTGTCTAAAATGAGTCTTGTAGATAGCATATCGATGTGTCTTTTTTTTTTCCCCCATTCTGATACCCTGTGTCTTTTGATTGGGTCATTTAGCCCCTTTACATTCAGGGTAAGTATTGAAAGATATAAATTTAGTGCCATTGTATTGTCTGTAAGTGACTGCTAATGTATATTGTCTCTGTTCCTTTCTGATCTGTTACTTTTAGGCTCTCTCTTTGCTTAGAGGACCCCTTTCAATATTTTCTGTAGGTCTGGTTTGGTGTTTGAAAAATCTTTTAATTTTTGTTTTTCCTGGAAGCTTTTTATTTCTCCTTCTATTTTCAATGATAGCCTACCTGGATATAGTATTCTTAGCTGCATAATTTTCTCACTTAGTGCTCTGAAGAGATTATGACAGTCCTTTCTGGTCTGCCAGGTCTCTGGGGACAGGTCTTCTGCCAGTCTAGTATTTCTGCCATTGTATGTTACAGACGTTTTGTCCCGAGGTGCTTTCAGGGTTTTCTCTTTGTCACTGAGACTCGTAAGTTTTACTATTAGATGGCAGGCTGTGGCCCTATTTTTATTAATTTTGGGGGTTTTCTCTGTACCTGCTGGATTTTGATCCTTGTTCCCTTCACCAAATTAGGGGAATTTTTTGCTACAATTTGTTCCCAATACACATTCTGCCCCCTTCACTTTCTTCTTCTTCTGGGATCTCAATTATTCTAATATTGTTTCATCTTATCTCTCGAATTCTCTTATCTCTTGAATTCTCCCCTCATGGTCCAGTAGTTGTTTGTCTCTCTTTTGCTCAGCTTCTTTATTCTCCATCATTTGGTCTTCTACATCACTAATTCTCTTCTGCCTCATTTATCCTAGCAGTAAGAGCCTCCATTTCTTATTGCACCTCATTAATAGCTTTTTTAAAAATTTCAACTTGGTTAAATTTTAGTTGTTTTATTTCTCCAGAAAAGGATTTTATTTCTCCAGCAAGAGATTCTCTAATATCTTCCATGCTTTTTTTGAGCCCAGCTAGCACCTTGATAATCATCATTCTGAACTCTAGTTCTGACATATAACTGATGTCCATATTGATTACATCTCTAGCCATTGGTACTGCCTCTTGTTCTTTTCTTTTTTTTGTAGTGAGTTTTTCTGCCTTGTTTTTTTTTTTTTTATCCAGATAAGAATAGATGAAGGAGAGAACAAAATACTAAAAGGGTAGCAACGACCCCAGAAAAAATATACACTAACCAAATCAGAAGAGACCCATAACTGGGGGAAGAAGAAAGGAGGAAAAAATGAAGAAAAGAAAAGAACACACACACACACACACACACACACACACACACACACACATATGTGTGTGTGTGTGTGTATTAAAAAAAGAAAAGTATATATATAGAAAAGAAAAGAACACACACACACACATATGTGTGTGTGTGTGTGTATGTGTGTGTGTGTGTGTATGAATGATTGAATAGAACAGAACCACACACTTGATTTTGTGTATTTTGGTCTGTTCAAGGAAACTACCTCCCAAAACTTTAAAGAAAGAAAACACACATACACACACACACACACACAAATAAGGGTAAACACGATGAATGGATGGAATATGACTGTAAAGATTAAGATTAAAAGAATTCTAAAGAAGGAATTGATAAGATAGGAACTTGGTTGAAAAACAAAAAGAAGGAGAGGCGCCTGGGTGGCTCAGTGGGTTAAGCCTCTGCCTTCAGCTCAGGTCATGATCCCAGGGTCCTGGGATCGAGCCCCACATCGGGATCTCTGCTCAGTGGGGAGCCTGCTTCCTCCTCTCTCTCTATGCCTGCTTCTCTGCCTACTTGTGATCTCTCTCTGTCAAATAAATAAATAAAATCTTTAAAAAAAAAAAGAAGGAAAAAAAAAAGGAAAGAATGTGATCAGGCTGGAGACTAGAACAAAGCCATGCGCTAGATTTAGGGTATATTTTGATCTATTAGAAGAAATTGTATCCAAAATTTTAAAGAAAAAAATCTATATGTATATGTATATCTATATGTATACACAAAAAATCTATATGTAACCCAAAATAAGGTTACATGCATTGAAGGGATAAAATATGTCTATGCCAATGAAAATTTTAGATTTTTTTAAGAGGCACTGTTAAAATAGTTTAAAAAGTTAAAAGAGGAAAAAGGAATAGTTGAAAGAAATAGAATAAGAAAAATAAAATTTAAAAAATTTAACTTTGCAAGACTAAAGGATCATGGGGGGAAAAGCCATGAATTCTTTGTGTTGCTTTCCCCTAGCTCTGGAGTTCCACAGTTCTACTTGATCGGTGAACTTGTTCTTGGCTGGATGTTCTTGCTGATCTTCTTAGGGAGTGGACTGTTGCAGTGATTCTCAAATGTCTTTGCCCAAGGCAGAATTGCACCACCCTTGCCAGAGACCAGGCTATGTAATCTCAGGTTCACTCTAGGTAGCTTTTGTTCCCTAAATGCTTTCCACAGAGCATTGGAGGACAGGAATGAAAATGGCAGCCTCCCAATCTCTAGCCCCATAGGAGCCAAGAGTTCTTGGCTCCATTCCTCAGTGTGCCCTCAGAGAAAAACATGAAGACACTCCCATCTTCCTGATCTCCCGCCACACTCCAAGCTCACCCAGCCTGTGACGGAGCATTTCTGTCTCTGGTGCATGGCCCCATTTGGAGTCTCTGCAGCACGATCCCTCATTGCTCCTCCTGGAGGAGGAAGGTGAGTCTCCCTGGTACTGGTGCTTGTTGGGTCCCTGCCCAAAGAGCAGTGGCCTGTTTCGTGGATCACAGGTTAGGGTAATCCTAAGCTGAGAGCACACTTCTCTCTCTGTCTTTGCAGCTGGCTTCCCCACTCCTATACGTGGGAGCTCTGCCATAATCAGACATCCCTGGTCTTTTTGTGACCCTCATTGGTCCTGAGACTATACTGTCCCTGCAAGGGCTCCACCTCCCACTTAGCCTCTGGAGCAACATCCCTCATTGGAGCAGACTTCTAAAAGTTCTGATTTTGTGCTCCACTGCTCTACCACTTGCTGGGAGCCAACCCCTCCACCTGTGGTCTATCTTCCCAAATGTTCTTGGATATGTCTTTTATTTGTGATTTACTTGTAGTATGCATCAGGGGGGAACTGATTGGCTCTTTCTTTCTTTTTTTTTTTTTTTTTTTAACTATCCATATTTTTTTATTTTCAAATTTTTATTTATATTTTAGTTAGTTAACATATAGTGTAATATTAGATTCAGGAGTTGAACTTAGTGATCCATCACTTCCATATAACACACAGTGCTCACCACACTGTCCTTAATACCCATCGCCATTTTAGCCCCTCTGCCACCCACAGTCCTTCCAGCAACCCTCAGTTTGTTGTCTGCAGTTAAGAGTCTCTTATGGTTTTACTCCCTCTCTCTCTTTTTTTTTTCCTTTTCCATATGTTCATCTGTTTTGTTTCTTAAATTTCACATGTGAATGAAATCTATGGTATTTGTCTTTCTCTGATTGCTTATTTCTCTTTGCATTATACTCTCTAGCTCCATCTACATTGTTGCAAATGATAAGAACTATTTTTTCATCTTACTAGTGTTTTACAAATATCTTTCTATGCCATTAGCATATTCTTCTAGAACAGGGGTTCTTTAAGAGTAAGAAATGAATAGTACTTTCCAGAAAAACCTAGAGCTACATTCTTGGGAACAATAAGAATGCAGCAAGTATGAGCTTGCTAGACAACTCTAGAAGGAAAATATATTTTGAAAAATCCCAGATTATTTTAAAAAAAATTTTCAATTTAAATTAAATTTAGTTAACATATAGTGTATTATTATTTTTAATTAATTTTATTTTATTTTTATTTAAATTTGATTAGCCAACATAGAGTACCTCATTAGTTTTTGGTATAGTGGTCAATGATACATTAGTTGCATCATATAGTATATTATTACAGTGTAGAATGTAGTGATTGATCAGTTGTATATAACATCCAGTACTCATTACATCACACGCCCTCCTTAATGCCCATCACCCAGTTACCCCATCCCCTCAGTTTGTTCCATATAGTAAAGAGTCTCTTATGGTTTGCCTCCATCTCTGTTTTTATCTTATTTATTTCTCCTTCCCTTCCCCAATATTCATCTGTTTTGTTTCTTAAATTCCATATATGAGTAAAATCATCTTGTCTTTCTCTGACTTATTTCACTTAGCATAATACCTCTAGTTCCACCTACCTCATTGCAATTGGCAAGTTCTCATTCTTTTTGATGGCTGAGTAATATTTTAGTGTGTGTGTGTGTGTGTGTGTGTGTGTGTGTGTGTGTGTATACCACATCTTCTTTACCCATTCATCTGTTGATGGACATTTGCAGTCTTTCCATAGTTTGGCTGTTGTGGATGTTGCTGCTATAAACATAAAGGTACATGTGCCCTCTTCAAATTTGCATTTGTATCCTTTGGATAAATACCTAATAGTGTGATTGCTGGGTCATAGGGTAGTTCTATCTTTAACATTTTGAGGAACCTCCATACTGTTTTCCAGAGTGGCTGCACCAGTTTGCATACCTACCAACAATGTAAGAGGATTCCCCTTTCTCCACATTATTGCCAACCTCTGTTGTTTTCTGTGTCGTTAATTGTAGCCATTCTGATGGGTGTCATGTATCTCATTGTAGTTTTGATTTGTATTTCCCTGATGATGACTAATGTTAAGCATCTTTTCATATATCTGTTAGCCATTTTTATGTCTTCTTTGGAAAAGTCCAGAGCCAGATGGCTTTCCAGGGGAATTCTATGAAACATTTAAAGAAGAATTAATATGTACTCTTCTCAAACTGTTCCAAAAAAATAGAAATAGAAGGAAAATTTCCAAAATCATTCTGTGAAGCCAGCATTACCTTGATTCCAAAACCATACAAAGACCTCACTAAAAAAGAGAATTACTGACTGGTCATTTTTAAGCAACTAGCTGTTTGTGGTTCTGTCTGGAGCATGTAACAGGCTCATACCACACAATACTCAATGTTCTTGGGTAGTGTGGGCTACAATAATATAATGCTTCTGGGGCATGAAAGTTTTGCTTTTATTTTTTTTAAGATTTTATTTATTTGACAGAGATCACAAGTAGGCAGAGAGGCAGGCAGTGGGGAGGGAGGCAGGCTCCCTGCTGAGCAGAGAGCCCCATGTGGGGTTCGATCCCAGGACCCTGGGATCATGACCTGAGCCGAAGGCAGAGACTTTAACCCACTGAGGCACCCAGGTGCCCCTGAAAGTTTTGCTTTCATTTCCCTACATGGGACAGAGTTTGATGATCTTATTAATTCTGAGTGTTTTTATAGGGTCATATAATCACACTCCCAAGCTAGATGGGGTGGGGAGGCATTGGGATTAACTATTATGGAAATTTTCCAAAATCTCTTTTCTCTCTCCCTATGTAAAAAAAAAAAAAAATACATTTACAATGTGACTAGAAAGTAGAAAACAATTTCATTCTATTACAAAGTCAATATCTTTTGTCTGATATGGTATATAGAAGCCCCTATTTATATCACTATTAGTCTGAATATCATCGTGAGTGATAATATATTAAAAATCTAGAAAGGTCAGGAACATCATTTTGGTAGTGAAATGAAATAAAAATTCATTCTGTGGGGATAGCTTGCCTCCTAGTGAATAGTCTTTGTACTCTCTGTATATAATATGGGGTGAATGTTTTCACAAAAGTAATTAAAGTTTGCATCAACAAATAACCTTCAGTATTTATTGGAACCTCTTTTCTAACAGAGGGTCCTTGAGGCACTAGGCAGAGAACAGCATGACAGTCTATGTATCTTTATGTACAGAGTGATACTGAAACCAAGTATAAAATTCACAGATAGTTTCAGTTTGAAGTGGGATGGAGGTACAAGGATAAAAGGATACACCTGCATACACATAAGAACAAGAAGCTCAGAGCAAGAATACCAAGGTCCAGGAGCGCCTGGTTGGCTCAGTCGGTTAAATGTCTGCCTTGGGCTCAGGTCATGTTCCCAAGGTCCCTGGATGAAGCCGTGGGTCACACTTCCTGCTCATGGAGGGCCTCTTCTCCCTCTCGTTCTGCCCCTCCCTCTGCTTGATGCTCTCTTGCTCACTCTCTCAAATAAATAAATAAAATCTTAAAAAAGGAAAAAAAAAAGAAAAGCATGGTTTAAGAAATGAGAGTATTGCCACATTTGTTTCATATAGGGCATGTTTGGCTTCAGACAAGACATGGAGATACAAGGAAAGATATTAAGCTATCCCAGATGATACAGTCTGTATCTTATGTGAGACACTTGATGAAATGAAGAGGTTCTACTTTGAATACTTGATTTAGGAATTACAAAGAACATATATATTAACGTGGGACCTATTTATATATTAGATGCTGAGCTAGGGAGCTATTAGGGTAAATTCTTCCACAATGATAACATGGGGTTTGCATCAACAAGAGGGAAGGGAGAAAATTATAGTACTTCCAGCTTCCCACCTCCCCATTTTCAAACATTTCTTGAGAAGCTAACATATTGCAGACATTCAGTCAGGCTTCCAAAGTGCTGGTCCCTAGAGGGAAATAGGTTCAACATATGAAAGGGCAAGATGGAGATGGGCAAGGAGGAGAAAGCAGCTGAGTTTGTTAAAAGGCACTGTATATTGCCTAGATAGTACACAGGCTGATATATATTGGGTCACGAAACAACAGTGGGTATCTCTGAGTCACAATCACAACCAGTGGGTTGTTTGAGCAAAGCACGAGGTAGAGAATGATGGTATTGTGAGGGTGATAATAAATTTGAGGAGATAAGCCAATATTGCTTTCTAAAACAAAATCAAGAGGTTTTCTGTTAAATGACACCAGCACTAGAGAGCCTATGGTCAGAACTCAGAGGTTGAAGAGAAAAGCCCTAGTCAGCCCTCTAAGATGCATAGCATAGATTAATATAGTATAGTATATGTCGATTAATAAACCAAAACAATTGTTTATTAAAACACTGTTCTTTAAGCTAGGGGTAGAGTGGTATAAAAATCATAAAACTGGAGGGAGACAAAAATCCTTTCCATCATGCATAAAAACAAATATTTGATAATTATATCTGCTAAAAAAATTACAAAGCAGTCAAGGTATATAGGAAAAGTATAGGTAGATCCCCCACTTTTTTATTTTTAAACTTATTTTTTAATTAGAGTAGAGTTGACACATAATGTTACATTAGTTTCAGGTGTGCAATTTAGTGATTTGGCAAATTTATATATTACACCATGTTCACTAAAAGTGTAGCTATCATTTGTCCCGTTACAACCACTATTACAATATCACTGACTGTGTTCCTTATGCTCTGCTTTTTATTCCCATGACTTACTCATTCCATAACTAGACACCTGTATCTTCCTCTCCCTCTCACCCATTTTGCCTAGCTCCCCATCTCCCTTCCATCTGGCAAGCATCAGTTTGCTCTCTGTGTTTTGTTCTGATTCTGCATTTTGTTTACTTTTTTTAGATTCCATTTATGAGTGGAATCATAATGGTATTTGTCTTTCTTTGACTTATTCCATTTACTGTACAGTACCCTCTATGTCCATCCATGTTGTCTCAAATAGCATGATCTCATCCTTTTTTGTGACTGTGTAATATTCCTGTGGTGTGTGTGTGTGTGTGTGTGTGTGTGTACACCCCATGCTTTCCTTATCCATTCATCTGTTGATAGATGCTTAGGTTACTTCCATGTCTTGGTTATTGTCAATAATGCTGCATAGGTCCCCCATTTTTAATGTGATAGCCTTTGAAGGTCTTACAGAAAAGTTGGCATTTTTGTAAAAAGATCAAGTTAAAATATTTATTTATTTTTTTTTTATTTTGAGATTTTATCAAATACTACTAATCTTGATGCATTTTGGTGGGCACCACATTTTGGTATAGTGGGTTAGCAGTAGCATAATGTGTTCTCTTTATACAAAATCCTCCTTTACTTGTTTAGTTTGGCTACATTTCAAAAGTATACAAAAATATGATATACTTTTATCTTTTAACAGCTTTATCAAGTATCATTTACTTATAAAAATTGTATTTAAGATGTACAACTTGATGTTTTTGAGATATATATATACATACACACACATGTATACATTGTGAAATGGTAACCATGATAAAGCTAATTGACACATTCATCATTTTATATAGTTTCCATTTCTGTGTATATGTATATGTTTGGGTAGATTGAAACTCTACTATCTTAGCAAATTTCTATTATACAATAAAGTATTTTTAATTATCATCACCATGCTGTACATCAGATCTCCAGAATTTATTCATCTTGCATAACTGAGACTTTGTACCCTTTGACCAACATCATTCATTATCCTCCAGCCCCTATTCTGGAAAGCACTATTTTAATCTCTGCTTCCATGAGTTTGACTATTTTAGATAACACATAGAAGTGAGATAATGCAGTATTTCTCTTTCTGTGTCTTGCTTATTTCAGTTGGCCTAATGTTCTCCAGCACCATCCATGTTGTCATAAATGTCAGGATTTTCTTCTTTTTAAGGCAGAATAATTTTCCTGTGCATGTGTGCATGTATATGCATATTTTCTTCATCCATTCATTCACTGGAGAAAATTTAAGATCTTCTGACATCAACATGGGAGTGCAGATAACTCTTTACAGTTCTGATTTCCTTTCCTTGGATTTATACTTACAAGTGTGATTACTGGATAATTTGATTTAATTTTTACTTTTTACATACTTTTAATTTTTTTTTTAGATTTTTTTTTAATTTATTTGACAGATCACAAGTAGGCAGAGAAGCAGGCAGAGAGAGAGAGGAGGAGGAGGCAGACTCCCTGCTGAGCAGAGAGCCCAATGCGGGACTCAATCCCAGGACCCTGAGATCACGACCTGAGCCAAAGGCAGAGGCTTCAACCACTGAGCCACCCAGGCGCCCCTACATACTTTTAATTTTTTGAGGAACCTCCACACTGATTATCTTTATGGCCTTACTAGTCACTTTCCCACCAACAGTATATAAGTGTTCAATTCTCTCACTTTTCTCCACATTCTTGCCAATACTTGGCCTATATACCTATATATATAGAGAGAGAGGTTATACTGATAACAGATATCCTAGGAGGTGTGAGATGATATCTCATTGTAGTTTTGATTCACATTTTCCTGATGATTTAGAATTTGCAGGCAGAAGATGTCTAAGACAGTTTTAAGAATTCCTAAGAATCCTTAGTTTG
This sequence comes from Enhydra lutris kenyoni, assembly GCF_002288905.1. Lineage (NCBI taxonomy): Eukaryota > Metazoa > Chordata > Mammalia > Carnivora > Mustelidae > Enhydra > Enhydra lutris. The sequence continues at coordinate 18,625,294 of NW_019154121.1, forward strand.
AGGTCATCAGTTGAAACAGTCTTAATAGTGATTAACTTACATCTCTTTGAAACACGTCTTTGAGACACATCAATCCAAGAATAAGCACTCTAGGGTTCAGAGTAAAATGATAACAGTACCTGAGAGGTCCTTTTCTTTGGGGTTCCAGGATAGTTTCTCTGAGGTCTTTTCCAAAGGATGAAGCTTATGGCTTTAAAATTATGGAGCATTTTTGGCGTTGTTTATTGTTTGTTTTTTATTTAAGATGTTGAGGAAAAGCTGCTTGTATCTTGGTAATAACACTAGGTGCATTGATTTAATTCTTTTTGATGATTACTCATATCACCCTGTAATAAGGCAGTGTCTAGGATTGATAGAAGTACTTCCAGATGGCTAGGATTCTAAGTTCATATGGATAAAATAAATGGACTTTCAAAAGAGTTGACTTCATTGTCATTAAGATCAAAGGTGAAAATTTAGGCTAAGGAAGCTCAGGAGTTTCTGAAAGTTTGGCTCTTTTTCTGTCTTTTGAGGTGAAATTCATATAATATGAAATTAATCATTTTAAAGTGAACAATTCAGGAATTTTTAAGTTGTTCACAATGTTGTGCAGCCATCATCCTTAACTAGTTTCAAAATGTTCTTATCAGCTCTAAAAGAGAACACATTCCCATTAAGCAGCCACTCATTCCCCCTTTCCTCAGCCCCTGACAATCACTCATATACCTTTTGTCTCTGGATTTTCCTATTCTAGATATTTCATATAAATGAAGTCATATAATATGTGAATTTTATGTTTACTTTCCATTTTGCATAATATTGTTGAGGCTTAGTCCCATTGTAGCTTGTGTCAAAACTTCATTTCTTTTATGGCTGAATTAATTTTCCATTGTAAGGACTTATCACATTTGTTATCCATTCATCTATTAATGGACATTTGGGTTGTTTCCATCTTTTGGCTATTACAAATAATGCTGCTTGTAAATACCTATGTACAAACATTTATATGAATACCTGTTTGCAATTCTTTTGGGTGTGTGCCTACTAATCTAAGTTTGAGAATAAATTTTGTCTTTTTAACCTTACTTGAATATTGAGTGTGATATGGACAGTACCATTTTAAATAAGGTGAAGGGCCTTCCAAAACTACCTAACAGAATCATTAGTAAGGTGAGTGTTTCCATCATAATATAATTTGGGCCTCAGTAGGAAAAAAAAAAAAAAAGTCAGACAATCCTTTTTCTTTGTTGTGCTGTTAAAGTTTTGGCTTTCCACCTTGGAAAAGCTCTGTTCTATCTTAATTATACAATAACCTAAGGAAATCCATAACCTATTACTGGGAAAATGGTATAAAATCCATGTGTAAGAAAAGAGCCATCCAGATTTTGACTTTAATCACTGCCTTACCTTTAAAGTTTTGTCAATATTTTGCTATGGGCAAGTAGAACATATACTAGACAGCTTCATGACTATCAGTTGGCTTAAGATCACATATCCATTTTATCTCTGTTACGGTGGTAAGAGGAACAGAACTGCTTCGGCTATTATTTATTATTATTATATTAACTGGTAATATCAGAATGAAAGAGAGTACCATCCTCTCTTGTAGTACAACATAGAATTAATTAATAAAGCTGAAGTTACTGCCTACTGGGAATAAGAACATATATCGAACAGTTAAGAACATTGCAAACCTTCAGTCTCTTGATTTATTCCATACTTATGTTGATTGTCCTGGTTGACAAGAGTGGTAGAAAATAGAGGCAAGCTCAACATGGAGACAATTATGTCAAATTTTATAGTTAAGCATAATTATATTTGTTTTAATATAAGAAATAATTTTTGAATTATATGTATATTATGATATTTTGATTATATATAATTAACTTAGGAAGATGAAATTGTTCTATTGATTTGTCAGTTATTTATTTAATGTCAATAACACTAATTTTTAATAAATAAAAATTTGGAGCATGATAAGCAAACCCTAACTATTCCTGTTGTCACTTCTCTTACAAGTAAAAAGGAAATCTTTGTATTACTTTATGTAATAAATACAGAGTCTGTATGAGTTTATATAAAATAGTTCAGGCAAAGAAGACATACTGAGCGTTTCATCATCCTCAATTTGGCATTTGGATCAGAAGTTTGACAGCGCATGAACATGTCATTAGTATCCAAACAGGCAATATTTTCCATATATACAGTATTGAAGAACCATGATCATTAGAAATTTCTAACTTTTTTTCAAAACTAAAGATTTGTTATTGTTACAATGATTAAGGTTTATGGTGAAATTATAGAAATATAGTATGTGATAATTCTGTAATCTAAGCACAGAACACTTTCATCATTATAAGGAAGAATCTAGCTTCACTTCATTTGAATATTATGCATCTAAAATATAGAACAAAACATTAATTAGTATGTTTTCTAGGTAGATTGCTATGGGCTGAATTGTGTTCCTCAAAAGAAACCCTAACCCCCAGTATGACTGTATCCTATATAAGGGTGTAAGTCATGTTAAGTGATGGTCTGGCCCTCATTTGATAGCACTAACATCCTTTTAAAAAGAGTTATGGGAGAGCTTGCTTTTTCTCTCCATCATGCAACCAGTCATCTGCAGGGCAGGAAGGGAAATCTCATCAGATACTATACCCTGCTGGAATGTCCAGTGTGGATTTTCCAGCCACCAGAACTGTAAGAAAATTAATTTCAGTTGTTAAAGCCACTGATCTGTGGTATTTTGTGATGACAGCCTAAGCTGTCTAATAAACAGACACACACACACACACACACACACAAAGAGATGACATAGTTTTCAAATTTAGAACTAAAATAAAATAAAATTTCATCATCATACCAAATAAGACAGCACATATATTGAATTTACCATCTTAATAAACCATAACAATTCCCTGGATAAATAGATCATATTCATTCTCTTGTACTTTTAGTAACTAGTTAATAGAATTTGATTTAGCCATTTATGTAAATCATCACCATCTTTAAATCATGAAAAAATAAATCTATGCCATATACTAACTAAAATATGTGCTAACCCAATTTTTATATGTTGGTTTCTAAACCAAATTAAATCAGTCAAATTGGTTGACAGATTAATTTATTGTCAGGAAAATAACATGTACTTTCAACATAATTTATAAAAGTCTGTATTCATAAGCCAATTTTTAAAAGATTCTTGAAATAATATCCAAAACCCTAAGTGTCTAGTTTTTCTTCTTACATAGCAGCTCAAAACAAAGGTCATAACTCAAATTCATTGTTAAATATTTTCTTCCCAGTTATCCTTTTTTTATATGACCATCACTGTAAAAGGTTTTCTTCCTTTTGCAGGGAAAGAAGACTTAAATGTAGGAAAACACATCTTAATACATATATCCAAAAGAAAGAAAATTTTTAGAACTGGTTTAAATAACTCAGGCTCTTGATTATTTCATCAAGTCATTCAATCCACAAGCTGATACTTATTAATTCCTGAAGTATAGAAATGAAAGACAGTTGTCTCATGTATTATACAAAGTAATCTTTCTTTTTGGCAGACAGGACAGTGAATCTCTTCACAAGATATTTTTTTTCCTTTTTTATTTTTTTTTATTTATTTTTTTTTGGGGTCTCAAGTGTGTCCCAAATGAATAATCTCATTCATGTCAAAATTTTCCCAAACTTGCTGCTGCAATTCCACATTATCCTTGATGAAATTATGCCAGCTAGGAGAATATGTACAAATTAAAACTTGTAAGAAGCATGTATTTGGACTGCATAGAATGCAAATAATATAGCCGAATTAGACCACCAAAGACTGAACCTATAGCTCCAGAGTCAGACAAAAGGCCAGCTGTTGCTAACTGCTGGAGGTAGATCTTAATTCCCTCTTTATCTTCAGCATCTGCCCTTTTCACCATATGACTTTTAGTTTACAAATAAGAGAACAAGAGAAGGCACACACAAACACTTCTTAATTGTTTTGGTCCAGAATTTACGTATGTCACTTTTGATTATAGTCTTTTGTCAAGAAGTTGATAGCCCTGCCTTGATATAAGCATTTTCTGGAAAATTTAGGTCTTGACTGCTGCTTTTCAGAAAAAAAATCTGTACTCTAAAAGGAACAAAATGGATATTTGGTGGATAGTTTGACATCCCTCCTAAGTTCTGCTTCTCCGGTCATCAAATTTCTTTGTTCATTCTTCTTCCCAAGCAAAGAACATGTTCACTGCCGCTTTCGCCTTCCCCTGAAAGGAAAAATCCCAGAAGTCATGCTGGTGGATCCTCTACTCATCTCGAAGGCTGAATCTCTGGGTAATCACAATTCTCTCCATCAGGTCATATATAACTCCTCATTATTTATAAAACTATAAATTGAAAGACAAGCTGTTTGTTTATTCATCACCCAATGCACGATGCAGGAAACAAGGGTGGAAAATAAATTAAAAACTCCTAGTTGGAAAATAAGAGACTCAAAACAGTCACCAGTCTATAGAAATAATGAGATCCTCCAGGATTAACATTGTAAGGAACCCTGTCCTGTTGTGGGGAAAATTCCTTAATTAGTAATACTGCTTTCTGGGAGGAATTATTTCACCTACAGTTCTTAATTGTTCTTGGATTCATTGCCTCAAAATTTCTTCCTCTTTTATTTTCCATAACATATCTGAAGTTTTCAAAGCCTACCGGATGCCCACCCAAGTTTGGAGGACCAAGTGTTATTTAAACAAAATTGAATGTCAGGGGCTTCTAGGTGGCTCAGTTGGTTAAGTGTCTTCCTTTGGCTCAGGTCATGATCCTGGGATCCTGGGATCAGCCCTGCATTGGGCTTCCTGCTCAGTGGGAGTCTGCTTCTCCCTCTCTCTCTGCTCTTCCCCCTCCCCCTGCTCATTTTCTCTCTCTCCCCCCCCTCATGTAAATAAATAAAATCTTTTAAAAAATAAAAATTGAATGCCATAAGATATTTTAAATATGGACTTTGGTTTCTTTGGTGTACAGTTCTTTGAGAAATAAAAACAAAAACAAAAAACAACTTTTAACTATGTGCTTGTAGTCAAGTCTGTGGGCCAATAATCACATCTAAAATGGTTTCCTGGGCATGTTTCTCAAATCAGCTTTATTTCTTAACTTTCTCATCCACACTGCTCTCTCTTTAAGCTTAATAGTACCTATCTTAAAATCATCTGAAACAATGGATTTAAATGGGATGCACCTCTCTTAATGTGGTATTTGCAACAGAGCTGATACTAAGTAGCTTAAGGAGACTTAGAGGTTCTTTGTTACACAGTCTTTTAAACATTATATCTTGTTATTTGAGGACCCATAAGCAGTAACCTTTCTAATATGTAATGCTGTTAGTATCTAGACTTTCTCTAATTCCTTTGATCTCTGCTTGAAAATCTCCCAGTCCTTGCTTGAGTTCATTTTTTCTTTCAAATACTCTGACAGCCAATAGTATTGGAAAATCTAACCATTTTCCCTAGAGCTGTAGAACCAGCAGGCATATTGTTTTACCAAACATTTTGTTCCACTAAAACAGAACTCTATATCTTTCCAGACTACTCTGCTTCCTTAATGCCCACCACCTGGCCACTAAGCTAACATTATGTATTTGAGCTTGTTGTTGAAGCCACTCTTTTTAAAAATTCTTTCTAAAAATATTTTATTTATTTATCTGGGGGGAGCAGATATGAGCAGGGAGAGGGACAGAGGAACAAGCAGATTCTGGGCTGAGCAAAGAGCCTCAGGTGTGGTTCAATCCTAGGACCCTAAGACCATGACCCCAGCTGAAGTCAGATGCTCAACCAATTGAACCACCTAGATGCCCTGAAGACAAATTTCAATTCAAGTTATAATTAGGCTACTTAGAGTAATGACAAGTGCTATTATAATCTCTAAATTTCAGAGGCTTAACACAATAAAACTTTTTTTCTGCCTATCTAATAAAGTGCTGCAGGAAATCCATAGGGCTCTGTTACAAAGTCATTCAGTGATCCAGCATGATGGAAGCTGTTCTATCTTCCTGTGAAGTTATCATCTTTGAAGGTTGACAGTGACATTGATATCAGGTTGACAGAGACAAAGAGATGATATGTAGAGAAAATCGCATCTGTTTCTTAAATACCAGGGCCTGGAAGTAAGTGAGATACATCACTTCCACTCACATTGTGCTGGCAAGAAATTGTAATGTTTCCACCTTGCTGTAAGGGAACTGGACCTTCAGTTAAACAGAGTAGTTCTACATTATAAAAAAGGAGCATGAATCTTTGGGGTCAGTTAGCCATCTTGCTCCAAATGTTAATTTGACAATTAGGCTTATTGTTAGCTTAAGGTACTAATTTATCTCATATAATTCTTAAAATAAACTTTATTTAATACAGACATAATAAATTTTACCTCCCCTATTTAATCAAATGGAGACTTAGAAATATTAAGTTATTAACCACAGTGACATGGGAAATATTGGGGTCAGAAATCTTAACAATTATTTAATGATTTTTTTTTTCTTTTTGTCCTTAACATCCTATGGAGATTGGCAATTTCAATTACTTAAAAAAAAAAAGTTTGTTATTTACTGAGTGATTAAGAAAATTCTCCAGAATTTCACAAACACAGCAAGAATTCACAGAGAACCACAAAGCAAAGACTGGAAGCAAAGGTTGGAGAAGCAGGGGCACCTGGGTGGCTCAGTCTGTTGAGTGTAGGACTCTTGGTATTGGTTCAGGTCATGATCTCAATGTTGTGGGATTGAGCACTGGCCCAGGCTCTGAGCTCAGCAGGGAGTTTGCTGGAGATTCTCTCTCTCCCTCTCCCTGTGCCCCTCCCCCTGCTCTTTCTCTCTCTCTCTCAGTCAAATAAATAAAAAAGAAGTCTTAAAAAAAAAAAAAAAAAAAAGAAGGAGCAGGAGAAGTACCCATAGCAATACAGAACTGTATGACTGAAGAATCTATAGTCAGTGCCTATCTATAAATGTATACTAAAGTATCAGAGATCGTCACATTGCTCAGTACCTACAGTGTGTCAGGCACTGGATCAGTGACAACCCTGAAGGAATTTGTTAGTAGATACAACTTCTCCTAAGATATAAAACCCAGGTATATACTCTGAAAGGAGATCACCCCACTCAAAAAAGTCAGCTAGACCAAGAATATCTAATTATATTCTCATCAAGTCCATTCAACTTTTGGACTCTTCTCATATATTCCAAAAGCCAAGTCTTTCCATTTTGAACTATAATCCTGGGTTCTATTTAGATCCCCTTGCATAGCTGAGATAGTCAGTGTCTTTCAAAAAATCATCACCCAAAACTTAAGGATAAAAATAGAAACATAGACAAAAAATTAAAAGACCCTAATAGTCTACCATACAAGCATATATTTGTATTTCTTATCATATCTAAGATTGTTTCCAATGCCTATGAAACCTTCACATTCTAACTGAACTCCAAAGAGATAGAATAAACTCCATTTCCAGGTTTCCTCACTTCTTAACATGAGATTATCTCCTTAAGACTAACAATGTGTTGACACTAATCAAGAGTTCAGATCAGTCTTCTGGCTGTTCATAGTACTATCTAAAAGGGGGGAGGAAAACGAAGGGAGAGGGAGACCCTATTTTTATTCTACTTGGGTCCTTCCCTTTTGTTCTTTCTAGACATGGCTACCATTTGCTTAAAGAATGGGCTCTAGGCATAATCTTGCCCTATAACTTTAAGAAAACTTTCTGTATACATAGTATTGGCTCCATTATGACAGCACCACCAATAAAACCATAATTTAATTTTGAGAGGGGTGTTATTTTAGGGGAATTATTATCTCTTTTCAGTTTATTCATTTATCTTCCCAGTAATTTACTCTTCCATTCACTTATTCGTTAACTTATTCACTCACCCATTGATATGGACCAAATATATTTATCCCCCTAAAAAAGTCCTGTGCAATCCCCAATGTGATATTTTTTAGAGATGGAACTTTTGGGAGGTGATAAGATTTGGATATTGTAATGAGGATGAAGCCCTCATGATAAGAATGGTGCCTTTCTAAGAGGATAAAAATTGTACAGCTCTCTTACTCTGCCATGTGAGGATACAGCAATAAGATAGAAAACCTGTCAGTTTCTTGATATTGGACTTCCCAGCCTCTCAAACTGTGAGAAATAAATGTTTGTTGTTTAAGTCGCCCCTCTCTGGTAATTTGTTACAGTAGCCTGAACTGATGACAATGGCCATATACTGAAAGATCACTCTGCAGGGTTGTTTTTTTTTTTTCTGTTTATTAAGTGAAGTATTTAACATGGGAAGATGATCATAACAAAGTACTTATCCAAATGAAGCTTGCAGTCTGCTGGAGAAGTAGACTGGTAAAAAGTAATTATAATGCTGGAACGGAAGTGTATACAAGGTAAATGAGACCGAAAGAGAAAGCGCACATTGAGTTGCTGGAATAATCAGTGGGGTTTTTCTAGAAAAGATAGTTTGTTGACTGAGGACCCTAGCATACACATGGAGAGAAGGTAATCCAGGCAGGAGACCAGCAGTAATGGAGGGACAGGAATGTGAAACAGAATGACATTTTCACTTAACTGAACAAGCTCTTAGAATCTAACATATTATGTAGTGGTAACACCAAAACATGAGGTTAGTGGAATAGGCAGAGGACAGTACATCACACCATTTTAAGGAATTTTGACTTTATTGTGAAAGCAATAAGAGCATGAGAAAGGTTGTCAACCACTCCTGCTTGATGTCTGCTAAAGCATATAAGGGAGTGGTTTAGAAGGAACACACATGTTAGAAGGACTCAGACTTGTGTATAAAACAGCAATCTATTAGAGTAAATGGTTTAATGGAATCTCACATTCATTCATGACCAAGACTCATGACTATAGTATTTCCTAATAGAAAATCATTAATTCCAATGGCACCAGACCATTAATCATAACACGTTCTTTTGTTAAATCCTAGTATTCTTGAGAGTGTAATTTATAGGTCAAGTCTCACAAATGCTTGGTTCAGAATAACCGAGGTATTGCTGAAGGATATATTGCTTATATCTGCAGTTCACTAATAAGCTTAAATATGATGACTAAACATGTCATCATTCAAATGGATTTCAGCTCTGGTCAGCTCACATAAACAGCCATATGGTGGCAGACTTAGCTTTTCTCCTCTTATATTATGTAACACCTGGCTTTTGGGTATCTATAAATGACCAAATCTTACATAGCATGAGATGCTTTGAGATCACAGGAAGACAAAGCAGAGAAGGGAAGATATTCAGTGCACAAAGATCAGATTCCTCCAAGAACTTATGACTTTAAAATAGGCCAATACTGGGGCGCCTGGGTGGCTCAGTGGGTTAAAGTCTCTGCCTTCGGCTCAGGTCATGATCTCAGGGTCCTGGGATCGAGTCCCACATCGGGCTCTCTGCTCAGCAGGGAGTCTGCTTCCCTTCCTCTCTCTGCCTGCCTCTCTGCCTACCTGTGATCTCTGTCTGTCAAATAAATAAATAAAAACTTTAAAAAAAAATAGGCCAGTACTCTCAAATAATCTGCATTAATACTTTGTAAAAGGAAAAGCTGGATGCTAGCAGTATTTCCTAAGTGACCTGTGTCAGCCTTTGCATTCTGGCCCAAAAAAAAAAAAAAAAAAAATCCTAAACATTCCTACCTAAGACCTCTCTGAATAGATGTTTGGGATATACTTGGATAAAAAGTAATAAGATTTATCTACAGAGATAAAAAGAGAATAATATTTGATAAAGAGTTAAAAATATGGAAAAGGAAAATAATACTACATTGTCTTAGTTCAGTAGTGCTGCTACAAACTAGGTAATGGAGAGAAATTTGTTGTCTTACAGTTCTGGAAACTAGGAGTCTGACATTGAGGTGTTGGCAGGCTTGCTTCCTTTGGAAAGCAGCAAGAAGAATCTCCATGCTTCACACGTAGCTTCTGATGGTTTTCAGCCAATCTTTGGTGTTCCCTGGCTTGTTAAAGCATTTCATCTATCTTGCGTTCATCTTTATGTGGTCTTCTCCCTGTATGTGTCTGTCACCCAACTGCCTCTTTTAATAAAGACAACAATCATTTTGGACTAGGGGCTCACCCCAATGATAACATTTTCTGTTAATATTTTCTGCAAAGACCCTGTCTTCAAATAAGCTCACTTTATGAGGCATTGGGGGTTAGAACTTCAACGTATGAATATGGGAGAAATACAACTCCACACATAACAAATATGTTTAGAGAATCTCATATATTAAATATGGCTATACTATCAGATGGTTTTTAGGTTGGAGTCAGATGATGGAGGGCCTTTGTATATAATGCAAAGAATAAATGCTATTGATTAGTGTCAAACTAGAATTGGATTTTTAGTGGTATGCGGCAAGCCTCTATTCTTATTTCCTACTATCATTCCCTAAGTGCTTACTGTGGGCTTATGAACAATGTTAAATCTTTTATACGCTAGATATTTTTGATGGCTCTAGAAAATAGACAATTTATCCCCAGTTTGCAGATGACGTAATAGAGTAATAGAGGCACCTGGAAGATTAAAGCAATTGAGGTAGTAAAAGGTAGAGTCAGGAATTAAATATAGACAGTCTTATTCCAACAATGCCTGCTCCCCCTTCCATTTTATATTGTCCCAGATACCTATACTCTTTCCAGTCCAATTTTTTTTTTAATTGACCTGCTCCAAACCTTACAGCTTTGAGGCTTAAATGAGTTTAAGGCAGACAAAGTTCATACTCTGATTGTAATATGTTATTCATATTATTGTTGCAATGAAGACTAAAAAGGGAAAGGAGGAAAAAAAAATGAGAGAGCAATGTTTTTTGAAGCCCAGGTGGATAAACTTTGGTACAATGTGTGAGATGTTTCATGAGAACAACTGGGTAGAAGGAAAGCACAAATATCATAGGATCTGTCAGGTATCTCCTCAGTGGATAAATGTTACCTGGAAAACCAATCAATGCAGGTAATGTTGAGGAAATTGTCACTTACTTAGAATGACAAAAAGAATGTCGCCCAAGTTTCTTGTTTTATCATGCAAAATTACATTCCCCAGAGCAGTTGCATAACAATAGGGTTAAACAATTGTTTAATGAAGTATAAGGAGTACCTTTACAAGGATGCACTCTAACATCAGGACATACTAGTCAAGAAGATGAAAGTTTCATTTTACCACTACTCTGTCTTAGTAATGGATCCAATTAGTATTATTATAGAGTTATTGACAAAATAAATAATATTAATTATACCCAGAGCAGTTCATGCTTCTAAAAGTTCTTCAGATAGTCACTTTTCAGTGCTCTCTTTTCTCTGTTCTCCTAATAATGTCTGGAACAAGCTCACGTATGCCATGAGCTAATGTGATACCAAAACATAATAGGATAATATAGCATAGCTGTAATGTTGCAAACTTTCAATGATTGTGACTTGGAGAGCTGAAAATCACCCATGCCATTATTCTCAATCATGATTTGAAAAAAAAAATTATTTTTTACTTCGTTAACATGAAAAGAAAAGAGTTTATCTCTCTCCTTCAGATTCTGCATTTGAGGTGGTTTCTGCTGCATGTCTTCCTAAGTAGAACTCTCTGTACTACTCACCAGCTCCACACCTCAGGGGTGAGCAACAGCAGCCTCTTCGGGACCCAGAAGCAAATCTCATCTGTGTGCAAGCTGCTTGAATCCCAAATGATTGTTACTAAACTTCCTCCAGCCTTATTGATGGGTAGAAGAACCAGAAGATAATAGAAAATATGTCCTCCCAACTCATATTTCCCTTTTTAAAATTATTATTTTATGTGTTTAGGGAGGCAAAGCATTTTTGTTACTGCCCTCCTAGCTTCCATACATTCAGTGAGACTTTCTTTCGATACCTTCTGTTTCTTTTGGGCTTCCTCCCTTTCCACAGCTCTCAAATAACTGCCATCTGTTTATTTCCGTGGTGCTAATTACAATACTATTCTATGTGGCACATTATAATGATTAAACAATAAGTGATTGCAATGACCTGCGATCACTAAATCTTTTATATGTATAAAGCCTTTAAGAGACTCTCCCAAACACAACACAATCTTCTGACTTTAAGAAACAGCAGTTTAGCAAAAGCTTAGCCCTAATTTCACCGTAAGAACTCTCCTTTTTCCTAACCCTGCCAACCTTCACTCTGACTAGCATCCAGATTAATAGTTATTTAACTGCTGAACAATTATGACAGGTGATTAATTAGTCTCAAGGAGCTGCCACTTGTGCTGCTATTAATCAGCTCATCACCAGACAGAAAGAGAAGGAAAGCAATCTGTATTTGTTACAAAATGGGCAAGGCAGGCATTACTCAGGCAATAAGAAAAGGTCATTGTAGAGCTAAAAGCGCAATGAGCAGGTTTTGTGAGATTGATGAGAGAGAATTATTTTCTGTATATATTATGAGAGGGAATAAAAAAAACTGTTCAACACAGTTTGGTAAAAGAAACTTAATGCATAGAGAATATGTTCCTCCAGATGTGCAAAGTATTTAAATCTTACACCATGGGCATAAATTGATATTTCTGAGTTGTGATGTATGGTGAGGTGCTGAATCTTTCCTCATCAATTCTAAAAATACCATGATGACTACAATTGCTGAATTTGAAAACTGAGAATTCATTCATGATCCATGCCAGACACTGGTGTGCCACCTTCCATTTCTTTTTTACCTTATTCTCTACAATCTATCCTCAGTTTGATCATTTTACCACCACTCAAATCTGGCCTGCTCCATTCTTCTCACCATTGTTTAATCATAAACCTCATTAGCTCTTGCCTGGACTAGTGAAATAACCTTTGGTTGACAAGTGCTTTATATGTTACATTGCAGTCTTGGTGTTTTGTTTCCCCTGCTTAAAATCAGATAGCAGCATCTTTCTGCTTAAACCCACCAATGGGATCCTGTCAAAGCCTTTGACATGACTTGTAAGACTCTTCCTGAACATACAGCATCATGGTTGAGAATATTGCTCTGAAATAAGACCACCTGGTTTTAATTCTGCTTCTCACTAACTGTACGATCTTGGGCAAGTCACACAGCCTTCATTTTACTCATCTAAAAAATGAGGATAGTAATATCTACATCATGAGGACCATGTACACTTTACACAGATGGATGTTAACTATTATTCTTTCCAACCATGTACCTAGACCCATTCTTTGAAAACACAAAGTAAATTTACACCTTCACTTCTCTGATCCTTCTGTTGGCTTTGTTAGAAAGAATTTTTGTACGCACTTCTCTTTCCTACTAACATCATGAATAGACTGTCATCTTCAACGTTCAGTTTAAGATAGTCACCTTCTCTAAGATGTCTTTTCTAACTTTCTCTGCCCATAAAGAAGTGTACATCCCTTACACCCTGCCTTCTTGTGTCACACTGTTCATTCTCTCAATTATCTGCAACACTTGATTACATTTAACGTTACTGATTCTAGATTAAACTCCTTGTGATGAGGAATGTTACTTTTTTCCATCATGCCTCCCATGCAGCAGGAATTTAATCAATATTCATGAATGGAAGAATAAATATTCTGGGAAATCTTCCCAGAATAAATATTCTGGGAAAGATTATCTGGACAAGTGAAGAGACTAGCCTCATCAGATAAAATGTCCAGTGAAATAATTATCCTTTGGCAAACTGAAGATAAAGCAAGGAGTTGATACTCTGATTCATATGCTTAAATCAGTATCAACTCTCTAGGGCTTGCTGTAATTGGACCTTGGAGAGAATACTCTGGATTGGAACAATTAGAGACTTGCAAGCTCTTTGAATCACACTTTCTATTAAAATTACTATCATGTAGGGAATGTGATAAAAAAAAATAAATCTAAATAGATGAGGTTTCCCCTAGCACATTGTCAGACGATGTTGCTGATTGCCAGATTTTCTCTAGGAGACTCCTCTGCAGCACCCGGGAATTACCAATCATCTACGGTGGGCAGCTCTTAAGGTTTCCATTTATCCAAACTAAAGTACAGAGCCTGTCTAAGGAAATATGCCATCTTTATCTCTCCCCCTTTTGCAAGCTCCACCTCAGTTGCTAGTAACACCTGTGTGGGGGGAAAAAAGGTTCTTGCACTTTTAATTTTCCACATTAATCATAACTTATACAGTAAGCACTTGGGGTGTCACAAGCACAAGCTTATGACTTCAGGTGGGTAATAAACAGCAGGGGCAGATCAACTTTATAAAACACAAAGACACTATTTTCATGTGGTTCAATTTACCCCTCCCTGTGTGGATGCATTTAACTATACCAGAATGGGCTTTTGCAAAGCACCTGAGGTAGTACTTAAACTTAATTGTACTCTGTGCTCATTACTGGAATAGTTAATCAGTTGCAAACTAGGGCAAAGGCCGTTGGGGTTTGCTCCCCCTGGAAGACTCTGTACTAGGGTCCCAGTACCAAGATGAACCTTATTTTTGACTATATGAAGTGGTATATAGTAATGGTAAAAATATATCTTTCTTGCTAATAGCAAGAAATAGCATCAAACATTATATCTAATAGTTTCCTTATGATAAGACCACTTTATAGAGGATCTTATATGAGCAACTCAACCAAAAAATAAAGAAAGGGAAGAGGAGAGAAGAAACAAGAGGACAGTGGAGGTTATGAAATAAATATATGGAATCACTCATCCATGTACCAGGGTACTAGGAGGTCATGCTATATATTTTTGGCCCAGGCACTGCTGCAAACTGTAGTAAGGAAGAAGACAGGTTTTGGTGTTCTCCAGATACAATCTGAGGTTAGGTTAGTTTCACTAGTTTTGTAAACTGAGGTTAATAACTTAGCCCTCTGAACCTAGTTAACTTTCTGTAAAATGGTTATAATAAGTCTCACCCCATATGGGTTCTCACAAACCCCAAATATGATCATGGGAAACTTGTACTGTAAATCCCCAAGGTATTATTCTTATCTCTTGTTTAGGTTTGGCAGAGCTGAACTGAACTTGATTGAGTTAGTCACACTAAGAACAGAGTTCAGTTTTTTCATCATTTATTTGATAGGGACAAAGTCTAGGTGATTAATTTCCATTGCAATACTTTAAACACAGTTAAACCTTTTTTTTTAAATTTTCTCCTTTACAGTTTCATATCAATGAAAAAATAGAAAATACTTCTCCCCAGTCAGCAATGATAATTGGATATTTTGTAATTATCTGTCATTATGGGGACCATAATGGATGTCCAGTTCTCATTATAGGAGCACTCTCATATTTGCTGGAGAGCTAGTTGAAGATCTAATAAATACACCAATTAGGTAACCTTAAACATCATTTTAGGCACTTAAAATATATTGATGGGATGCCTAATATTCCAAAATCTATGAAGCTGGCATTCACCTCTTCTTCTTTTTCTTTGGAAGGCATTTCATATTTCTTCATTAGTCATAATTGGTCTCAAACTGATTTCACTGTATATTTTTTCTGGATAGTAGACACATTGACACAAAGGTTTCTCTATCTTTGAATTGCAAAACATCTGTTTCATATATTTGACATACTCTTGTCAAATGATTCTCCAGTTGACCTATGTATTTGTCTTCCCTCACCCAACCTCCAATTATATTTCAAGTCTTCTCCATCAAAGTGCTAAGTATAAGATCTATCTTAATAAGTTAGGATTGTTCCAAAAGATTCATGTTCACATTCTTTCTATTAAAATAAATTTGTATTAATATGTTAGATTAGTGTATTAGGTAGCATAGTAGATTGTTTATATATTAGTATATATAGTATATCATTTATTAGGTTAAGAACACATAGAGTATTCATAGTACTGTTTTCCTTTGGGACTTCATTGGGCACACACAATTTTCTGAGATGTCATATAGTAAAGAAACAGGCAATACTTTGGGTAACATAGTATTTCCATCATGAGTTTTATCATAGACACATTTATGAGGTCATATATGCCATTTTTCTCCCTCTTAGACATACAACTGGATCCTGATAAGTGTTTCTCTAAAGCCAGAAAATTCTTTTTTAAAAGAACACTATGTGCTAAGTACCTTTACATATGAACCCCCACAACAACCATGTAGCTTAAGCATCATTAAAGAAACAGATTTTTACTGATAAAGAAACAGAGACTCCAAGAGGATAAGTGGCATTCCAAAGCTACAAAACTAGCAAACATTGGTCCTGGAATTTAAATTCAGGACTTACTAACTCCAAAGTACATCATTATACCCAACATTGTTTGAAGGAAAACTTGACACTGTCATTAGCACAGGAGGTAATAAAAAGGAAAGAATTAGGGAAAAAAAAAAAAACTTGAGAGAAAAAAAATGAATTATCTTGAAGTAACAATTGGAATTTGAAATAAACAATTAGCTTTAGAAATACTGCCCATTTTGAAATGAAAGGAACTAACGATTATTGAGTGTGCATTCAGTCTTTACTCCATAAAATGGGTATTGACAGTCTTACTTTACAGATGAGTAAACTGTGGCTCAGAGGTTTAGGTAACTTCTCTAGGCCCTTATCCAGTATATAGTGGAACAAAGAGTTATACTCAATTGTACAATACTGAAGGCCCTGTGCCATTCACCATGATGAGCTGTGTTCTTATTAGAATAATAAAGCCTCCAGTGGCTTCTGGTTCTCCCGATTTATGTTGAGCTGTTTCTGGATACATTTAAAGAGTAGATAAAATGAACGCAAGCTTGTATAATATATGTGTTCCCAGTCTAAATCATCTTATACATGGTAAGGGTGAAGAACGATTCATGTTGTTGAATCATGAACTCATGCAGTTAGGAGCTGAACTCAGTTGAGGATTTCGTACCTACATATGAGGAAAATCTGTTTGTTTGACGATTGGCAGGTTTGTCTGATTCTTGGCACTGAGATAATACGAACAGGTGTGAAGTAAACAACTCCAGCTTCATCTTAAATTTCTAACATCAAACATTCAGAGCTCCCCTAAAGCTATGAAATCTCCACGCTTCTCTTCTACTTACACTCCCAGCCAGGTTCCATGATATGTAATGATCAGCTGTTAAGTGCTAAGATTTCTAAGTATTTAACAGACTATTAAAAGGCAACAAGAACCTGAATTCTTAACCCTTTTATGCCTTGGACACCTTTGGCAATCTTGAAAAATTCATTTGCCTTTTTTTCAGAGAAATGTTTGTAAATGTCTTCAAATTCATCAAGTGAAATGCACAGATCAGTCACTTACATTCTAATATATTTGTTCAAACACTTTCCTAAAAAGTTATTAATATAGTATTGTTATCTTCTTTTTAAATTCATTAAACATCAAGATATGAGCAGGTCTATATTATAATTTCAAAATAGTGGTGATTGCAAATGATATTTCAATATATGTGCAATACCTGTAATGTGTTATGAAGATACCTATAATCTATTAGTAACAAAGTCATAGGTACTGCTAAGATTATTATTTGTACATATATTATTTATATTTATAATTGAAGTAAATATTACATTTCAGTTTATGGTAGTAAAAATAAAGATTTTTTCATGCAAGTTTAAAAGCACTCTGAATGTATCCACAGACCACCAGGGATCCAAAGACTCCTGAAGCCTTTGCTGTTTGCCTTGCTACACAGGCTTTTCATATACATTGTCTCTAATCCTTAAAACATCCTCTGAGATTAGAGGATTAGGTAACCCTTTCACCAATGAAAATGTTTGATTTCAGAGAAGTAAATGATGACCTGGACCAAAAATCTGGTCCTTGCAGTCTACTTTTCATTCTACTACCAAGTCCAAATTTGCTCTGAGAATTACTCTCTACCTCACACCGTTTCATGCGTGAATCTTTCTATACATAAAATCCTTAGGCAGTAATCTAAGGGATACCCAAGATGACAGTTAAAAGGCAATCTGATAAACTCCACGAAAAGCTTGTTATATTTGGATTCAAGTTGAAGACAAAACTTGAGTGAAGAAGACTTCATGAAGAGAAGAGGTAAACCCTCTAGGAAAGGTGTGGAGGGGTGCGCCTGGGTGGCTTAGTGAGTTCAGCGTCTGACTCTTGATTCTGGCTCAGGTCATGATCTCAGGGTCATGATCTCAGGATCCTGAGATTGAGCCCCACCCTTAGCAGGCTCTGCACTCACCAGGATTTCCACTGGAGATTCTTTCCCTCTACCACACCCCCAGTTCATTTTCTCTATCTCTGTCTCTCTGTCTTTCCCTCTCTGTCAAATAAATAAATAACTCATAAAAGAAAAAAAAAAGAAGAAAGAAAGAAAAAGAAAAAGGAAAGGAAAGGTGTGGTGTAGTCAGTTTCCAAAACAAATAAGTAAATTAGCCCAGTAGCATTACAACATAATCTAGAGCAGCCTTGCTGAGAAAGTAAAACACTATAAAAAAAATCACATGAATACTTAAAGAACAATAATAAGGATTTCTTTTCTCATCATTATTTGAAAGTTGGTTTAAAAATTGTGCCAGTTCCAGAAGATGTTATATGCAACTACTCCTCTAAAAGACACTGCAGACTGGTTGGCTGGAGTGTGCCTGGCTCTGGGATAATATTCTAAATTCTAATCCTAATCCTAAAGGTATCATTTATTAGTTTTACTGTTCCATTTATTAGTTTTATTGTTTGAGGAGGTCATTTAACTCTTGATGTGCTACAACTTTCTCATCAAGAAAATGAAGAAAATAAGAGTTCTCGTGATATGGTCATTTTATGTGTTTTTGTGTGCATGAATTATATAAGTTACATGTAACTTTTCTATTCCTCAATTTAAGCATTAGAATGGGGATCATTGATTTGTACCTCATAGACTTGTTGTAAGGGTTACATAAAGTACTAAGGACACTGACATTTAAGAAGAACAATATATGTGGTTTTTGTAAGTGTAGACCTAAATGAATTCTGTGATCTTGAACCTGAGTACATTATTATTATTGGAGCCTCAGTTTATTCATTTGCAAGGTTGGGATGCTTTCCAGTTCATTTTGATGTCTACATTAAAATCATTAAGGTCAAATTATATTTGAATCTATGTTTCTTATTCAAAACTGGAGCACTAGATATAACATCATTCTCCCAAACTCAAAAGCCGGTTCACCTCATGCCACCATATTTGGCTGCATATTTTATATCACAGGTACATTGCCTCTCATTATTCTGGGTGTTGGCTTTTATCAAAGCCTCTAAAGATCTATGACATTATTTCTAATAATCTTATACTTCTGTAAGTTACCCTGCTTTCTGGAGATGTTTATCTCAAGTATCCTGTGTTTACTATGATTTATTTCCTTAAGATTTAAGGTTTTTTCATGATACATTTATTAATTTTGTGAACCTCAGCATGTGGTCAGTGTGAATTTTCTGATGAATTGATGGCTTTCCAGATAAGTGAAACTTTGGCTATTATTACATATCATTCTCTGGAATTATAATTAAAGGGGAGATGAGAAATCGAAAAGGTCTTAATCACATGCCTTGTCTAAAGACTATGTTTTCATGGGTAAAAAAAAATGGCTACAGGGGCACCGGGGTGGCTTAGTGGGTTAAGCCTCTGCCTTCGGCTCAGGTCATGATTCCAGTGTCCTGGGAGCAAGCCCCGAATCGGGCTCTCTGGTTGGTAGGGAGCCTGCTTCTCTCTCTGCCTGCCTCTCTGCCTACTTGTGATCTCTGTCAAATAAATAAATAAAATATTTAAAAAGAAAAAAATGGCTACATTTAATACTTGGGTATATAGATAACACCAATCTAATCTGTACATTTATTGATTATTTGGAATTTGCCAACATTTTTGAAAGCAATTTAAAAAACAAAGAGAACAGATGGTTACCAGAGGAGAGGTGGCAGGGGAATGGGTAAAATATGTGAAGGAGATTAGGAGTACACTTGTCTGATGAGCACTAAGGAATGCGTGGAACTGTTGGATCACTATATTGTACACCCGAAGCTAATATAGCACGGCATGTTAGCTACACTGGAATTTTAAAAAAATGACCACAGATCAATCTGTGAACTTGACCTGGGCATTTGGAGTCTCCGCATTCACTGCCCTGTCCTTGGAATGTGGGTTCCTCTTGCCTTTCCCACTCCAAGAGGCTGTTCCAAGGACATGGCCTTGAGATGGTGATGGGGTATTGGAAACACCTGCATGATACACTAACTCCGGGCCTCTTTATAAACTTTTTTTTTCTTTATAAACTTTTAAGATTTGGTGGGCAGGTGCAGTGATCCATTCATTGTGTTGCTGCCGCAGACAGGCCTTATGTATATGTTCCCTTTGCTTGTTAAAACTGCCATCTGCCAACTCTGAGTGGCCTGCCACTGTCTTCTATCTCTCCCTGCCCCACCCCCCGAGTTTAAGCTCCAGTTTCTGATTACACCTGGGAAGCTCCTGAGAGAGCTGTGAACAGACATGTAGAGAATAGACCCTTAGTCTTAGTTAGTCTACACATGGGTACATAAAAAAATATCCTTTAGTTCCAATCTTTCTGTGAAACTCAATTCATTCTTCAAACTGCCACCATGCCTATCTGAAAAGCAAACAAACAGAAGAACAAACAAAAAACTGCTTATGCCATTCCTTTGAATTCAATTTCCTTGACATGACATTATAGGACTTTTAGGATTAGGCTAACAATTCCTTTCCAGACTTAATCTTTCACACTACTCCACTGCACCCACACCTTTCTATCTGATTATATCATCTTTCCCAACTTTGTGTTCTTAATCCCATAAAGACAACCCATTCTCCTATCTCTCCCAATACCCCAGGCCTAAATAATCACTACTCATCCTTTACCATTAACCAGATGCCATTTTTTCCCCTCTGAAATTCATGTTTCTCTCTTTATATGGCCTATATTCTTCCTCTGTATCATTAGAACACTTATTTGGTATCTGAATTTTCTTTTTGTTTCTGTGATCTTCTTCAGAATCAAGATTGTTCCACTCATATGTGGAATTTGAGAAACAAAACAAATGAGCATAGGGGAAAAAAGTAGAGAGAGATAGTTGAACCGAGAAACAGACTCTTAACTATAGAGAACAAACTTATGGTTCCCAGGAGAGAAGTGGGTGGAGGGATGAGTTTGATAGGTCATGGGGATTAAGCAGTATTTAAGTGCTGAATCATTAAATTGTACACCTGAAATTAATATTACATTGCATTGCATATTAACTAATTGAAATTTAAATAAAAACTTAAAAAATAAAAGTCTTATTCTTTCTTGTCCATAGCATGCCTGGACTATTTTCGATGCTGGATGAAAGCATAGATCAGTGGATGAATGAATAAGTAAATAAAGAAATGAATACTCTTTTTAAAGCCCAGTTGAGGGTGCCTGGGTGGCTCAGTTGGTTAAGCAACAGCCTTCAGCTCAGGTCACGATCCTGGAGTCCCAGGATCGAGTACTGCATTGGACTCCTTGCTCAGTGGGGAGTCTGCTTCTCCCTCTGACCCTCTCCCCTTTCATACCCTCTCTCTCTCTCAAATAAATAAATAAAATCTTAAAAAAAAAATAAAGCCCAGTTGAAATGTAATCTCTGTGAAGTCTTTTCAGTTTCTCCAGATACAATAAATCACTCCTTTTAGATTTGTATAAGCCTATATAATATACAAGTCAGGTTGCAATTAAATTTTTCATATATCTATTAATTTAATATGCTATGAGTTCTGAAATGGCTCTGCCCTATTCAACTATTCAGTCTCAGGTTTGCACAATGCTAGCCCATGGCAGATGCCCAGTTTTTTTTTTTTTTAAATAATTGACTGATCTATGTCCTACTCATTTTTATGTCCATTAATAGCTTATGAAAATGTTTTTTGTTGAGGTATAATAGACATACCGCATTATATTAGTTTCAGGTGTACAACACAGTGAT
Organism: Enhydra lutris kenyoni; assembly: GCF_002288905.1. Taxonomy (NCBI): domain Eukaryota; kingdom Metazoa; phylum Chordata; class Mammalia; order Carnivora; family Mustelidae; genus Enhydra; species Enhydra lutris. The sequence continues at coordinate 18,647,160 of NW_019154121.1, forward strand.
TTGACATTTGTATATATTGTAAATGATCACCACAGTAAGATAGTTAACATTCAGCACCAAATATAGTTACAGATTGTGTGTGTTGGGAATTTTTAAGACTTACTCTCAACAATTTTCAAATAAGCAATATAGTGTACTAACTATAGTTGCTGTGCCATGTATTACATCCCCAGGGCCTATTTATAACTAGAACTTTGTACCTTTTGACTCCCTCTATCCATTTTGCCCAGCTCCTGCCCCCTGTGTCTGGCAGCCACCAATCTGTTCTCTGTAACTATTAGTTTGGTGTATGTTTTTTATTAACTTCCACACATAAGATCATGCTAAATTTGTCTATCTCTGACTTATTTCACTCAGTATAATGCCCTCAAGCTATATCCATGTTAACATAAGTGGCAAAATTTTATTTTTTATGGCTGAATACTATTCCATTGTGTTTGTGTCTATCTGTGTTTGTATATGTCTGTGTGACACATATAAATATATATACCACATTTTTTTTATCCATCCATTCATCAATGGGCACTAAGGGTATGTCCTATCTTGGCTATTGTAAATAATGCTGCAGTGAACATGGGGGTGTCTATATCTTTTCGGGTAAGTGTTTTTGTTTTCATTGGATAAACACCCAGAAGTAGGATAGCTGTATTATATGGTAGTTCTATTTTTAATTTTTTTTTGAGGAATCTCCATACTCTATTTCATAGTATCTGCACCAATGTATATTCTCATCAACAAAGCACAAACATTCCCTTTCTCCACATCCCACCAACCTTGTTATTTTTTCTTCTTTGGTAATAGTCATTCGAACAGAGATGAGGTGATATCTCATTGTGGTTTTGATGTACATTTCCCTGATTTGTAATTTTGAACATCTTTTCATGTACCCATTGGCTATCTGTATGTCTTTCTTCAAAAAATGTCTGTTTAGAGATTCTATTCATTTTTTCATTGATTGTTTGCTTTTTTTTGCTACTGGACGTATGAACTCTATATATTTTTGATATCAACATCTTATCAGATGAATGATTTGCAAATATTTTCTCCCATTCATTAATTTGCATATTCATTTTATTAATGGTTTCCTTTGCTATGTAGAAGTTTTTAGTTTGATGTAGTCCCACTTGTTTATTTTTGCTTTTGTTTTCTTTGCTTTTGGTGTCAAATCTGGGGGGAAAAAAAGATTTCTGAGACCAATGTCAAGGAGATTATTGCTTATGTTTCTTCCTAGGAGTCTGTGGTTTCAGGTCTTACATCCATATTTTTAATTGAGTTAAATTTTAACTCAAATTTAGTCCAATTTTAGTTAATTTGTATGCATTGTGTAAGACAGTTGAGCAGTTTCATTCATTTTTATGTGGCTGTCCCATTTTTCCAGCACCATTTATTGACGAGGTTGCCCTTTCCCCACTGTATACTTTTGCTCCTCTTGTTGTAAATTAGTTGACCTTTTAGGAAGGGTTTGTTTCTGGGCTCTTTATCCTATTCCGTTGACTGTGTGTCTGTTTTTATGCCAACACCATACTGTTTTGATTAGTATAGGTTTGTAATACATTTTGAAATCAGGTAGTGTGTAGCCTTCAGTATTGTTCTTTCTCAATATTTCTTTATCTTTTTGGGGTGTTCTGTGGTTTCACACAAATTTTATAATTGTTTTTTCTCCTTCTGCAGAAAATGCCACTGGAATTTTGATAGGGATTGCACTGAATCTGTATATTGCTTTGGGTATTATGGACATTTTCACATTAATTCTTCCAGTCCATAAACATGGAATATCCTTCCATTTGGGTGTGCCTTCTTCAATTTGTTTAAATCCTTTCCGCCCTTTAAAACTTAGCACATACTCCATGTAGGGCACTGCTACTTCTTACAGCCATACTGATCACTTGCTTCCCTGAGTGGCTTCTCTAGCACATTTACAGTCTAGATGGTGGAATTTGACACCCATAGCTCCTCATTTTTAACGTTATTAATCTTATTTCTCAACTGAGTTGTGAACTTCATATCTTGGTTTCTTTCTCTGTCCTACTGTAATCCAGATACATTCTAGTTGCTAGATATACAAAGGGCTGTGGAGGGCAGGTTGAAGGAGGGAGTAGGGAGAAATGTTGGCAAACAAACAGATATTTATTGATTGAACCTCTACACTCTAAAAAAAGAAAATTAAGATAACATCTGAATTAACAAAAATAATCACATTGTACCTGTATTTGATAATGTCTAAACCAAATAATCATAAAATCAATTTATTTTCTGTGCATCTCCTGTGATGCAATATGACAGAGTAATAATTTATTGATCTATGATTTAGCAGTGCTAAAAATAGTTGTGCAATATCAGCTTTTTCACCTACTAGAATATTATGCCGAGGTATTACAAGGCTCATCCAGTTGTTTTGGCCCCAAGATGGCTGCATGAATGGCAATGAAATTCTCATTTTCTAATGAAATTTCCTACCAATTGTCATGTATTAGGATAAGACTATGGCTTAACTCTGTCAATAAGTTTGTCTGGGAATGAGCAGGACATATTTCAGTGGTCCAACTAAGGAGATAAAGAAAACAGTTTTTTCTAGATTCCAAGTTAGAAATGGTTTCCTTAATATCATTTGAAACAGAGTATATAGGAAGCTTTTAATTTATCTAAAGTCAGCAGTCATGTTTTCGATACCACCCTATCCTCTTTGCTGTTTTGGTAAAATGCCAGAGAAAGATGTCTGACAACCTTGCAGCAGCTACCTCCACAGAACTTCATCTACCATCTAACTAACTGCTCTTGGTAGAAGCACTAGATCCTTGAATAATTGCCACATTAGTTTGAGTTTAAATCTTCAAGAAATCCCATCCTTTATTTTACTCCTTCACTTGTAAAACACAGCTTCCTGTCACTAAATAAATGAAACTATTTTTTTTTTTTAAACAAGTTTCCCTCTTCTTTCCCTGTGGTCCTATTCACCGGAAGTATACATATGACTTCCCACATAGGACTCTAGCTCTGATTCCTCACCTTGAATTTCAGACCAACTGTCTGCTAAGCATTTTCTTCAGAGTATGCTACAGATATGTCAAACTGAAGTTTTCCTCAAAGTCTGGTTATCTTACTGCCCCAAACCTGTCCTCTTCCATTTGCCTTCTCAGCTGGTGCTCTAGGGAGCTACTCAAGTCAAAAACCTTGATTCTTTCCCTTTTTCATTTCATTTACCTTCTTCTGCATTAGATTTATTCATGTGGTCCTGCTTATTTTATCTCATAAATGTCATTTGAATTTCTTCTATAACCTCCATACTACTATCCATTCCTAATTCAGTCTTAACATCTTTGAATTAGAATGCTGTAACAGCTGCTAGACTGAGCTCTCACAATAAGCAGGTGGATAGACAGGGAGTTTTCTCATTCTCCCAGGCCTGAACTAAGGTCAAAGGCAACCCACATCCAAAAGTCAAGAAGTCACCTGCAGTCGGGGCCAATTCACCAAGGCCAGCTTTTGGAGAGATGCAAGGGCAGACCCAATTCTATTACAAGACATTGCCATTTCCTTTTCTAAATTACAAGAAATGGACTTTGAAGGGAGATGCCATAGGGTAGAGGAGTGTTGATCTTGCACAAAATACAGTGTTCCTTGTGAGAGGCTTTCCTCTCCCTATATCCAAGTGAAGTAGTCTCTAAGAGAATCATTCATGAGATTGAGGATGTCCACAAACAGCACACTAATTTCACAGGTCAAGGGTGGGTCCCTACTTAGTCTGTTTGCTCATCTGAGATGGGTGAATGTGCAGAGGACATGAAAAATGTGCTCAGGGCAGAGAGCAATGGCTTTGGTGAAGCAGCTGGACAACCCCCATTTGATCTGATAAAGACGAAAGAGAGGTGAATTTCTCTTGGTTTTAGTTGACATTGAACAGAAGGCATGGTCTGCAGGCTGAGGTAACCCCAGAAGCAAGGGGCTGAAGTGTATAGTATGGGTGGGGATACTAGGATGTGAGCAGTGGATCCCCCATTCTATGCACTGTGCCCTCCATAAGCCCTACATGCTCTTATAAAAATCTCATACATGCCTTCCTCAGGAGAGCCAAATTTGTTCACTCTCCAAAGAGAGTAAAAGTCTCACTCACTATTGTCTCAGAAGCAGATACAATAAACCCAGTGAAGTGCTTCTGCCTTCCCTCTGCTGCTCTCCTGGCCCCATCAGTCCCTCTTCCCATTCTAGTTATTGCCTTTAGTTCAACTAGATATTATGCATATTAAGTAAATCGTATTTTCTTTTTCTTTAACATAGTTGAAATCATAATATATATGCCAGCTAGCTCATTGTTTTGTTTTTGTTTTTGTTTTTAAGATTTTCTGTATTTATTTGACAGAGAGAGCACAAGCAGGGGAAATGGCAGGCAGAGGGAGCAGGAGAAGCAGGCTCCCCCTGAGCAGAGAGCCTGATGATGTGGGGCCCAATCCCAGGACTCCGAGATCACAATCAGAGCGGAAGGCTAACACTCAACCAACTGAGCCACCCAAGCACCCCGCTATCTCATGTTTTAATTTATAGAGAAACATATTATGCATATGGAGCAAAATCTTTAGAATAATAGGAATGGATATAAAGTGAAAAAAGTCTTCCTTCTATTTAGTTCTTTTCTTTAATGATTAACATTACAGCACAAATTAACAGTCTAGTCATTGATGATCCAATTTAAAAAGTTCACATTTACCCTCAATTCTGTCCTTTCTCTTTTCTTCCAGCTCATCTTTAAAATTTTAGGATGATATGATGTTTATATTCCATTCTATAATTATTAGGTTTTATTTACATAGTTACCCATTAATTCTAAAATCTTTTAAATTGATAAATGTTTCTTTTTGTTTTCCTTTTCAGCTCTGTTAGGACTTTCTGTTCTTTGTTCTTGTTGTAGTAACATTAAAGACAAAGTCAGTTCTCAGTTGCCATTTCAGACCAGAAGCCTTGTACCTTTACTAATTGGGCAGAGGAGGGAGAGCTTCACTCTCCTATTACATTAGGGATGATAATAAGTTTGCAAGCCAGTCTCACTTTCCAAATGAAGTAGTAGATTGTTTCAAGTGAAGGAGAGTAAAGAATGTTAAAATAGGTAAATTGAAAAAAAAAAGTTTATGTTTTAAATTCCTTTTGAAAAAAATTAAGCTGCATCTAGGAAGATTGTTTCCAATGTGCTTTAAAGTGGGAATTACTTTTTATTTGCTTACAATCTTTGTTCTCCTGTCCCCTTGAAATGGACTGAACCATACCCCTTTGGGAAAAAATGAAGAGTCAGGCTTTTTCTGCTATAGAAACTTCTCTGTTTGCCTGCACTTCGCAAAGAATAATGACATTTAGCTAACACGCTGTAAATGAACTGTAGCCACAAGCCTCACCGGCCAGGATTCATCATTTGGCTAGTGTGTGTGAATATTCAAGACATGGCCAAAAAAGGTTCAAGCCTCCGGGGTGGGGGTGTGGGCTTCTCATAATTTAAAATGGGATGGATATAAGCAAACTCATTTCTTTGGGACCTTTATAGCTTCAGAGTGAATTATTTCTGTCCATAAAACAGAGAACCTGCTGTGTGATATTTGTAAACAGCAATTTTGTTCGTAAAAACAACATAAACCTTTTATGTGCCTGATGCCCATTTGCTAACTGCTTTTTGTTGAATGTGTCTCACATACCAATGGAGGCTCGAACAGAAAAGATATGTTCTATGCAAATATTGTTTCCCACTAGTTGCTATGATTAATCAAATAGGGCCATCTATCTAATAAAATTACATCTCATGCAAATTCATGGTGGCTGTACCACAGCTGTCTATGGTGCTGCTCTTGCTGCTCCTGCCACCCAGCATGTATTAGCCTCTGGTGTGCGCAGTGCCTGTGTGCTTTGTAAAATACATATGGTAAGCCTAGGGACTTGCCACTAATACTTCCTTTGTCATCTTAGCAGCTTCTAGTCAATGGTATCTGCAGGGGTCCATGCAGAGAGGAAATGCTATTTGAGTCTGGAGACTCAGTTGCAGCTCTCTTTCATGTCATGGGATTAAAGGGGGAAAGAGAGACTGAGGCTCCAGTCTTACTGACATTTGATTGCAATTACTATAATGAGAATTATTGAGCTGGTAAGGGTAGCAGACTAACTGTGTACATCTGGCCTGCTCATCTGTTTCTGGAGATTGGGCCTCAGATGGGACTTGAAGACAGAGTTCTATGTTGGCCTCAGTAGCTGAAGTCTGCTTTTCTTTTAATTTTGTTTGGTAGGCCCATTCCTGCTTTCATTAGACAAAGGCCTTCTCCTAATATCTGCATTAGTAGAAACAGCACAGAATTTGGTTTGCAGCTCTGCCATTTTCTAGATGCACTATCTACTGAATCATTCTGAGTCTATACCCCTTAACCTTTGTTGACCTGACCAAACTTGCATTGTTTCTGAGCCGTTTTGAATACGCTTAGCTTTTCTCTTTTTCCAGGAAGTCTTCCCTGATCCTGAAGAGCAAATCAGCAGTCTCTCTTTTATGATCCTTTAAAACTGATTACATATGCTTACTGTAGTCTTGGGTATTCTGCACTATCCTGTATCTGCCAGTTAGCTCTGTCTTGCTAGTACCCTGGGCCCTTTAAAATAAGAAACTATGCCTGGATCATTATTTTATCCCTGTATGCTGCAGAATGCCTAAAACAATTTGGTAATTAATGAAGAATTGTTAAATAAGGGCACAATCAATATAAATACATATTAACACACTCAGGTTGCAGGAAATGGCCAATTTCTGTATTTCCTCCCCTATATCCTATTATACAAGGAATCATTTTCACATTTTAGGGTTGCCTGGAAATCTAATCTCAGTTATTCAAGGGTAATGGGAGGATCAAGAAATCTTTCCTGGGAACATACAAAAAAACCCTGGGTTCTCACAGTTCAGAAAAAGCCAAAGAAATGTCCATTGATTTTAAATTTATTATAGATGCCAGCATTTGGGCTTAGTCACTCACATGTGCTACTCAAAGTTGTGCTGTTTTCCTCTCCCTATGCTGGACATAGGTATCTACTGAGTGCTAGTCTCTAAAACATCCATGGAATCGATTGATCTCAAGTTTCAACTTCCATTGGGGTGCTGTATGCCAGTGATGCCCAGAGAGCACTTCCAGAAACATATAATACTCAGTGTTCCCAGGTAATGGGGAGTCAACCTTCTACCCACTGCTTGTATGGCAATTTTGTCTTTTCCAAATTGCCCCGTAACATACCCAGCTAATCAAAGGCCTGGGCCATGTGAGTGCACTAAGAAAAACAAGATATTAATCCATGTTCCAACCTCTCCTTGATTAAATAAAATAAAAACAAAAACATACAAAAAAAAAAAAAAGTCACTAGGGCAAGTGGGGAAGATGAGGGATAACTTTATCTTTCTTATTCCTACAGCAAGTAGAACAAGACAGAAATTACTTTCAAAAAAACTATCTTAACCATGATTCAATGAACTAATTTATTAATGAAATTCAATGCCCCACATCATGAAGTTATCATGGCGATTACATATGATAGGCATCCTCTGCTCTCAGTTTCTCCGTGCACAGCATTCTGATGGTGCGCGATACGTGTGTGACCATGCTGATATCCCTTGCCCCACTGCATTTGTGTGCATTGTACCATATGTTTGCAGTGTTTATCACACTCCAGTTCATGACTTCAAGTACTCTGAAGCTTAAAGTTCTCCCCAGAAATGTTTCAGTCACTGCTACCTGCATTTCTCTAAGCTGCTAGGGTATCCCTTTTAGAGCATAAATATTGTTACTGTATTAGCTACAGTCTAGAAGGTATTACCCATAAGAGCAGTGGTGGACAGTATAGTAGATTATTGACAGCTTGGGCTTTGGCTTCCTGTAGACCTGATCTTCGTCCCAACTTCATCAGCCTCTAGATGTATAACATCGGCGGTCCACCAGCCCCTCTAAGGTTCAGTTCCTGAACAATAGGCAAGAATAGTAACAGTAAACTATCATAGATTTTTGATATGATTACATAAGATAATGCATCTCTATCTCTTAGCACATTGCCTTGCAGATAATACATATTAAATATTAATGATTATCATTAATAAAATAAAAAAGCGTTGCTTTTCCTATAAAGATAACCATGTTCACGTGTATATCACCTTCTGTGGCTCTGTCTTTCTCACCTATGCAACAGTACAACTGCATGTCAGAGAAATTTAAGTATCTAGGTAACTATTTAACTGCTTTGTTCAGACTACCCATTATGTGACAAGCTTGGTGACAGGGTACAACATAATCTTCTGCTCTTAGGGTGTTTCTAATAGATAAAAAAAAGAACTGTCAAGTCATGATAATCCATTGAGATAAATATTTGTTCATTAAGTAATTTAAGAAATGTGTATTGAGTGACTGTCCATGGTTCTGGGTATGGTTCAGGGCTAGAATGAGGCCTGACTTTGAGAATGCAGAGCAAGAAAGGCCTCATGGCCTGAATCACTAAAGAAGGGCTTCTTGGCAATCTTTGATCTGAGTCTTGAGGAGTAGGCTCTCAAGAGGGCTTGGAAGAGTCTTCTAGATGCAGTGAGAAACAAAGACAGACCCAGATTGCAGGATTGCAGTGGATATGAGGGTCTCAGAGTAGTGGGGACTGGCTGAAGATGAGCAGGAAGAGGTCCATAAGAACCAGAAAATTAATGCCAGGAAGGATGAGCTTTATTCTAAACAAAAGTAAAGCTCTGGAAAGATGCATGATGACTGGCATCTTCTGATATCAAAGCAATGTGCTCTTGTTTTCTAGGGGCCTGCAACCCTGCCTTGTTCTTCAGTGTCAAAGGGTATGGCAGCTGCGTATCTGCTGCCAGTAGATATGCAGCTTTTGATAGAGTAGCAAGGACTGAGTCTGTTAGAACCAATAGTCATGGGTGGCTGGACAGAAATTAGGAACTAGATCCCTGCCCTTTCGAAGGTTATGATTGGTTGTAAAGTTGGAAGATACCTGAAAGATATAATTTCTATATCCCATAATTAAATATAATTTGAAACAGAGAAAAATTATTTTATGTGCCCATTATATATATTTATTTTATCACTTTATCCCCAACCATTCTAGAGTGTTTATATAGTGTTGTCTTAACACAAAGCAAAAACCTCAATGATAGGGGCACCTGGGTGGTTCAGAAGCCTCTGCCTTCGGCTCAGGTCATGATCTCAGGGTCCTGGGATCGAGCCCCGCATCAGGCTCTCTGCTCAGCAGGGAGCCTGCTTCTCCCTCTCTCTCTCTCTGCCTGCCTCTCTGCCTACTTGTGATCTCTGTTTGTCAGATAAATAAATAAAACCTTAGGAAAAAAAAAAAAAAAAGCCTCAATGATAGATAACACGGAGACTAAGAAATTGGAACTTGCCCCAGACCACATAGACTAAAGGTGAATGCAGGCCTGTCTGGATCCAATACCCATTCTCTTTCTCTCCACCCCTTAGTAACAAAGCATATGAACCAGCCAGGGAAATACCCTTGTGATCCTGTCACTGGGAACTCCATTGGTCTTAGGAAAGAGCATTGAAAAAGACAGAAGAAGAATAAAATAGTGGGACAGAGCATTAAAGGTGAGAAGGACGTGTGCCCCTGGAGAATTAGAAACCCTCACTGCAGTTCCTCTTCAGAAAATATAGGCTCTGCTGCCTGGCAGGTGTCAGTGCACAGGCTAACCAGAGAAAGACAAACGGGATAACCGGTTTTGACGGAAGCAGAGTGGTACCTTGCGATAGCAGTCTCTGTATTGGTTCTGAAGGGCACACAATTCAATAAACAGTTCCTATTAACTAGAAAAAGCAAACACTAAGTGTGTCCAAGCAACAACTCAAAATAAAATTTCTTAGAGCTTAAGAAAAACCACATTAATCATCTTAACTCATTTCTTGGTAAAATAGGACATAAATCAATCACAATTAAATAATTTCCCTTTAAGCTTGATTGGATTTTAGAGTTGTAGGAAAGGCTGAGGAGTGGGAAATTATATAACAGAGAGTTACTTTTATTTTTACTTTCTAAAGGACTCTCTTTTCCCAGTTCCTACCGGATATTTTCTCTGTGGTTTTCTTAAATGCTTTCTAAGTGGCCCTTTACTATTAAGGGGCATAATTTGTCACACGAGACATTGTGTCATTTTTCATTCTTATCTGGTATCATTTGGGGCTCTCATCTGATGTGGATACAATGTCCCCTTTCAGCGATGCAGCCAAGCTGTGGCTGAGCCCACCGTGGCAGGGTCATTTCTCTTGAATGCTAGGAGACTGGATAAACAGAAAAGCAAGAGGTACTTTAGTTAGCCTTAATTAGGGCCTGTAGTGCATATGTTCGGTTCCAGATGAGACAACCTGATGAGAAAAGCTGCAGGAAATCATTAGAAAACAAGTAAATAAGGCACCGTTAAAGATTGGGGCCGGGGGGGAGGGTTGTAAAAAAACAACTTGGAAAACAGATTACCTTTGTTTTCAAGTTGGAAAGGAGGAGGCAAACAATCATTCTGAAGAATTTGTGAACCTTATCTGCACAGTTTCGAGCAGCTACTTGTCGCTTCCTATTTTTATTTATCAGTAAAAAATTGTGTAGAATTAGCGTTTTTTTTTCTCTTGTTCAAAATGTAACATATCATGACAGTGTTTAATTTGTAAGTTTGGATGTCCTATAAAATAATTGTAGCTACCATTTATTGAGTACTTAGCATGCACCACAGAGTATTTCAGAGTCAGGATTTTACAAGTGTCACGTGAAGTTCTCATAGACACATTGCAAGGGATCAATATGATAACGCCATTATATGGTTCAGGAAACCAAGACTTACAGCAGCTGAGTGCCTTGCCCCAAGTCACCAGCTAACAGGTCACAGAACACAGGATTAAGCATAGGTCTTGTGTGCTTTCGTTACTCAGAACTGCAGAGACATCAGAGGGAATAAATTATAGGTACTCAGTCTGAGGGCACCCCATCATTCACGGATAATTCAACCTTTAAATCTTCCTCCTCTAATTAATTATTCCTTTCCTATAAGAATTGGCGAAAGGCACTGACAGGAGGTATTTAGCAAACATGTCACATATAATAGTTACTAAATATACATAAACGAACAAGTACCATAAAATTTCCAGAGTTTTAATGTACTTTCTCCCTTTTCTTCTTTTTATGGACTGATAAGCAAGCTCATGGTCCATGTGGCTATTTAACTTTTCAAATTCCAGTGAATAATTTCGACATAATTTCCCAATATATAACATAATAGGAATTGACATTGTGATATATTCCCCAGTTGTGTTTGTAATAACTTTGGATGACACTGGAGATTGGTGAATTTTTCTTCATGTGATTCACTTGAGTGTTTTAAATGCCTAGGTGGATAGTCATCATAGTAAACATACTATCCTGCTTTTTTTTTTTCTTTAAAATTACATATTGGAGCCATTTTCTTTCAATGAGACTATCTTTCCTGAAGTTTAATTAAGTGGGATAATTGTTCGTTACAATAACATTCACTTATTTGTGTTATATTTTTGGAACAGGGAATATTTACTCTCCATATAGAACAATCCAGATTCCCCAATTCAGGGTAATTCTGTCTCTGCCCTGGTAGTTTGAAACTCAGAATGTACATCACTGGTCCAGTGGAAATATGAGTTAGTATGGGGTATCTAGTATCATAAATTCTAACTGCCTTTTTATTGTCATTCATCTTATGTTAGGAATTCTCGATCACTGATTTAGGGCACATGCTACAGCCTAGAGGACATTACCCCACACCTATAAGGTGTTATCTCCTAGGTCTGTAATTCTATCTTCAAAAGGCATTTTATCTCTCTACTAAACCAGCTTGTTCAAGGTATTTGTGTACATGGTACAACAAGAGAATCCCATCAGAATGACTTTATTGGCACACTTTGTTCCCTGTAAAATGAGTTCCATGGTCAAGAGCAATGCTGTATGGAATATCATGACAGTAGACTGGACATCCTATAAATCAAAATAGATGGTAATTTCAACAAACACAAGGGTAGGGAAGGTAAATCTGTACCCAGTGTATGCATCTTCCAGTGAGAATAAAGCTCTTCTTCCTTGATGAAAGGGATCTTACCTAACCAACCTGATGCCATGTAGCTGATCCCAGCAGAAGTGATGGCATATGGGGGAGGGGGTTCCCAGTTTTGGTCTCTGCTGTTGACTCATTGGGCAATCAGCAGTAGCTGCAACCTGATCATAATTTGTGATTGGAAGTCCATCTTGCTAAGACTGCACATAACCTCTATTATTGCTGCCATGAATACTTTTTGTTATGAGCCTACTGGAAAAAAGTACTAGAGTAGTTAGGTAAAGAGCATGAATAATGATTACAGGTCAACTGTCCACCCAGTTATTAAGATACTCCTCTCCTGAGGCTGTCCTTTGGTCAACATTCATATGCAACACTCTTATTTTCATATTGTGTGTCCATTCAGAGAAGTCTGTTCACATGGCTCTGCCTTTGTTTCCCCACTTTCTTAATCATGTCCCTTTCAAGCTCTGACCATCCAGCCAAACCATTAACCCATGATTTTACACACACACACACACCCCTCTTGCAAAGTGACCAACCAAATTTCTGCTTGGATTTCTGTCCGCTAAAAGAATTTTTGTCTACAATTAGCCCATGATGTTACACACACACACACACACACACACACACACACACACAATCCTCTCTGGCAAAATGACCAAGTCTCTGCTTAAATTTTTGCCCATTGGAAGAATTTTTATCTACGCTGTTCTTCCAGGTTTCCCCAGAATGCATCTGTGGTAGGTTGCAGAGCTATAGTTCTAAACCTATTTACTTTCTGGTAGTACCATCATATTTTCAGAACCATCTGTAAACCAGACCTTATTTTTGCTTATCTTTAAGCCAGTTGGCTACTACAGGTTAGGAGGAAGGAGGCAATAAAATAGGAATACAAGCCATAGCCATCTATGTCACTTGCTCATATAACTTTAGAATGTGCTTGAGCCCAATCGTATATATAAAATTTACATTTGATGATGAAATGCTCTGCATAATTAACTTAATGGATTCATAGATAAAACAATACCCACATCATGATAAGCAATTCAGATTATGTGGTAATTTAGTGGCTCGTTGTCAAGCATTCTGGCTGTATTAAGGTCCAGTACCAAGCCAAATATTGTTACTCAAAAATAAAATAGTTATCTGAGGGTGGTGGCATATCTTAGTTCCAAATCATAAAGATATGTGTTATGATTGATCTTTTGTAGCCTGCCAAATATGTATAGCATTCCTATCAACCAATACCGCTATCAGATCTGCTGAGTCATACAGCCAAAAGAGCAAAACAGTTTATACCATGACCTGGACATTTGCGGAGCCCTCTCCTGTTCTGGGCCTTACTCAAAACTAATAGCCTTTCAGATTCCTCAATAAATAAACCAAACCAGCCTGTCCAAATGAAGTATCTTGCCTCCAGTAATCAAAGTGACACATTAGGTATCATGCCTCTTTCTTAATGGTAGGAAGTTCAGATGCAACAATTTCTTTTACCTCAGAAAATATATCTCAACAAGCCGGTAGACCTCTAGAAATCCTCTAGAAATTTTACCTAGTTGGCAGGTTTTTGTGTTTTTGTGGAAAAAAATAATTTTCCACTCTACGGCATACATCCTTCAGGTATGAGCCTACAGTAGCAGCTATGTCCTTCTCATCAAGTCCAATCAGTATGACATCATCAGTGTGATATGTGTCCTGTAGAATGGAAAGATGGTCAAGTCCCTGAAGACTGGATTATGAAATAGCAACAATAAGTTGATAGTCTCTAGGTATAAGAGTGAAGACATACTGCTGGTCCTTCTGGCTGAAAGTAAACATCTGATGATCTTTATTAACAACTCTGGAAGTGGGGGAGAAATATAGATGGGAATATAAAGATAATATCTAATATTGGGTGCCAAAAGATGCATTGATTTACTTTAATAATGGAATCACATCTAGAAGAGCAGTTGTAGCCACTACATGTTAATTTTTTGAAAAGCCATCTGGGTTCTGCACAGGCCTGGAAGGTGAGTTGAAAGGAGATGAGGGAGATAAGTACTCTTGCATTTTTCAAGTTATGCATGGTTCAGTGATCTCTGTAATCCATTAAAAAGGGTGGCATTGCTTTTAATTTACTATTTTGCTAGACAGAGGCAGTTCTAGAGTTTTCCTCTTGGCCCTCCCTATCATAAGAGCCTGCACTCCGCAGATCAGATAACCAACGTGGAGATTCTCCATTTGCAAGTATGTCTACTCTAGTTTAACATTCTGGATCTGGGGAGGGGAAATATAATAAGGTTTCAGGGACTCTCTGTACCCACTATGAGATAGAACCAACCACAAATTCCATTACTTTATCTCCACGAATCTCTATTCTGACTGGGGGAACTATGATTGAGGTTCAGTTGTAAGAATTCATGTCAGTTCATATTCTGTATCTGGAAATTCTACAAAGCCTGAATGCTATTTTGTCTTCCTCACTTATGTGTCCCAATGAATGGCAGAAGCTTCTTTGGGGAGAAATCTAGGAGAAAATTTAGAGTACACATTTTTGGTTGCATAGCAGAGACTATCATTACCCTTCCCTCTATCCAAAGGAATCTGTGTCTAGGATTTGGCTCATGTCTGAGATTTTGATGACAGGCCTTAACTCTCCTTTATAAACTCAGACCTAGAACTCTCCTGCCTCTATTAATAAAGAAATACTTTACTTCAGAAGCCTATCCGTATATTTCAGTTCTAGGAGCAGCATTATTAGTCAATGAAAAACATCGCTGAGGCTTAATTTACGGTAAGTGTTTCAGCTTTGCTACCCATTTTGGCAACAGCACTGACCTTGGCTTCAGCAACAAGGAGCTAAAACTTGGCTTCTGACATCTAAGATCCTATGCCTTATATTTAGGGATCTTAGATCAATGTCAGCAGTTTCTTCTTTCATTTCTGGCTTATAGAGAACATCTCAGTGCTTTTCAAGGATGACAGAACTCCCCTTACAAATATATTTCCCAGTCGTGATAACAGAACTATCCTTCAGACTCTTCCAGGAAATATATTCAGTGGGTAAGTGAGAATATCTTATGTGATAAGTACACTATAGGTTTCCAGTTTCCCTAAGTTCCTGCATTTTAATTTTATTTAGTGTGGGTGAGTTTTTGGTCCACATTTTACTTAACCAACCAAGTAACTTAATTGTTAAGAGTTTATTCCCAACCCTCAGTCTAACATATTTAATCCAGATATCTGCCCAGTGAACCCATAATAAATGATAGTTCAAGCCAAATTAATTTGATCTGATTTTTAATTCCTTCTACCTCAATTCTGTCTCCAAAGGATCTTTTCCTCCACACGTTGTCCCAGTTTCGTTTATATAAACTGTGCAGGTCATACATTTAATCGTGACATTTCATCATTTCATGCCTTATTAGGAGTCAAACTTTGCACCACACTATTGGGACCCCATGTGGTCTTGAGTCTGGTTTTAGGTCTATAGTAGTGAAGAGTGTTGGTGATATGTCTTGAAAAGGATCAGCAACCCCTTGCTAGCTAACTACCTCAAGGGAAGCCATTACAAGTTCTTGAGGAAAGAGCTGACAAACCCCCTCAGCAGAAGAGCTGCTTCTATGACAAATGAGACTCAACAGAATTTAATGTTCACTGTTCCCAGGTTTATGAAAATCTGCCCATATGTCCTCATCCCAATTTTTCAGTTATAATCCTTCCCAATTAACAGCCAAACTTTAATATAATACTTTCTGAGGAGTTGGAAGTTTGATTTGCATTGTAATTTAGCTGCCTAGAAGATTAGACTTAGTTCGGTTTCACAAAAATCTTTGTTCTGCAGCTGTGAGGTATAAGAATTTATTTTAGGGCCAACACAGAAATTTTTATATTCCTTACATGAACTTTTAGCTAGAAATTTAAAGCCTTGAGGTCATCATTTCCCCCCCAAGTTCTCCAAAGAGCACTTATAAGTTATCAATCCTCTCAATTATCTTATTTACTTTTACTAACATGTTTTATGGCCTCAAATACTTGGTGACATAAAGGTCTGCCTTCTCTATGCAATTTATTACTGGGGTCTACAGGTGATATTTTTAAACAACTGTATTTCCACAGTTACGGCTAGTGTCCTGCTTACTGCTAGAAAGAGTATTAATGCCCTTAATCAGAATCAGGGAACCAACTCCAGAAAATCCAGAACAAATTCAGATAATTCATCATTCAAGTTCCATTTCTCTGGGATCACTTTCAGTATCAAGTTCTATATTATTCAAGGTTGTCAGAAAAGCAAAACTACTAGAATGTTTTAGATTAGATGGACAAACAGATGTGTATATGTTTATATGTTTGTGTGTGAGTGTTTATGTTTGCATATATTCACACATTCATATCCATATTTACATCTATGTATGCACATAAACACATGTATGTTTGTATAAATATACATATATGTGCATATGTGTACATACATAAATTCTAATACTTATGAAGATACTTATGAAGATAAGTATTTGACATAAGGCATCTGTGGGAGATAGTCATACAATCTGTGTAAAACTGTTGTTTATGTTTGGTACTGATACCTGAGAACAGAATATATATATGATGTGGCAGAAATAAGAACAGTTGAAATGTTTAGGTTAAACTGGACCCTGCAAAGATGAACTGAAACCTTTGGGTCTCTCACCACGTCCAAAGTTCCAATTGAAACATTAGGGGTATCCTCCCTAAGATGATTGTTGATTGCCTTTCATCACGGAGTAAAATATGCCCCTGACCAAGGAGTTAGAGAAAATGGAGGGATATTTAGCAGGGAATCAAGATTCTTTGGGCCCTGCTATTATCCCACATCCTCCAGGTGAACCTGTTTGCATATGAAAGGTGTGGGAGCTGCCTGAGTGCTTCTGCCTAGAGTGATTTTCTGAGTATAAAAACAAGACACTTGCTGCTTCACTTCTGCCTTCCAGCTCTCAAGCAAAATGTGCTGCATACCGAGCTAAGCAGGAACCATGGATGGAAGGTAATTCTAGGAAGTGTAGTTCCAGATTAGCCTAAAATGACACAATACAAATGCTTCAAGTCATTGTTAATACCCCAATCCTCTCTATAACCATTATAATATATAGTTATATTGATACTCCCAAGATTCTACTCAGAGAACTTGAAACTTGTACTTTTACAAATACCCCTGATTATCCTGATGCCAACCTAGATTTGGGATCCAGTGCCACAGAGGATGAGCTCCTTGAGAATGGATACCAAAATGGTGCTGGCCATTGCTATGTTCTTAGTACATAATATTTTGCATGGATGCATAAACACTCTAAAGAATGAAAAAGAAAATGCATGAATAAATATATTATAAATGTTATCATTTCTGGTGCTAAGAATTTCTTGTCCAGTCAGCCAATTTCCTTAACCACTTCTCTTTGTAAGGTATTTGGCTGTGTTAAGCGGTTGGTGTATTTTTTTTTTTTCTAAAATTGAAATATAATTGACATATAACACTGTGTAAGTTTAGGGTGTGCAATATATTGATTTGATGCATTTATATGTTGTAATACAGTTGCCACCATAACATTATCTAACACCTCTATCACATAATTGTCACTTCTTTTTTGGTTATCTACCGCTTGCAAGTTTGTCAGTGGCTCTATTATTTTTTCAATAAGTATGTAAAACAAATACAAAAAACTTTCCTATGATGTGCAGAGTCCCAGAATTGGCAGCAGAAGGTCCGGGGTTTACTGCTGTATAATCCCTACTATGCATTTGTCCCCAAATAGGAATTTTGTCACTCCTAGAGAGAGAGCTTGGCATCATGTGGCAGAATCAGGGTTTAAAGTTACAAAGACCCACATCTGCATGGCACCTCTTTCACCTATTGGCTATTGGCCTGAATGAGGTGTTATTTTCTGAGCTCTCCTTTGCTTATGTGAGAGTCACATGAAAGTCATTATATGTTTTTATCTCCAAGGGTTATTGCAGAGTACAGAAAACAATGTATAAGGAAAGTCCTGCAGCAGTTATGGCACTTTGTAGGAAGTGAGCAAATGTCTGTTACCTTTCTGCTTTCACCATGATTGGATTCTTTTTTTTTTTTTAATTATTATTATTATGTTATGTTAGTCACTATACAGTACATCATTAGTTTTTGATGTAGTGTTCCAAGATCCATTATTTGTGTATAACACCCAGTGCTCCATGCAATACGTGCCGTCCTTAATACCCATCACCGGGCTAACCCATCCCCCATGCCCTTCCCTCTGAAACCCTAAGACTGTTTCCAGGAATCCGTAGTCTTGCATGGTTCTTCTTCTCCTCTGATTCCCCCCACCCCACTTCATTTTCCCCTTCCTTCTCCTAATGTCCTGCATGCCATTCCTTATGTTCCACAAATAAATGAAATCACATGGTAATTGACTTTCTCTGCTTGACTTACTTCACGTAGCATAATCCCCTCTAGTTTCATCCAAGTCAGTGCAAATGGTGGGTATTCATCCTTTCTGACGGCTGAGTAATATTCCATTGTATATATGGACCACATCTTCTTTATCCATTTGTCTACTGAAGGGCATCTTGGTTCTTTCCACAGTTTGGCGACTGCGGCTATTGCTGCTATGAACATTGGGGTGCATGTGCCCCTTCTTTTCACTACATCTGTATCTTTGGAATAAATACCCTATGACCCAGGCAACTGGATTCTTAATAATTCACGTGATTGTTTAACCACTAATAGTGTTGTATGAGCACATGACTGAAAGAGTAAATGATGGCGTAAAAATACAAACAGTGATTGTGGTCAGCCTCGTTCCTGGGATCTGGTTTATCTTTCTGAAAATATTATGAAGTGAATAAAGTACAGACTGGAGAGTGAGAGAAAATTGGTAGCTCTGCCAACTGCTCCCTTTATGGTCTTGCCTAAGATACTCACCTTGTTTAAGTCTCCTTCTATAGTTAACCTGGTTTAATAACATGACACATACTGGATTCTGTTAAGAATTAAATGAATTAGGATGCAAAGCATCCATTGAACACATGGCACATAGTGGGCACTATTGTATTTTCCTGTTTTTAAAGTTTTACACCTCTGTAACATTAGAGAGTAGCACTTAATATTGCTCTTAAAATCAATAAGCCATGGATTAGGTATTGAGTCCTCACAAAGAAATATGTAGACAATTAATAATGACAGACAGGTTCAAGTGTATTATCTGAAATTGATATCTCCAAAGTTTTAACATTAAATAAAGGCCAGTTCCATCTGTGTATAAATACTTTATTGGAGGATAAACTGGTAAATCAGCCAGCACAGTAAGACTCTTGAAGGCTGAGTATAACAACATGGTATAAGCAAACTTCGTAAACAGAAACTAAAGCTACATTAGTCTTAGTTAATGGGTGGAGTTGGGATTGGAGCATTGAGGCATACTGTGTATGGAATGTACATTCAGTGAGCACCAACTGTGTACTGGTCCTAAAGTAGGTTTGAGTGATTTAAAGATATACAAGACAAGTTCCCTACACTTAGGTGCTGGAATCATGTAAAAAAAAATGTGAAAAGTGATAAGCAATGGAAAAAGTGATAAGATCCAGGTATGCATGGTTTAAACATGGCACCATCATTAATTATATATACATTTATTGATGACTATAGTTTCAATCTTGAGGAATTGAAATATGATGAACCTATGGTCTTTCCCCTTATGGAGATTACAGTATCATAGGAATGATCAAATGTGGATTAAAATTTTTGTTTTGTTTTTAAAGATTTTATTTATTTATTTGTTGGACAGAGAGATAGAGAGTACAAGCAGGGGAAGTGGCAGGTGGAGGGAGAAGCAGGCTCCCTGCTGAGCAAGGAGCCTGATGTGGGTCTCCATCCCAGGACTCTGGGATCATTACCTGAGCCCAAGGCAGATGCTTAACTGACTGAGGAACGCAGGTGCCCCTACAAATATTTATAATTTAAGATGAAAAGAGAAAAATTCTCCAAGGAGGATTCAGATAAAGAAACTTAAAAGAAGGCAGAAAGCATTTCTTTTTAGGGTCATTGACAGTTTTTTTGTTTTGTTTTGTTTTTTGCTTTTCCTATCTTGCAGTTTGAGGGATGTCTTTAAAGGAGGAGGTGATAGTTGAGTCAAGTCTGAAAAAGGATTGAAGAGATTTTTGGTAGTTGGAGAGTAGAATAAGAGACTGAGGGGTTGTTAAATGGCAAAAGTGGGGAGGATACATTTTAGGTTGAAGCATAAAAGTTGAATTGTTGGGGCTGCCTGGGTGGCTCAGTGGGTTAAGCCTCTGCCTTCAGCTCAGGTCATGATCTCAGGGTCCTGGGATCGAGTCCCGCATCAGGCTCTCTGCTAGGTAGGGAGCCTGCTTCTTCCTCTCTCTCTCTCTCTCCACTTGTGATCTCTCTCTGTCAAATAAAATATTAAAAAAAAAAAAAAAGTTGAATTGTTTGGTATAAAAGTTAACTAGTTAATTTGAACTATATGCATTGTCATTGTGATGGTCAAAAATGGTCTAATTTTGGCAATTTGATATGATTTTACCTAGTTTGAAATATATTGTGTCTCTGATTGCCAAGAAGGTGTATGAAAGAAGTGTGAAGCCTTATCTTTTGGAAGAACCCCTGTGGCTCTTCTGCACGTGCATGCTCCCAAGATAGGGTAAAAAGCTCCAAAAAAACCATGGGCTTCAGAGTCAAACACACACAGATGTGAATCCTGACTCTCTCATTTACCTTGGTCAAATCACTGAAGCCTCCTGAACTTGGTTTATTCAATCGCAAAACAAGAATCGTAACACTGTCTTCAGTTTGTGGAGAGTCAACGAGATAATCACATATACAATTTCTAAAGTGGAATAGATCTTCAGAAAATGTTAACTGTAGCACTGCAGAACTTTGATCTTAATCAGAAAAGTTTTTGACAAATTGAACACATCTCCGAGAAAATATCTGTAAAGCTTTCTCTTATCCATTTCTTTTCTTCTCTCCCCAATCCCCCCTGCCCCCCTTGTATCCTCAACAGTAGGCTCCCTCCCTGCCAGCTGTTTAGGGGTTTCAAATGCCAGTGAGCCCGGCTGCTCACATATGTTTGAATTGCTTCTTTTCTACCTAACCTTCTTGGCACAAAATTCGCAAGTTCAACTTCTTTCTTTAAGTTGCCAAGCATTTTGCACTTGGAATTTACTGTTATAAGAGGTGTGTGGATAATTGTTGATTGTTTCTTTGGTGCTGTCATTATTTATGCAATTATTTGTAATACACACATTAACAGTTTATTTTCTGGGTCAATTGTAGAAATAACTCATGAAGGTAAATAGGAACCTCCTGAGATTTTTGTAACATTTTTCCTTCCAAGTTGTGCAATTATGTACAACAAATGGGATCAGTGTTTGGGGAAGAAGCAGATGCCTACACCCTCACTGCAACACAATCTAGAAAGTTTAACTTCAGTGTTTATCATATTACTGTATTGCTAATAAGCCTTTACATATGCATACTAATTTTCAGTATAAAAAAAAGGCTTTCTTGGGCATTACCTCATTTGAGGTATCTAATTGAAAGTATAACTGAAAGCTGAAGAGAACAGATTATCATAGTTTCATGTTGTATATAGATAAACTGGGACTCCACAACATTAAATAGTTTGCTTAAGGCAACATCACTGGTAGATAATTGAATCTTTATTCTAGAGTATTCTTTCACTTGGAGTATTCTTTACTCATGCCCTCCACAACTTTTGGGATACATACACATAAACATGTCTACACACATAAATATATAATGCATTAAATACAAAATTTCAGTTTCAGCGTATTTTATTTTATTATTTCATTCTGCTTCAGTTTAGGCAGGGTGACTCTCAATAAGAAATACATGGCTGCCATGTCAATGTATTGATTACTCATGTTTATAAGCAGTGCTCAACCTTTTCAGTTTGGCTACTTTTTACTTTTTACCTGCCACAGTTTAACAAAACTAGATAACCAACACTATAAATCACCAGCTATTTTACATATTTTAAACATAATTTAGTTAGTGTATTACATAAATGTCTAAGCCACTGCCTCACTTTTTTTTTTTACATAAAGTAGGTTTTCTTTTCAAGGGAGGTATTCGGGTTTCACTTACCAATGACTAAAGGAGTGTATTATTTTATCTCTGCATCTTTTCATGACAAGTTTTAGGCAACCAGAGTTGGAGTTAATTGTTGTGTAACTTTCTGGAGTCTTCCTGTTTGTTAATTATAATAAATGGATACTTGCTCACTTCCAAATGATATGCTGACACCCACCAGAAAGATGTTCCTGCCTCTCTATATCTGTGTTAGCTGTCTATACAAATGGCTAGCAGTCTTACGAAGGGATAAGAAAAACTTAAGAATGTGATATGGTTTCTCTTAGAGGTACCCAATAAATTGCCTAATTGTAAAAATTATATGCTTTTAATGGAGGAATCTATTTTATTTCTTCTTTACACCCTCACAGCCCTTTGGAATAGGGCTCCCCTTTGTCTTGTCAGGGTAGTTCACATCAGTGCAGCAATGATGGGACAGAGTATTGCTATCCTTACTGATCAGAAGCTAAGAGATTCATGGGTCACCTCTTACTACTGGAGCTGGTTATGTTGTCTTGCAAGGACTTGGCTACAGTCATCTTCACTCATTCTGTACATCCAGAGACTGTAGGTTTCTCATACTTTCTCTTCTCCTGAGGTAAACTCATTTAAGAAAATGATTATCTTGTTGTGTGATGATATTATTGCTCGCTAATTTATTTCTCTTACAAAGAGGTTGATTCAGTAGCCTGCCAGTTGATTGAGACTGCCTGGTATTATTGTGAAGATTAAATGAGTTAATACACCCAAAGTGGTTTGAAAAACTCTTGGCCCATAGAGTACCCTTAGTAATGTTTGCTAGCATCATCATCATGGGAAACTGGACCTTGATTCTAGACCATATCATCAGACCCTTCAGATTCAAGAAAGGAGAAAAGTCCCATTTAGCTTCCTAAACACAAGCTTACCTACCAACAAACTTTACTAAGGTCCCAAGCACTTCATTTCTCATCTGGCTTTTGTCCTCATGAAGATAATTATTTGTCCTGGAACCTGAGGATAGGTGGGTAGTAGGATATTCAGACACAAACTGCTGCTAAATCTTAACCAGAGTTATTATTGTAGAATTCCTAATATTTGGAAAAAGTATCCTTAGATTTTATTGGCAACTAAAGAATACTAGTGTCAGTGATAATGGTTCAAAGGTTAGCAGATCACATCTCAGCTTTCAGTTTAATTTTGATGAGGGAAGGAGGAAAAGATTGATTTGGCACAATTCAGCATGACTGTTTGAAACAAAGCCATGCCCAGCTGAAACAAAGAACAAGATGGTGGCCAAACTCAGGTGTTGTGTTGCCTGGTACTAGGGAGGCAATTTAAGAAAAAGGGTATTACAAAAAACGAAGTTACTTAAAAAGATGCAGAGGTTACATTTTTGTTTCTGACCAGTACTTGTCCTGTCCCCACATACACTTCCATAACACTATAATAGAGCTAATCCTCTGGCTGCCTTACTCCAATATGAAAAGTAGCCAAACTTGCTAATATTTCCATGCTTTAGAAGCTACACAAATTGGTAGCTATGCCATCTCTTTTTAAGTTGTTCCTCTTTTTCCCTATTATTTTCATAGCCAAGGTCACTTAAGAGTCACTTCATGTTGCTAAACAATTCATAGGTATATTGTAAAAACAAAAATAAATGGAAGCATAATCAAGTGTAGCATTTAGGGAATACTCTTGGCTTTTTTAATTCATTAATTAAGGAAAGCTCACCTTTGAATTATAGTACCAGTCAGTTTGCCAAGATGGTTCATTAAAGTCCAAATCTTATTATATATTACATGCTTTATGCTTTTCACACAAACTTATTATACTGCTCAGAGAAGGTGATCTCTGAAAGCACATTAGACTAATGTTCCTGAAACACTGGCTAATGTAAGTTTTATTGGATTGCTGTAACCAAAAAAGGTCACCTAATGATTTCTTCCGATAATGATTTACTAAAAGGAAAATATAATTAATTAGTTATTGTTAAATGTTTGACCTTGAAATACCTTGTGATTTGTTGAGATTAATGTTTTATTACTAAAAATAGAGAAGAGAATCAAACAACCTTTCAGTATTGTTCTTTCACATGTCCTATCTAATTTAATGGCAGCTATCATTTATTGAGTGCTTACTATGCACCAAGCACTGTGCTAAGTGCTTTAACTCATCACCACATTTTATCTCCACAAGCACTCATGGAGGTTATTATCACTGTCCTGATTTTCAGATGAAGCTGGGACTTGGAGAGGTCAAGTCATTTAGGAAAATCACCCAGCTACTTAGTGACAAAGTCCATGTTTGAATCCGGATGTGTGGATACAAAGTTCTCACGCTCTACCGTACATATCTTTTGATTCCTCAAGGGAAGCAATCATCTGTGGGTGGGAATATGATGGGGTTTTCTTTCCTTTCTTTTCCCAGTAATTTAACTAATGTCCAAATCATATTTTGGAGCAATGGCATTCATGAAAGGGTCAAAGAGTTAAAAACTTTGAAGTCCCCTGTACTAGTTCAAATCCTGATTCTACACTTGCTGCCATGTGGCTTTGAACCAGTTGTTTAAGCTCTTCAAGCCTCGTTTTCTCTTTCTGTAAATAAGGATACTATGTGAGTCCGGTTTGAAGATGAGAAAAATACCTAAAATGCTTATGACAAAGCTTTGTTTAAGTCTATTAATTTAAGAGGTACATGGGTGGCTCAGTAAGTTAAAGGTCTGACTCTTGATTTTGGCTCAGGTCTTGATATCTGCAGGAGTCTGCTTCTCCCTATCCTCTGCCTGTGCCCCTCCCCTGCATTCTCTCTCTCTCTCTCTCTGAAATAAATAACTTTTAAAAATCTTTAAAAAGAAGTCTACTCATTTGGAAGTTGAAAGGTATGTGTATGTGTGTGTGTGTGTGTGTGTGTGTGTGTGTGTATGTGTATGTATAATAAAGCAATACTTAAAGTACATATATTTGTATTTATTTTTTCTATCAGGTATCACTTATTAAGTAAATTTAAATTAGATTTATCTTTATTCAGAACCTATCAAAGAAGGTGAAACTACTCTGGTATACAAAGATATTACAGACAACACTTTGTCAGCTATATTCAGGCAGGGGTTGAATATCCTACATCATCTAGGCCTTTCGTAGTAATTTCATCAGCTGGTCTGGACCTTAAGGGAAGACCAAAATCAAAGCAAGGAAATCGAAACTTTTTAACATCTCATCAGCTAGTCACTAAATTCAGGCTGCCTTCCCCTAGTCACAGACACACAAAGAAGGAACATAATCTTAGTTGAGGTACCTCTCTTTGGCCAAGAGCAATTCTCAGAGAGGAACATAACTCTAAGCCATCAGCAGCTACTACCACTGGCAGGTGGGGCAGTGAAAGAGAGCCCTGTTCCCAAAGGAGAGATCTAAACTGCAGACCACAGTGTCCACTGCACGTGATTTCTTGTCAATATTAAGCATATAGGCATGCAACATTTTTGCTGCTCCTACCCTTACAAGAGTTATGTGGATCAGCCACTTTTCATTGTCTTGTACTATATTTTCCTCCCCTCCATTGTTTGATTTTTGTTCTTGAGATTGCTTCTCTCTGATACATTTAATTCATTGTCATGTGCAATATTTATTGTTATTTTTAATCATTTTTGGTTAAAGCCTGAATTTCCTACTTTATTATTTTTTGTAATTTTATTTTATTTTTTTTTCAGTGTTCCAAGATTCATTGTTTATGCACCACACCCAGTGCTCCATGTAATACGTGCCACCATACTCACCACCAGGCTCACCCAAGCCTCCACCCCCCTCCCTTCCAAAACCCTCAGTTTGTTTCCTATTTTAATTGTGTTCCCTTTCTTACTACCACATGCAGTACTTTTAATCTTCTATAGTCTCAGGACACAATAAGGTTAATAATTTTCATACAATACCTCAATCATGGCAAACCCTAGACTTAGACAAAAATCACAACATTCAATAGTAAAGACGTATATGAACATACACACAAAATGATTATAAATCACATAGTTTTGTTTTGAAATATATGTTTTAAAGAAGAAATATATATTTGATTGTATATAATCAATCCATGAACAAATGCCCATTAAGTGGGCAAAGTGTTTATCAGATTATCAAAATTAAAATCTCTAGTGAGAGATCAGTGGGCATCACATGCCTCAAAATCTAAGGAGGACTTGTTACCTAAGTTGTGTCCTGCCCAAGAAAGCAACATCTGAAAGTTAATCATTAAGAAACCTCAGACAAATGAAATGAAAAGTGTTCTATTAGAAAAAAGGATGGTGAACTATAATCTTCAAAAATGTCAGCACCAAAGTCAATGAAGGACTGTGGTAATAGATGAGATTAAAGGAGGCTTGAGAAGAAATCTTCTACCTGGCCCTAGACTGGAGGAGAAAGAAAGTCCTGATGAGGACATTATTTGGCCTACTGAGAATATTAGAATACAAACAACAAATTAGACAGTAATATTGTATTCGTGTAAAATTAATTGAAGTTGATAGCTATACTGGGGTTATATAAGAGAACATTATGATTCTTAGGATATGCATATGAAACCAAGGCTTCATTTACCCATTTCAGGCAAAAGGCCACTTCTTTAACTATTAGCTCTCCCGTTACATTCACACAATTTTTAGCCAGATAGGTAAGAAATTGTATCTGTTTCTCATAACCATTAAGCACACAATAGCTATATCAGGTTGCCTGAGAATTAGTTCCAAGGCACGCCAGGCAGCCATCACCCACACCACCCATGGGAAACAGACATGGTAATGATGTATACATTCATACAGGGAAGTGACCTACAAATACTTTGAATGTAGCAAAGGACAATGCTAGAGCATCTCAAGGAAACAAGAACACTTTATAACATAATGCTTATGAGTAATGTACTATTAAAAACAACAACAATAAAGAACTTCTAAATATAATGGAAGAGAATTTTTCCCATTTCATAAAAGATGCTCACCAGAAACTATGCCACATTAATTCTAGGGAGTTGGATGGAGAATGAATACACACACACACACACACACACACACACACACACACACACACATCCACATATACATGTTTTTTTTCTATTTGTGTTTTCTACAAAAAGATGTATGCCAATAATTAGATAACTTTATAAAGAAATTGTCCTAATTGGAGTACATTCTTAGTTTTTCACCAACACCTGATTTTCAGTGTTAATATATTTTATATAAATAACTTCTCTTTCAAATCCTTGTGATATTAAATGTTTTATGAACAAATGTATATTTACAAAGTATAGTGTTAATCTAACGTTAAACTCATTTTATATCATTGTTTTCATAGATCCTTTTAGGAATTTCCTTTTTTTCTTGATTTTTTATTTTAACTATGATGGCAAAATATCTTTTTTTTCCCCAAAAAAACACATTTTCTGAGAATTTTAACTATCTGGCATAGCTTAGCATATCTTCACCTTGCTCTATACTTATTATCCTTTGGAACATTATATAGAGAGAGACTCAAAATCCTTTAAATTTTGGTTTATCATTTTTTGAATTTACTGCCACAGGGGATGGTTGAATCAGAATAATTCCATATATTTTAGATGCTGTTTTAATGCTTAGATCTTTTTAAATTACCATTAAAGTTAAACCTTTATTCTTTTTTCAAAATGCAAATTCTTATGGAATATTTCTATTTAATTTTGCTTGCAAAGTTTAAAGACTTTCATATTTTTACTTCCTGGGGAATTTCTTCAAATTTGTCACTCTTAATTATATCTTATAATTTTATTTATTTATGCTGAATTCCTAAGATTTCAATATTTGATATATTTTTCTGTCTTCTACATCTATTAGCTCTCTTGGAACTTCAATCTTTGTCACGCTTTTATTTTTCTTCTGTATTCTCAAGAGATTTCTCTGTCTGTTCTCTGCATTAATGACTAGACTCTGTAGCTTCACATTGGCTTTCTTGATACTGGTAATATAATTTTATATTTCATGCACACTTTAAAATAAGTTTGATGCTGTTGACTGTTTTTTTAGGATTTTTTTTAAAAGCAGACAAAGATTGTCCTTTTATTACATCTTTTTAATCTTTTATCTGTTTCAAAAAGTAATTTAATTTTGTCTTCTATTGAAAATGACTATTTTTCTTGAAGTGTGTGCTGATTTCTTTAGAATACACTCTCTTTTAATTTTTAGTATTCTAAAGGTTCTTTTATTTTTTCCCAAATAAAGCCAATGATAGAGATAGACAAACAACGTTCCCCAACAGACAGGGCCAAGGATTACTCTTAAATCTTCTACCCCAGCATTTTAATTCTCATGGAACCTATCTTAGTGGATAAGGTGAATTAGAAGATGATTTAATGGGCATAATACTGAAGTGGGAGGGAAGAGGAACAGTTTCTTATTGTGGTACTCACAAGCTGACTTTTAACGTGCCATGTCTTATTTTCATGGCTCTAAATTCTTACTCACTTCACAAGTACATTCAGCTCAGTTGTTAAGTTGCATTCATGTTCGGGAAATCTGAACCTAGGATTTTCTTTCTTTCCTGTTTGCATTTAAGAAAGAACAGAGGGAGGGGGCACCTCGGTGGCTCAGTGAGTTAAAGCCTTTGCCTTCAGCTCAGGTCATGATCACAGGGTCCTGGGATCCAGCCCGGAGCCAGCTCTCGTTCAGCAGGGAGCCTACTTCCCCCTCTCTCTCTGCCTGCCTCTCTGCCTAGTTGTGATCTCTATCTGTCAAATAATTAAAATCTTAAAAAATAAAACAGAAAAGATCAGAGGGAAAAAATATTCTTTTAAGAGTTCAATCTTTTGGGGTGCCTGTGTGGCTCAGTGGGTTAAAGCCTCCGCCTTTAGCTCAGGTCATGATCCCAGGGTCCTGGGATGGAGCCCTGTGTCTCGGGCTCTCTGCTCAGCAGGGAGCCGGCTTCCCCTTCTTTCTCTGCCTGCCTCTCTGCCTACTTGTGATCTCTGTCTGTCAAATAAATAAATAAAATCTTAAAAGAAAAAAAAAAGTGTTCAATCTTTTGCAAAGACAGGTTGAAAAGAAAACTCGTATAATATTGGGGCATCTGGGTGGCTCCATTGGTTAAGTGTCTGCCTTTGGGTCAAGATCATCATCTCGGGATCTTGGGATTGAGCCCCAAATCAGCTCCCTTGCTCAATGGGGAGTCTGCTTTTCCTTCTTCTCCATGTGTTCCTCCCCTCCCCCACTTGTGTGTTTGCATGCTCTCTCTCTTAAATAAATAAATAAAATCTTTAAAAAGAAAAGAAAACTCACATAATGTTAATAGCTACTATCTATTGAAGCAGAGAATTATAAGTATCCTATATTTCTAATATGATCTCCTAGATGTAATCATGTAACTAAGCTATGATCATGACAAGTACAAATTATACTGAAGGGACCATTAAAAAAATCTACATTTATTTCTTTGAAGTTTTGTTCTATAAGATGATCTACTTAACTACTTTATTAAAATAGCTGGATTTATTCTTTGAAGAGAAAACAATGTTAGTACATGTGTTTTTCTTTTAACCATGTCTATAGCTTAAAGCAGAGTTTCATGTGCCCAGCATTCACATATTCTCATTATAGATGTGAATTGGAATACCACACACTTACTAATTCACTTAATAGTTCAGATATAAATTCATACTAAGCCCTTACCCAGTATTAGCCACCTAGGATACAGAGATGAGAAGATACATCTGCTTTCAAAAAAGCCCAAGGGCTAAAGGGATAAATAGCAGACAAATAAGGTATTTAGTATATGGTGGGGTGAGTTCAATATAGGGGATAAGAAGTGTGTCAAATCTGACTTAAATTTAGGCAAGCCTTCTATATTTGATAATGTTCCCTGCATCTTAAAACGTGAGGAGGAATTGTAAAAATGAAGTGAGTTGGTAGGATGGGTGAAGGCCATACAATGTAAAGGGAGTAATAGGTGTGATACAGTGTGGCTTATTCTGAGATCCATGAATAGGAGAGAATAGGCCAAAACTGGAAGGACAAGTCAAGACCTTATTTCCCTTTTTAAGGAGATACAAATTTGTTTTAACAGAAATTGCTGATAAGTGAATGCTGTTAATTGAAAAAGTAGCAGGTCAGATTTGCATGAAAACTATGTCTAGTCATTCAAAATGACTCAAATAATCTGTGAGATCCAATTTTTATACACACCAGAATTTTTCTCAGTCCTTAGCGATGGAATTCATGCCTCCTTTAATAACAGTCTAACCATCAAATATGTAGTCCGATAATGCCAAATTTTACCTAAAAAGATTATATTTCAGCTTCATAAAGATGGTTTACAAAAAGGGAATTTATAGACTCCTTAATCATCTTTTTATATTATGAACTTTTTGAAAGCAAGAATTGCATTTGACACATATTTTTCTGTCTTAAGCATGGTGATATATATATATATACCTGAATGCATGACTAAGAAATCATGAGATACAACAGGAATAATTTGGAGATCTCTAGGAAGCTAGATTTAGCAATTTGATTTTATCCTATATTCTATTTCATATTCATTGGAAAGCTCTCCCTTCTGTTAGCACAGCATTTGTTTTTGTCACATGGTTTATCAATGTTGCTAATGAGCTGCTAATTAGCTGCCAATTCTCATGCAATTTAGGAGGAAAAGGCAGAGAAGGACCGTTCAAAGGAATATGCCTCAGTGATCATGCCTATTTGTTTTATGTCTCTGGTCCTATAGCACAGAAATGTTATACATGAAGTTATCACAGGATCACTGAGTATGGCTGTGAGTAGGTTATGACTTCATTAAAAATTACTGGTATAGTGTTTTACAAGTATTCTTTCTCTTTATAAAGGCAGGATTTTAGTGAAGGAGGTCCTAGGTTAGCACAGCGTCACTTAATATAATGGGAAAGATGTACACATTCCCATACACAATATGGGACCCACAGTCACAGGGTTGAGTGTTGGTTTTACTATTTACTAACTGTGTAATGTTAATCCAGTTGCTTCACATTTTTTATCTCATCTATAAAATGGGAATAATGCTTGCTTCTGAGGGTTTTAGTCAATGATAAAATAGAGATAACAGTTCAAGCATTAGCTGAATCCTTGCATATGGAAGGTTCTTAAAAATATTGTTTTTTCTTCTTTTCCTATGATGATGAGTCATATTGTATTTTCCTGAATCATACACTGAATTTCATGATTTAGTCCATGTGTTATTACACAAGCATGATGTTTTTCTCATGGTGATTCCCTCAAAGAGTTATACCTGTATAACACTTTGCAAAGGATATACCTGCATATTCCCAGAGTTTTTCTTAATCTTGTGGTCCAAATTTATCCAATTTCTTTCATAAGCTTTGTCTTACTAAAAGTGTTCATTTTTTTTAAAATTAAAGCTTGTATCACACCATTAAGATCTTTAATGCATACTTCTTGTAACTTAATGATTTACACTATGACAGCCTTAAGTAAAATTGAAATTCTTGGGGTGAGAGACCAATTTGATTAGAGCTTTCTCCTTTTCCCAGATTGTTAGGTAGCCTTAAATTGCTTAGAGATTCGTGATTATTTATTTAGAGTATTTGTTGAACTTTAAAGCGGGCTGAGGCTGAGATAATAAAGCTTACAAAATACTCCATTTGTCACTCTTCCTTTTCTAAATTCTGTCTATTTTGATGATGCTATTTGACTGTTT
Source organism: Enhydra lutris kenyoni (assembly GCF_002288905.1). NCBI lineage: Eukaryota > Metazoa > Chordata > Mammalia > Carnivora > Mustelidae > Enhydra > Enhydra lutris. The sequence continues at coordinate 18,679,018 of NW_019154121.1, forward strand.
TGGCCAATGAACTAAGGATTGAGTTGTGTGTCACTTCTGGCTTGGGGCAGAGACGTACCCAAATCTGAGTTTTCAGTCTCTCCCTTCCTCTACCTTGATAACTGAAAGGCTGCAATTCCCAGATGGTATAGCTTACAAGGTGCTAGAAACTCATTCTGGTTTGCTTAGTCACCAGATGGACTAGATCTTCTATTCTCACTCCTCTAGTCCCTCCTAACCCTCAATAGACATACACTGAATGATGCAGAGATATTTATTGTTAACCCACTAGGATTTCGTATCTAAATTGTTACTCTCTTATAACTTTGTCTATCTGAATTAACACCTTACTAAAAGATACCTTCCTTCCAGGAAAAAAGGAAATTATTCCTCTGCCATTTCTGGCAAATGTATTGGAATAAACACACACATACATGTACACTAACAAAACCAAAACCAACAACACACAAAAAACATTGTCCAAAAATAATCTATGTCCAAAAATAATTTTATGCTAATATTAGCTAACAATTGAGAGGATTTTTGTCTTTGTTTTTAAATCTCTAGAAAATTTTACTATTTACTGTAATATCTCTAATACTCAACTCATTATAACAATCACTTGGGATATTTCCTAAAGTATAAAGTATTCTGAATCTCATGCCTAAATAATTGCAATTTCCAGGGGAGACTCTAGAGAATATGATATTTTAAAGAAACATCTTTGGTTAATCTTACAGTAAGGAAACTTTGAAAAATGCTCTACTGTGAAGTAGAGGGGGAGGGTTGAGTTTTGATGAATGAGTTGCTAAAAAAGCACTTTGGGCAACCAGTCTATATAGACAGTGCTAATTGTGGTCTAAAAGGTCAGTGAAAGAAGACAGTCTCCAAACAATAAATTCTGAAACCTTCAGTATAAAAAAATACTGTGACACCACATTACAAGCATATAACAGTGTTTTGAAGTTTAAAATGCACTTTCACGTCTATTCCCTCATTTCATACTATTTCTCTATGGTTAAATAATACTGTTATCTTCAGTCTATACATAGGGAAACCGAGGCTCTGATACTCTGTGTTTTGCTTCAAGTTCACACAGCTGAAAGGCCTTTCTAATAAAGCCTGTTTTAATAGAAACCTCGAGATAGGCAGGCTTTGAGATGATTTAAAAAAAAAAAAGGTAGGATATTAGGAACAAATTTACACTAGTGTAAAATACTGAGTCTTATGGTCTTTAAAATCCTACTCTTTTCCCAGTTTTGGGCATTGTCTTTGTCTCAGGGCTAAGAATTCTTCAAGTGGTGTGTGAGAATTGCTAAGATTTCCTAAAGGCAGTTTGTAGAGTGATGAAGAATGTGAACTCTAGAGACAGACTGAGTTCAATTTCTGACTCCATCCCTTAGCTGTCATGTGACTTTGATGGTGTTGTTTGACCTTTCTGTGTCGCAGTATCATTGTGTCAAGGAGTGATAATAATCAATCCTGTATCCTTAGATTGTAGTGAGGATTAATTAGACAATAAATGCAAAGCACTCAGAAGAGAGAATAACATGTAGTAAATACTCAGTAAGTGTTGGTTCTTTCATAGTTGGAGACATTAGCAGATTCTATCAAAAGCTTTTTTTTTTCATGCAATTTTCTCTTTTATTTCTAGTTTTGAGATAAAGTCGACATATAGCATTGTGTAAGTTCAAGCTGTATGATGTAGTGATTTGATACACGTTATATTGTGAAATGTTCCCCCACAGAAATGTTAACCCATCCTTTACTTCACATTACTGCCATTTTGTTTTTGTTATGGTGAGAAGGTTAAAGCTTTACTCTCATAGAAACTTTCAAGTATACAACACATTATTATTAACTACAGGCACCATGCTGTACATTAAATCACCAGAACTTAATCATTTTACAATTAGAGCTGATACCCCATCTAGCAGTGGAAGCAAGACCCAGTTATATTTCCCACAGTAGTCTCATCCCTAATGCCTTGTTCACAACAGCAGCTGCAAGTCTGATGAATCATGATGAACCAAGAAGGGTGCATAGTGTTCAAACTTTAGTCTGCATCAGAATCATCTGGAGACCTTGCTAAAACACAGATTGCTGGGCTCTGCCCCAGAACTTCTGATTCTCTGATTATGGGTGATACTGATACTGCTGGTTTGGGACTGCACTTTGGAGTCGAATGGACAATCAAATCAGATTATGCAAGGCTTTGGAAAGAAGTTTCAGGAATCTGGGCTTTCTATTGAGGAGTTAGGTGATGATAGAAGGCAAAGAAATTGAATGACCACTATCATTGTATTAATATTTTCATAAATGGTAAATGTAGATTTGTTTATTGATATTTTTCCAAGCATCCATATTATGTTTTACCTTCTCAGACAATCATGATACTAATCTGTCATCGTTCTAGTACCCTGTATCACTATTGTGTGATTTGGTATCTCTCCATCCTTAGGACAATGATTCTGAAATTTTAGTGAGAATAAAAGTTACCTGACTTATTAAATGCAGATTCCTGGAACTTCCTGGCACATCTGATTCAATTGTTCTAGTAAAGAGTGCAGGCCAATTTTTTTTCTAGTGCGCACATTTTGATTTGATTCAGGTGATTTGAGAACAACACACGAAAATTGCCATAGGTTTTTGCTCAAATTCCACCTGCTATTGAAGCAAAAATGTTGCCTTTTTTCATTTAAAAAATATATAATTTTTATTTTTAGGTGACCTTTCAGTCCAATTTGTTACATTTCATTAAAATCTGCTTGGTCTACTTCTTTTTCCAATTTCAGCATTTGGTATAAGGCATTTATAGAAAAGTGACTTGAAAGTAATTTAACCACAAGCTCAGCCAAATTAATTTAGGGAGAGTTTAGTAAACAGCCTTTGCTTTCTGTACTTAAGTGATCAATTTCAACACCTGCTTTTCCTTCCAGATGGAGTTAATTAACATTAAAATTATTGCCTATAGCAGAGACTTTTTTTTTGATAATTCACAGCCCCCCAGCTGCAATCCAGATTGCTACATTTCTGAAAATTAAAATAACAACAACGATCATCTCTATGTGAAGTAAATTTATCATTGGACTATTTGAAGGTATGCACATACCTTAGGGAGAAAAACACGAGCAGGTATAAAGTGGATACTATGTGCAGACATCTTTACAAGTAGGATCTGGCACAATCCACACAGCTCTCTTGAGTAGTTTTATCCTACCACCCATTTTATATATAAAGAAGCTGAAGATCAGAAAAATCTTGTAGCTTTTTGGAAGTTCCATGATGAGTAAATGGTAGAACCAGAATGTAAAACCCTATTTAATAAAAATCATGCTCTTTCCACCACACTGGTATTGGTTTGCAAAACAGTCCCCCACACAAAGGGCAAGGAAAAGACCAAAGAAAGAGGCAGGCCACTCCAGACTGATAGGAGGCAAGTGTAATAAACAAGAGAACTCACATGGAAGGCTTGTTTTGGGTGGCCACAAGACAAGTAGATCTCTCAACCCACCTGAGAGAAACTTAAGAGGTTTCTATAGAGGCCTTAATTGGGGTCAGCCATGTTTACCTTCCAGATGGTTTCAACAACACATTACTCTCTAAGGCTGTATCCTTATAATGACTCCAGCTGTGGGAACAGTGGGCAGAGCATATATTCCAAGGACAACAGAGGGGGTGAGGGGCCTCGGATTTCCTGGGTCCGGCTCGATCAGCAGTCATGTCCTCTCAATGACCTCCTCCAAAACTTTACTGGTCTTAGACAGACATAAATTTAACAAGAAATTCCTTAGGAGTGTGAGGTAAAGTATTTGGTTGGGGTCATTTATACTGAGGTTAATGCTATCTTTTAAATATCACAAATTATATGCACACATACATATGCATGAAAAATATATATGAAGTTCCGGTGTCATGTGGTGACAGCTAAGTATTCCATTCTTTTTCACGACATGCACTGAGCACTTACTGTGTGGCAGACACTGGGCTAGGGATTGAGAGATCAAAGACAAAAGTAATAAGATTATTTCAATAGAGTTTACATGCAATAATGAGATGCATAGAAAATGCTTTCCATTCCAAAAGACAAGGGAATCCAGTGAAGAAATGGTGTTTTCAGGGATAAGTTGTTGCCCTTGATATTTCTCATTAAATCTCTTCATAATCCTTATTTTAATGAGATATTTAACTCTTTTTGATATGTTGCTTTATAAGTAAGTTTGGGACAGTCATTTAGCTTTTCTTTCTCCCACTGACTCTCGTGGTAATAATCTCACTCATGTAAGTGTTACAACCCAAGAAGTTTAAAAAGATGAAGACCTAAATGACTGATACAGTTAGGAAAATTGTCTTTCACCATCTTTTCATGACGGGTCTTAGGCTTGCTTTACAGAAAGTAGTGGCTTTTATCTGTAAAGAATTGTATGGTGATTGAAACTATTGGGGGCTATCATTAAAATCCCATTCTAAGGAAGATATGTGGTCAATATTGGGAGATATACAGGTATATGAATTTATATATACATATAGATACACATGTACACACAGTTCCCACTATTTGCTATAGTTTTGTTCTGTAGTGACCACAAATACTATACTAGCAAATACTAAACCACTGTTGCTAGTGAAAACATAGAGTTCAGTTTTCTGAACCTCTGGTCACAATATTTTTGTCTGCTGACCAATGGATAACCTTGTTTTATGTGTAAAGACCCCTTATTACATATTGTTGATTCATTCACACTAACTCACAGTTACCATCACTGTAATTCATGCCTGAACATGAATTATCTAACTTACATATTTTCTCCATAAGGCACATCACAGCCTTGATACCACTTTAGCCCTACATGTGGGGCTCATTTTAAATAGTGAAATCCCCAATTAAAACCTCAAAAATGAGAAAACATAGCACTAAATAGACCATGAAAAGGACACACTTGTTTCCAGTAGTGCTGATTGTGCCTTGTTCAACTGCAGCTGGGAACAGGCTCACCAGTCACCAGGAGACTCAAAATTCTCACCACTTTGCACATGTCTGCAAATGACTGAAAGTCTCATATATTGATTTGGGATTACATATATATTTCAGCTAGTATGCAATTTTATAAACACAAAATCCACAAATAAGGAGGATAGACAAACACATTCTCTCTCTGTATGTATCACTTAAACATTATTTAAAATAAATAGCCTCAGAGCAATATACACCCCCAACACACACTAGAGAATGTTTTATCTTTTCTTTTAGGCATATTTCATTTGGGAAGAATTGGCTTAAAGTAGCTCAATCCCCTACTGTATTTACAGTGAGTAAGAAGGAGTATTCTGGTATAGTCCGGGATATTGCTCAGACGCTGGCTCTGGCTGGCAAGCCCGTTGGAAGCTTTCTAGCACTTACCAAACTCTCTAAGGTATTCTATAATTTAAAGAGGGAGGAGTTAATTAACTCTTAGACTCGTGTAATGTAGAATTTGGTGTTTTGTTTTGTAGAATTTGCTCTCAGCACTTAAGTATTAAAAGCGATAGAGCAAAGGAAGGCTATTCAATTGACGAGTTGTTTGGTTTTTGTTTTAATCCAAACGTTAAGGAAATAGGCTGGGATTAGTCAATGCCTACTGTATCACTGAGCTATAACTGTGCAACAAAGTATCTCCAAACTCAGTGACTGAAAAGACCAACTGTTGGTTCTTAAAAATATCTCGCGGTTGGTTGGGGTTCCTCTGGGCTCTGACTGGACAGCTCTACTGTGGGTGAGGTAGCTAAAGCTACTCTACTTCCAGCTGCAGGTCAAGGGTCTGAGGAATGTGCTCTGCCCCAGAATGCTCTCATTTTCAGGGGGAATCCAGGAGAGAGGTGCAAAAGGAAAAGTAGAAATGTCCAAAGCCTTTTAAGCACTAGGCTTAGAATCATCATACTGGCACTTGTGCTTCATTCTACAGGCCAAAGTAAGACACAGGACTCAACCCAAAGTTGAGCAGTAAAGAAGTAGACTTTTCCTCTCTAGAAGAAGCAACTACAAAATTACATGGCAAGGGGTGCGGCTGTGGGGTGGGAAGAAGCATTGGAGCTATAAATTCAATCTACCACACCTGCTATGTCTGTCACGGAGCTGATACTGTTCAATAGGCCTTAGCAGATGTAATACATTCTTTCTCCCTCCCCACCTCTTTGTGTGTGTTTCTCTAGTAATTATGTTTATGACCCCAGTTATATAATGAGGATACTGAGGATTAGAGGGTCAAAGTAAATTGCTCAAATTTATTTAGTGAAAGAGCCAGCTTTCACATTAAGAATCATAAGACATCAGACTTGAGCTCTTAAGCATTGCACTATTTTGTTGAAAGAGATGTCTAATACATAGTAGGGCCAGAAATCAACCCCACATTTGCCTTTCTTCAAAGTTCATGCTTTATCACACCATGAAACAGGTATTATATAAAAGAGAAACCTTAATGGAAAGAGTTCACATATTAACACAAGTTCCTTCCCTTGTTCTCTCTGAACCCGTATCTAATATGCCAGGATATCTTCACATTTCTAATATCTTTAAAATACATCAATAATTAGTTGTTTCTCATTTCTGTTGCTGCTACCGTGGTCCAAGCCACGACCATCTTTCTTGAGGATTACTGCAGTAACTTCCTAACTCCTGTCCCTGCTTATACCCTGCCTAAAACTCAGATCTATGCTCTGTAGCAGCCAGAACATTTCTCTTAATAAGAATTAATTTTTGGTCAAAACCCTATAATGGTGGGGCTCCTGGGTGGCTCAGTGGGTTAAGGCCTCTGCCTTCGGCTCAGGTCATGATCCCACGGTCCTGGAATCGAGCCCCACATCGGGTTCTCTGCTCAGCGGGGAGCCTGCTTCCTCATCTCTCTACCTGCCTCTCTGCCTACTTGTGATCTCTGTCTGTCAAATAAATAAATAGAATCTTTAAAAAAAAAAAAAAAACTATAATTGGAGGGGAGGAGTTAAGATGGCTGAGTAGCAGGGGCACTCTGGGCTTGCCTCATCCTTCGAACACAGCTAGACCAAAATCAAATCATATTGAACAACTAGGAAATCAGTCTGAGAATTAAGAAAACAGTCTGCACAATTGGAGGGAGAGGACCATGGCATATGCAAGGTTTGGAGACATGATTTGGGGGAGAGAAAAGCAGTAGTGCTGGGGAGGGGAAGGAGCCCTTTTTATAGAAGTCAGGGAGAGAGAGCAGCATGTAGGGTTCATGCAAGATGCTGTGGTGTGCAGATGCCCTGGGTTTCACTGGACATTCCCCTTCTTGGAGTAAATTTGGAAGAGGGCATATTGTCTCTCCAGGGACAAAGGACCCACTGGGCACCACTGAGAAGCTGTTCAACAGCAGAAGACAGAGGCATGCACAGAGGGCAGATAACCTTTTTGTAGCTTTTTACTGTGCATCACCATCAACTCCAGGCACTTCTGTGGCTGTATGACTGCTTTTCTGGTACACAAAGTTGCCAGCTCACCATTAAGAGGTTCTCCTCTAGGAGAGGGGACAGGTCTGCCCTTTGATGGGTCCTGTAGGTTTAGGGTTTTGAGTCCCATCTGTCAGCCAGAGATAAAACACAGGAGAACTATGGTACCAGGCATACTGATGGCCTGGACACAGTTTGAGGGCAAGGACCTGATGAAAGCCTGGGACATAGGAGGGGAGATGATTTGCTTCTCTGAGACCTCTTGAGCAGCTGTGGCCTCCAGTTCCCCTCCCTGAGGTCAAGAGGGTGGGGTGACACCATCTTCCATGCCCCTCCCCACCTCCATGAGCATGGTGGGACTTCAGAGAGAAAGACAGTACCTCCAGTGGAGACTGGAGTCACTTAAACCAAATCCTGTTCCTCTGTGCCCAGCAGGGGAATTTTACTGGGGCAGGTCTGACTGTGAACCAATGCAGCAGGCCCCTCCCTCAGAAGACAAACACAGGCTCCCCACTTGTACAAAATCTACTGATCATAGAGTGCTCCACAGCACCAGCTTCACTTCTGGTGGAAATATGGCTAGGATTTTTTTTTTAATTAAAAAAAAAAAACAAACAACTTTTTAATTGTTTTTCTTTTCCCTTTGGAATCAGGCTTACAGTTTTTATTCACTTATAGTTCTGTTTCCTTGTTTTTTGAATTAGGCTTCTCACTCTCCTTTTCTTTTTTCCTCCTTTCTCTTTCTTTGGAATTAGGATTATAGACTTTTGTTTGCTTTTTTTGTTCCTCTTCTTTTCTTTTTTCCTTGAGTCAGCTTTAAAGCACACCTAGTTGAAGGTCTATAGACTCTCCACTGCAAGCAAGGAGGAATTCTGCAGAGGATTGACCTGTGGGAAAGGGCAGCCAAAACACAATAGCAGAGCACACACAGCATACACCAGAAACACTTCCTGAAGTGTCAGACCCTGGACACTCTATGACCCCCTTCTTAACATAGTATCACTATGAGCAGGAAACATAACAAGCTTTCATAACAAACAAAAGACGGAAACCTAGACATAATGGCAAGATGGAGGAATTCTCCCAAAAAGAAAAATCAAGAAGAAATCACAGCCAAGGATTTGCTCAAAACAGGTATAAGCAATATATCTGAATAGGAATTTAGAACAACAGTCATAAGAATACTAGGGCTTGAAAGCCTTGAAGGCACCAGAGAAATTCATGCTGCAGAGATAAAAGACCTAAAAACTAATAAGACTAAAGTAAATAATGCTATAACTTGAGATACAAAACTGACTGGATATAATCACAATGAGGATGGAAGAAGCAGAAGAACAAATAGGTGATACAGAAGATAAAGGTATGGACAACAATGAAGCTGAAAAGAAGAAGGAAAGAAAACTATTAGATTACAAATACAGACTTAGGGAGCTCAGCAATTCCACAAAGTGCAATGATATGCATATCATAGGAGTTCCAGAAGAAAAGTGGCAAAAAAGGGGCAGAATACTTATTCGAACAAATTATAGCTGAGAATTTTGCCTAATCTGGGGAAGGAAACAGACCTTCAAGTCCAAGAGGCACAGAGAATCTCCCTTAAAGTCAGCAAAAACAGGTCAACATCAAGACATGTCATAGTGAAACTTGGAACATACAAAGATAAAGAGAATTCTGAAAGTAGCTGGGAACAAAAAGTCCTTAAGTACTACAAAGGTAGTCCCAGAAGGTTAGCAGCAGAGCTATCCAAAGAAACTTGGCAGGCCAGAAGTAAGTGGTGTGATAGAGTCAATTTGCTAGATGGGAAAAATATGTAGCCAGGAATACTATATCCAGCTAGACTGTCATTCAAAATAGAAGGAGAGATAAAGGATTTTATGTTTATCTTCCAAAATATTCCAAAAAAAAAAAAAGAAAAAAATGCAACAAAAAACCCTGTGATGGCTCTGCATTATATTTAGAGTAAAATCAGTGCCCTGGGAGGCCCTCCCAATCAGGTCTATTTCCGTCACCTTCCTTTTTTTGCCTCCACTCTTCTCCTACTACTTTCTCCATCATTCACTCTATTGCAGCAGTCACATTGGTCACCTTGCTGTTTCTCAAAAAAGCCAGGCAGGCTCTAGTCTTAAAGCTTAAGGCCCATAGTGGAATTCTGTCTTTGGATCAATCTTTACAGAAATAGGTTTCTAGTTAGCTCCCTTATCTCTTTCAATTATTTGCCCAAATGTCAATGAGCCTACCTTGAATACCCAATTTAAAATTGCAAACTGCCTCCTGGCCTGGTCCATGTCAACTTTCAGACTGCTATCCCCAGTCATTTTTCCCTCCTATACTTTCTCTTTTCTGTCTAATTCTTTTAATCTTATCACATATTATGTAATGAAATTTCCTATTATGCTTACTGTTTACTGTCCATCACCCAGTGTTAGAATATAAACTCTAAGAGGCTGGTTTAGTCTGTGTTGTTCACTGCTGTATCCTAAATAATAAGAAATATCTCTGGAACATAGCAGGCAATCAATAAACATTTGTTGAAACAACAAATAAACTGCCCACTGAGGTAAGGTTTCCATAGTATATAAACTTCAGAAAAGGACCAATTGATTTTGTAATGAACACAACATCTACAAATCATTACCTTTGTGACTTTGAGCAAATTAATGTTTAAGAGCCTCAGTTTTCTCTGAAATGATGAGCAGATTGTCAAGGTCTCAGGAAATAAACCTTATTTTTGACAGTTTCATGGTTAACTGGAATACCAACATCTGGCCTTTGGAATGCAGTCAATAACTAGGAATGTACAAAAAAAGGGACAATGTATACTTTCTGACCACATGGATTTCAGCAGCATTTTCTACATCAATTTATAGCTTTTCTTAAAATGGGGAACTGCTGTTTACAGTGAGCCTTCCGCTTTCCTCCTCCTCCTGGAGCCAGTGATTCTTCCTTCAGTCCAAGCATGTGACATACTTCTGTAATTGCTACTAGTCACTGGAGCTGGAGGAGATGGAGGGGTAAGGTGACTTTTAGCTTGTCTGTTGCACTGCTGCCATTCCTCCATTGGTACTATAGGGGAGAGAGGAAGTGTAATAGGTTACGAAGGCTGCCATAACAAAGTACCGCAGACTGGTTGTCTTGAAAACAGAATTTTACTTTCTCATAGTTCTAGGAAAAAGAAGTATGAGATCAAGGTGTTGGCAGGATTGTGTTTTTGTTTTATTTTTCTCTGAGGTCTGTCTCCTTGGCTTGTAGATTGCTTTTCTTCTCCCTGTGTCTTTGGATGGTCCTCTGTGTATGTTCATGTTTGTCTCTGAATTTATTCTTCTTATAAGGGCCCCAGTCATATTGGATTAGGGCCCATTCTAATGATCTCATTTAATTAGCTCTATAAAGACCATGTCTCCAAGTACAGTCACAATCTGAGGTACTGGGAGTTGGGAATCCACCATATGGATTTTGGAAAGACACATTGGACCTGTAACTGGGAGTCATGAATGAAGAGAGCAAGAAATCCACTATGTATGTTTGTCAGAGATGTTTCCGTAATACTTTTTGGCTCTGACAAGTAGCACCATTCTTTTCCCCTATTTTTCTCACTTTGGTCTTTATTTTTTATTTTTATTTTTTTTTTAGTGCTTCAAAATTCATTGTTTATGCACCACACCCAATGCTCCATGCAATACATGCCCTCCATAATACCCACCACAAGGCTTACCCATCCCCCTACCCCCCTCCCCTCCAAAACCCTCAGTTTGTTTCTCAGAGTCCACAGTCTTTCATGGTTTGTCTCACCCCTGTGATTTCCCCCAACTCACTACTACTCTCCTTCCCACAATGTCCTCTGTGTTATTCCTTATGCTTCACAAGTCAGTGAAACCATATGATAATTGACTCTCTCTGCTTGACTTATTTCACTCAGTAGAACCATTTTTTTTTTTTTTTGTAAGATTTTATTTATTTATTTGACAGAGAGAGATCACAAGTAGACAGAGAGGCAGGCAGAGAGAGAGAGGGAAGCAGGCTCCCTGCCGAGCAGAGAGCCCGATGCGGGACTCGATCCCAGGACCCTGAGATCATGACCTGAGCCGAAGGCAGCGGCTTAACCCACTGAGCCACCCAGGCGCCCCCAGTAGAACCATTTTTTGATAAAGGTAAAGTTACTAGGAGATCCAGCCATTCAAAATGGAAGATAGCCACATGAGTAGAAGTAGGCTATATGTGTGTGAGTTGGAGTAGGTGTTCACTAAATACTGAAATGAATTTTAAGGTCTATCACCCACAACCACTTTCAGAAACTCAAAAATGAATACGTAACAGTTCCAACAGTGCAATAATAGTAAAAATTTTTGTTGCTGACCTTTTCTGTCACAAATATTATTGTTTCTCTTCTGCATAATCCATTTCCCAATTTGAAGTTGATTTCATATTGCCAAAACAGTAAAATTAATATCTTCCTAAACACCTGATTGTGGTTTCTTAACATTTTGTTTATTTATTTGTTTATTTTTAGAGAGGGAATGAGGGGGGAGGGGCAGGAGGAGAGAGAAAGAGTGAGAATCTTTAGCAGGCTTCAAACCCATCATGGAGACAAATGTGGGACTCATCCCCACAACTGTGAGATCATTACCTGAGCCAAAATCAAGACTGACTGAGCCCCCTGGGCACTCAATACCTGATTATGTTTGCATTCAGTCTCTTCTCATGTTTTTAGCAGTATCACATATTGGTTAATTAATGATAAAATAATGAAACTATTGTAGGCAGCCCCTCACAACTCCCTTCCAGACTGACATCAGACCTTTATCTAAAACAATACTTTCATCTTTTCAACTCATTTCTAAAGACTGTAAAGCTGGACTTATGACTCTGTCTGGCTAATTCCAATCTCTTATTCTTTCTCATTTAGTATTTGAATTCCCTAACCTATAAACAAAAGTGAGGTCCCAGGAATCTACAATTAGTCTATTTTTTAAAAAGCATACATGAAAATCACAAATAATTGTCTTTGTTCTTTTAAAAATATGAGATTTCCTATTTACTATCCTATTTTTAGTCTATTTTAGACTAAAATGTCTATTTTAGACATTGTAGATATGGTATCTAACTTACATTTATAAGGTATTTTTAATAGTTATTATAAATATTAGAAACAATTATTCTGCCTCTCCTATTTCATCATTTGGGGCTGAGACCTCTGCAGGTTTTTTACAGGGTGATTTTAAATCACATAGTTTATTCTGAAGCTAGGAGCTCTAATTATTCAGTCCCAGTAATTCTCTATATTTCATTTGTCTTTCGTGTGTTAGGATTGATATTTCTGGGTTGTAATACTCAATGTGTTTTTTTTCAGGAGTCAGCAAACTGTGGCCTGGGGCCAAATACTTGCCAGCTGACTGATTTTGTCAATAAAGTTGAATTGCACACACATATCTATTCCTTCACATGCATAGAGTTGAGTAGTTGAGAAAGATACAGCATACCTGTGAAGCCTAAAGTATTCACTGTCTGTTTAGATGAAAAGTCTGCCAATCCATGTGTGTGTGTGTGTGTGTGTGTGTGTATAGTTTTTAAAGCTACAATAAATACTACCATCTCTTTTTTTTTAAATTCCAGTGTATTAAATAAACATAAAGTGCTATATTAGCCTCAGATGTATAATAGAGTAATTCAATGATTCTATACATTACTCAGTGCTCCTCACGATAAGTATGCTATTAATCCCCTTCACCATTTCACCCATCACTCCACCAACCTCTCCTCTGGTAACCATCAGTTCTCTATAATTAAGAGTCTGTTTCTTGGTTTGTCTCTTTTTTCCATTGTTTGAGTGAAATCATACGGTATTTGTCTTTCTCTGTCTGATTTATTTCATTTAGCATTATACTCTTTACATCCATCTATGTTGACGCCAATGGGAAGATTTCATTCTTTTTATGGCCTAGTGATATTTCATTGTGTGTGTATGTTTGTATATGTGTATATATATACACCACATCTTCTTCATCCATTCATCTAGCAATGAACACTTGGACTGCTTCCATAATTTGGCTATTGTAAATAATGCTGCTATAAACATAGGGGTGCATATACCTTTTCAAATACAAATAATGTTTTTGTATTTCATCCCTACTGCCTGGACTATTTGTTTTTTGGGTGTTGAGTTGTGTAAGTTCTTGATAAATTTTGGATACTAACCCTTCATTGGATATGTCATTTGTAAATATCTTCTCCATTCAGTTGGCTATCTTTTAGTATGATTGGTTGTTTCCTTTGTGTGCAGAAGCTTTTTACTTTGAAGCAGTCTCAGTAGTTTATTTTGCTTTTTCTTCCTTGCCTCAGGAGACATACCTAGAAAAATGTTGGGACAGCCCATGTCAGAGAAATTACTACCTATTTCTCTTCTAGGATTTAATAATTTCAGGTCTAACACTTAGGTCCTTAATATGTTTTGAGTTTATTATTTTTTTTATGGTGTAAGGATGTGGCCCAGTTTCATTCTTCTGCATGTAACTGTCCAGTTTTCCCATGACCATTATTGACGAGACTGTCTTTTCCTCATTGCATATTCTTGCCTCCTTTGCTGAAGATTAATTGACCATAGAGGTGTGGATTCATTTGTGGGTTTTCTATTCTGTTCCATTGACCTCTGTGCCTGTTTTTGTGCCAACACCATACTATTTTGATTACTACAGGTTTACAGTGTATCTTGAGATCTGGGATTGTGATACCTCCAGTTTCATTCTTTTTCAAGACAGCTTTGGCTAATTAGGGTCATCTGTGGTTCCATACTGATTTTAGGATTGTTTGTTGTAGTTCTGTGAAAAATACTACTGGTATTTTGGTATACGTTGCAGTAAATCTGTAGATTGCTTTCGGTAGTATGGACATTTTAACAACATTTGTTTTCCAACACATGAACATGAATTGACTTTCCATTTGTGTCATCTTCAATATCTTTCATTGGCATTTTACAATTTGCAGACTACAGGTCTTTTACCTCCTTGGTTAAGTTTATTCCTAGGTGTTTTATTTATTTTTTTTTTTGCCATCTCTATTTTTATCATATCTGCTTAGGCATTAAGTCAGCATAGACTCTAACTGGAAAGATTTTCATCTTTAAACCATTCTAACCCTAGTTGGTGCCTTTAAAAAATTTACTGATTTTCATCCTTGTTATAAATGAAGATTAGTTTGTGCAAATTTGTATCTATATAGATTCTATGATCATTATTTCTTGCATTTTGTCTTAATACCATGTATTTATTTAGTAGCTGTGTTAATATATCTTTAACAATATGATATTTAGTTTTACTATGATATAGTCAATTTTTATATTTTTACTCTTGTTTTTTAATTAGTTTTTTAATTCTTTCAGTGTCAATTTTATTTAGAGATGTATGATAAGAGATAAACTGACTGGTAAGTGACCTCACACTTCTTAATATGATGCATTTTTTAAAAGTAGATATTCTGGCACCATTAGTCCTCAAAGCTAGAAACCAAACCTATGACTTATGGGGATTATAATATTCTATTCTCTACCTGCAGAGAAATATTTTTTATTTATCCATCACTAAATAATATGAGAGATGAAACAATTGAATCTGAAGAGTGGCAAAAAAAAATTGAATTAAGTGATTTAGAGAACACTCAGTGTGTTGTCATGAATCATATTTTAGAGGAAAATGAGGGTCCATATGAATGAAGAGACAAAGGAAAAATGAACTAACTTGACAGGAACAATGGATTGTTAACTTCTCTAAACAATGTGATTTACTTAGATTTTATATTTTTTAATTTCTTAGCACCCCATGAAAAATATGAAATGTCTCTGAAATTTTCTTCTCAGATAGTGCTTAGAAATATGGAAATGAATGATTCATCCTTGTTCCAGAATTTGAATGGTATTAAGTATTTAGTTTCTTTGAAGTATCAGAGTAATAGAATCCTGTCAGAAAATGTTAGATTTCCTAATATTGTAGCCTGCACATTTAATAATCAAGTTTACTAGAACTTATTAATTTTATCCGGGAACTAATTTCAAATTAAGTATTTTTCGAGTTGATTTAATAATTTTAATAGCAGATTGTATTTCCTGTTGCTATTCACATAGCATTCAAGTTGAAAAAAACCATCACTGTAAAGTCACAGGTTTTAACATAAACCAAGGGAAATCTCATTTCTTTCCTAATAAATAATTTAGATGTTCTGTGGATCTATGCTCATGAATCTAAGTAACTTAGCTGAGAAGCAATAGAGAAGGAAGAATTTATTCTTGACTTAAATGTATAATAAATCAGATGAGTTATTCAAGAGGAATTGTTGGTGTTTTCATCTTTCTTATTACTTCATTGAATAATGCAAGATATCTTGGGAGAGCCATTGAAAATAGACTTACATATAATTTTTAATTATGATTTAGAAATTGGGATTTATATTATTGTCTGTGATATTTTTCTTTTACACAGACATCTTAACAATACATTTTTAACCATCTCCTTTGAGAATATAAGAGGAAATATTATTAGAGGAGTTGAAATAGGCTTATTCTTTACCACCTTCCCAGCCTATTAACATTTTATAGTAAAATTTATTTGCTCCCATAGCATTTCTCTTTTAAGTTCTCATTTTGCAAATGAGACAATGCTATCTGATATCACCACAAGCAAATATGATAATGTTGAACAATTATAACCAACATCCTAAGTGTCCATTGTGAATATGGTAGAATACAAAAAAGTTATGAGTTTTTTAAAATGGCCCATGAAACTTCGAAAAATTAGAATAAATAATATTAGAAAAGAAATTAAATCAATGAATAGAAAATACAGAAGTTTCAAATTCAGAGACCAAGTCATTGTGTATAAACAAGTGTATTTTTATGTAAATGCGCTATGTATAAAGTAGAAAGGGCATCTGATGATATGTTTGGTTATTTAATGTATTTTAAAATTAATTTGATTCTTAAAATGAACTATATGGGACTTGTTGAGACATTTTTCTTGAAAGTATTTGACACATGTGTTTGTTACCTTAATTAAGCAGTATCTGATTGGTAGTCATATTAGAGAGACCCATAATGTAGGAGATTGCAGAAAAAGTCTGTAAGACCTTTTGAAATTTAGCTTGGGAAAAAACTAGACATTAACCAGCCATATTGGTGAATTTTAACAGCCATTAATGGGCCCAAAGAAGCGGCCTTGGGTTTTGATTCTTTCACCTCTCACCTTTCAAAAAGACAACTATTTTCAGTACCAGAGTATCTGTATTTCATTTAACACCAATTTAAGGAGTAGATAAATCTATATGTTAAATCAAGAGGAAAATAATGGCTTATTTGTGGTACTGAACTGCAAACATGAGAAACTAACATATGATTGAATACTTCACATGGATAAGAGAGTACATTTAACTTTTATAGGTAACCAGCTATTTCCTAAGCAACTATATCATGATGAATTCAAATGTCAAGAATTATTGTATCAAAGCCTTTCTTCTGGGTCTAAAATTACTCCCTCTTGCAACTGAAGAATTTCTGTCTGGTTTGGATATTCTTTGATATATAAATCCTGATGAACAGGGAAACAATTTCTCTAAAGTAATTAGTTAAAATTTCTCAACCACACAGCTCTGACTAAAATTCGTTTTCTTGATAATGGCATGTAGCAATAAAATGTCCAAAAGGATATATGAATTCACTAAAATAATCAGCACTAATCCAGGTTTACATTTGTCATTAGAAATTATGACTGAAGACATAATTTGGCTGTTGGTACCATTTTAAGTGAGTAAAAGCTTGTTTGTAAATGACATTTTGTAGATATATCATCTCTTGTGGCTGTAAGGCCTACAAGAGCAATGAATCTGATTTGCTTTTGAATCCTGGGAAAACAGAACATATTTGAAATAAAGCATACTTAAGAAATATTTGTCTTAATAAATCAGCTATATTTTTTGAGGGTAAGACTCTGGGTAAATAGAGAGCCTTGTTAATATTATTATAATTATTTGATTATAGCATATATAAAACACCATCCCTGGTTTTGGTAAAGAATATTATCACATATGTTCAAGAGCAAGAACTCTGGATCCAGAATTTTTGGGTGATAATCTGGCTCATCTAATGTATATGATCTTGTGCCTCTCTATGTGATATTTTCATCTTTTCAAAGTAGTGAATAAGTGGGGCGCCTTGGCGGCTCAGTGGGTTAAGCCTCTGCCTTCAGCTCGGGTCATGATCTCAGGTCCTGGGATCCATCCCTGCATTGGGCTCTCTGCTAAACAGGCTCCCTGCTCTCTCTCTGCCTGCCTCTCTGCTACTTGTGATCTCTCTCTCTGTCAAATAAATAAATAAAATCTTTAAAAAAAAAAAAGTAGTGAATAAGGTTATAATGTGCTCAGAGATGTCCCTCTCATACAGTAAACATTATGTAGTTATTCACAATTACTATTATTGTTTTCATTGTTGCTGTCATTTGAAATCAGACATGTCTTCTATGCTTAAGGGGTTCTTATTCTACTAGGAGAGACAGGTATAAACAAAACTAATTATAATAAAAATTATGCTATGTTCCAGAAACTTCAAATAGAAAGAATACTAGAAGAGTACCTAAGGAGTGAGAATTTGGACTTGTCTCACAAATGAGGTAGCTCTTTAGCCTGGCCCTGAATGATTTCACATTAGTATCAAATTTCTCATGTATATTTCAGCATCAGAAACCAGCAAGGACAGTGTTCTGGGAAGATGAACTAAAGAAATAAACTAAAGAGATGACAAATCAACAAAACAGCATTAGCCTTAAATGACTTTTAAACAGTAATTACTAAATATCCTACTTCTAAAAATCCTTTTATGTCATTTTTTGCTAGCATTTACTCTTTAACTTGGTTTTCAGTGCCATTCATTGTCAAATTCTAATCCCCCTTTCCAAACTTAGCTTCCAATATTCAACACTTACCAGTCCAATTTCATTTTATGCAGCACTATTTTTTTTTTCTCTCTTTTCCTGAAGATACTGTAAATTTGTACATTTTCCCTCTACCTTGAAGGCCGTTACTCCCACTCCTGCATGGGACAGAATTCCAAAGCTGTCTCTGATGTTTTGTGTCATTTGATGTTTGGAAGATAGAAACCAAATACAGATGCACACACCCTACAACGCAATGTGGTAGATTACATTATCAACTTATTTCATCCATTTCGAGGGTAGAGAGCATTTTTAGAAGTGAGTTTGGCCACCCAGAACTGGAACAGATGCAGCCTATTTCAGTGTGCATTCTCTAGGCCTCCAAATACTTAAGGCGTAAGGGCTGGCATGCCTCTGCCAGTGATACTGGCTGATTTGAGAAGCTTAATTTCTTATTGGGCCATGATTCTTACATAATTGTTGTTTTCATTACTATCATAAAGAATTATACATATAATTTATATGCTTCCATTTGAGAGAAACGTTGATTCCTACATTCTAAACTAATCTCAGTAAAAGGGAAGGGTTTCATCAACTGGGAGGAAGCAGGAACATGGTTCTGAGTATTAATTGCATTGAGATTTCCAGCACTGCAGAAAATTCAAATGCCTCTATACACTATCAGACATTTCATCATCCAGCTCCCATAGCATTTTCTTTCTTTCCAGCCAGACTCCATGCTGGGGACTGCAGACCAGTAGATAAGATGCAACCTTGTCTTCATGTATGTCATGTTGCAATAGGCAACACAGATCCATAGCCAGCTAATTTGAATGATAATCTGTGTCACCATATAGAGGCAAGTACAGAGTGCTCTGAAATCATGTAAATGAGACATCTCATTGATTGTATGGGAATGTGAAGTGCCTTGGAGAGGATCACGTGTGAGGTTTCTGTATGAGTTAACTAGGTGAAGAGATTGGAGAGACCATTCCAGTAAGATGGAGCTCCATGTTAAAGTTTCCTTTATTAGAGTATAATACAACCAGAAAGCTGCATGTAACTTGCTATTCTCATCTCTAAGAGGCCTCAAGGTGGAGTGCACTTTTATGCTTTAGAGTACAACTCATAGTACCTCCTAGTTCAGCAAATGTTTTCTGATTTTTTTACTGCACACATATCCATGTGTTGGATGTTACATCTAAAAAAAATGAATAGGTTGGTTCACTGAAAATATTTTACTTAAATATGTATGTATTGTGTGTGGTTAGGTAGGTAGACATACAGACATTTAGACATCTTCTAAAGCTTCAGTTTATTAAGGGTAATTTAGCTGTGCAGTCATATTTTGTGTGTGTGTTTTCACGATCTGTACCTTTGAAAACGTTCATTTGAGGAATGCCACTTTTACTGGTGACATTTGAGTGGTTATGTTATTGACTCATAGCGTATTGATTTATGTGCAATGCTTTTTTTAGGCACTCAATAAGTGCTTGTTGACTGACTGACTTTCTCAAACATTTAAGATAAGAATGATGTATATAGCGAAGTCATTTTGCCAACAGGAAACTAACTGGGTGCCAAGATTTGTATACAGTGTAAATCACAAAGACATGGACGTCTCAGGACCGCCTGGAGAAAGCACACAGATGCACTTTCCCAAGTAACAGATTCACTATTCTGCAGCTTATGGCTGGGAAAAAAGCTTCAGGCAGGACCAAGCAAACTATTTTTGAGGCTGACAGTGAGTAAATCTATACTGTGTTTTCTATATTTTTATCATATTGTAGAGTGTGCCATGAAGCACTGTCTACATATCATAGATGTGATAGATGAGAGTGCATACTTTAGAGTTAGACTGTCCTGGATAGAGTTGAAACCCAGCCTTCACAGTAATCATCTGTGTGGCTTTAGACATGTCTTTTAATTTCTATAGAGATTGGTTACATTGTAGGCTAGATAATGCCCATCCCTCCCTAATAATATGTCTATATTCTAATTCCTAAAACCTGTGAATATTTTTCCTGAAAGGTTAGCAGATGTGATTAAGTTAAGGGTCTTGGGTGGGGGGTGGTTAATACTGCATTATTTAGATGGGCTCAGTGTAATCAAGAGTCCTGATTAGAGGGAAGCAGGAAGCTTGAAGTCAGAGACCAGACCCAGGCAAAGTGACAGAACCAGAGGTCAGTGTGGGCCCAAGGAATGCAGGCAGCCTCGAGAAGCTAGAAAAGGCAAGGAAACTAAGATAGCTTGGTCATCTAAAATTAGGCATAATAAAAACTAGTAGGATTATTGTGAGGATTAACTGCAATAGTAAGTGTAAAAGAACAGTCAACAATATAGACTGTCAGGATTCAAAGAATGTAGAGCCCAAGCGTATCTCAATGCTTGAAACTTCTCCTTGTTCACATAAGTAAGCCTTTCAGTCTACACTTTAACAAAGCATTTGCCTGATGAATTTCTCTCATAATGTAGACAGTACTTTGACCTTCCATGGAAAAGATAATAGAATTACCAAGATTATATATATTCAGATAAGAAAGTAGCATGTATTGAAAGCCCGGGCAAATCAATACAATATGCTATTCAATGTTTCATATATTATTTTAATAACCTTATAAAAGGTGGTATTTTTCTTATTGTTAAATATACGTGTTGAGATCTACCTGAAAACTTAAATATAAAAGAATAGGGGTATTAAAGTGATAGTAAACCAACTCATAATAACTGAAAACTTCAAGCTACCATAAACATTTGACTGGACCTGAGGACTCAAATGGTGAAATCAGGAGCACGCCTCATCCTCATTCTACCTATTTGCCTTGCTCTCTTCTATACCATCTTCCTTACAGATTGACTCTTACCATATGCAGATGAAGCTGATAGGCTACCAGCCTGGTAGCAGCAGCGACAAGAAATTATCTCTTTTCTAATCATTCTGGCCAATATTTTGAGCTTCTAATCATTCTGGCCAAATTTTGAGCTGATGGCTCAGGGACAAACCAAGGAGGAGGAGGTGAATGATTTGATTGATTGAACATGAGTCCATGCCTAAGCTGGAGCATCAAGGATGTATAAGACAGTGGTTGGAATGTATAAATGATTGGCGATATGATTACTTTTTTGTTTCAGAATGAAAGTTTTGGTAGTATGGAGGGTGTGTCAGAAGAGAAAATGGCATACCTTTAGGGAGATTTTGCAATAGTAGGTAATAGAGGTGAGGGTTATCTTCTAGACTCATTAAACAGAAAGCAGTCATCAGGGATCCTGAAGAAAAATTCAACCTTTTTCTCTGTTTTGTGGTTGAAATAGGATAATAAAGGAGAATTTACTTATTCAAGGTTACCTACCCCATTTGGATATGTAATCTTTGTTTCTGCCTTATAGATCTGTCTTCTGTCTTTGGTTTGTTATGAAGAAAACTAATACCAACTTGCTTAGCTTCTCCAGGGGACAGCAAGTTTTCATTCTGAAATAACTAGGACTTATTAAGCCAGATTTAGTTTCTTAAGGTCTACTTCACTATTTATTTTTCTATTGGTAAAAATCCCTTTCTATTGGTAAAATCCCTTTCTCCCAGCCAAAAGCTCAGAATAATCTTTGGCTTGAGAGTTTTCCTCATTTATAGTCCCTAAAATGATCTTGAGATTTATTTTTCCTAAGATCTTTCTAACATTGCTCTTGAGATTTTGGCTGAGTTCAAGGTCTAAATAGTAATTTGCATTCATTCATTTAACAAATTTTGTTTAATATTTACTATGTGCTAGGGGCTGTGCCAAGTCCTAGAGACACTATGATGAGTAAGATAGTTCAAGAACTCAAAGACTCTGAAATTTAGCGAAGTATACAGAGAAGTAAACAGCAAGTAAAAATAAGCCCTGGTAAGTGCTCTGATAGTGGCAGGCACAGGGTACAGTGGGAGACAGAGGAAGGACAGCTACCTAGTACCGTTGGATGGGAGAGTGTGGAGCTGGTCAGAAAAGGCATTGGGCTAGTTAACATTTAAATTGAGTATAACCATAAAGAACACCAAGGTATTGAAGGGGGAAGATATATAAATAGAGGCAAAGACTAACAAACTTTTACAAAGGTGCCTGATGAAAGGGAAACTAAAACAAATTTAACATGCCTGGGGCATAGAATGGCATTTTGATGCTTTAGGGTAGAATAGAATTAAGAATGGAGGGAGATAAGACAGGAGAGATGAAGAGGAACCAGGAAAGAAGGATCTGAAAAACCATAGAAAGGACTTTGGACTATCTGGGATATGAAAGGGTTTGTAATACAAGGAAGAAACAATCAAATTTCTGATTTTGAAACTAGCTATCTAACTATAAAATAGACATTGAACCGGAGAAGGGTAAACCAAATGTGAGAAGATCAAATAGGACACTGCTTACCCTAATTAAGTGTGGTTGTGAATAAAGACTTGTTAAGGTATTGATAGAAATAAATAGTAATGTATTTGCTTTCAAAATGTGTAAGCAAAACTTGAAAATAAGGTGATATTTAAAGTATACAATTTGTAAACTTTAACAGTTTGAATTTAAATTTAAGTAATACAAATAAAGATATTGTAAAACTAATGTAATATTGTATGTTAACTATACTCTAATTTAAAAAAAAGAAAGAAAACAAAGCAGAAAGACAGGTAAAAAATTATGTCTGAAACATTTACATGCATACTATGCAGTGGGATATATGCTAGAATGTGGTGGTACTTTAGATTTTTAAAGTTCCTGCTCTTAGGTCATCCTGTTGAGGGGGAAACATGATGTGTAACTTTGTGACCACTGTATAAGTACTATGGAAGTACTAGTAGAATGATTGACTTATTTTGCATAGAAGGAATCAGGCTCCAAAGAAACAGCAATTGTGTTTGGTCTTTAAATATTTTGTCTAGAAGATAAAGAACAAAAACAATATTAGTGCTTAAACAGAAGTCATGAAGATTTTTTATACCTAATTAATAGCAAATTAGGTAGTAATTAAGGTACAGATGATACAAAAATGAGTATGGTACAAAAGAGATCCCAAGGGGTGCCTGGGTGGCTCAGTGGGTTAAGCCTCTGCATTCAGCTCAGGTCATGATCTCAGGTACCTACGATTGAGCCCCGCATCAGGCTCTCTGCTCAACAGGGAGTCTGCTTCCCCCTCTCCCTCTGCCTGTCTCTCTGCCTACTTGTGATTCCTGTCTTTCAAATAAATAAATAAAATCTTAAAAAAAAAAAAAAAAGGAGAGAGATCCCAAAGAACAAACTAAGGAGTTAAAATATTTCCCCTTAAACAATAGGAAGACATCAATGTCTTAGCATAGTAGCGACATGATCAGATCAATTTACTTAAAAGGGAACAGTGTTGGGAGTGATGAAAATGTCTGATGTATAAAAATGTGGCCAAACAGAATCCAGGGGCCATTGGTCAAGAGATCTGTCACTTGCTCCTAACTTTCCAAATTGGAAATTGTTAGAAGGTGGCAGAGGGTTAGTAAAATATCCTCCAGACTGAGGAGGCACTTTAAGACTGAAAAATGAAGGAAACCACTCCATACCATTTATAAGGTGTTTTATTCAGGAAAATTTATGGTGGGGATCAGAAGGAGGGAAGACCCGGGGGTACTCGGCCATTCTCTGCCCCCATTCTCAGCTATTCTTCACCCAGTCCAAACCTTAAACCCCAGCTTTCCTGGAGCTTTCATGGTGTTAAGGTCACAGGGTACATATTTAAAGTGGACTCTTCTGTCTGTCATCTCTACCAGTTTATCTAAAGTGGAGCCTCTGTGAGTCCTTACGGGGAAGATCAGAACAAGCCTTCCCACATTCCAGTCAGGACACAATTGTCTCCATGGGGCCTAGAACATGTAGAGAGGAAAAGAGGTCACTGCGTGGGCATAAATGAGGTGGAGGGCCAAAAATGGAGCCAGTGTTGTCAACATTCTTACAGAAGTCTGTTTACAGTGTGATTTTTTTCCTTCTTATATCACTTGGTAGTAGTCATTCATGTCCTTATGGAAGTTACAGAAAGTTTTATGTACACATATGTCTCCAGAGACCTCTTACAGCTCTGAGATTCCTCAGTGATCCACAGTCCCTGACTTAGCACTGATAGAGTCAAAATGCAGACCTGAATTCAGAAAATAACAATGAAAATGCATACTTAGAATGATTCAGGAGGTAGAAGTAGCAGAGTTCACTGTCCTGTTAGATAGGGAGAGGAATGCTGGGGAGAAGGGAGGAGGGAAGCATGAAGACCAGGGAGATGAGGGAGGTTAGAGCAGTAATGGAGGTAAGAGATCATGTGACCTAGCTTAGGACCACATGATAGAAGCACAGAATCAGATTGGGAATGTATTTTGAAGGTATAGCTGATAGAATTTTTTTGTTGGGTTTGAGTCATTATTTCAATATTTGAGCAATAAACAATTTTGGTGAATGGTGGGGCTATATGTTATGTATGGGATCACTGGGGTATAGAAGGAGCATGTGTAGAATAGGACTACAGAGTTGATTATTACAATACTATGTATTTACTTTTTCTTTGTATATTATTAGTTTTATTATCTTTTTTCTACTATCAAGCTTCATATCAACAAGGACAAATTCATCATCTACTTCTAATTATTAGGATGTAGCATGATTCAGGATGCCTGGGTGGCTCAGTCTGTTAAGTGTCTGCCTTTGGCTCAGGTCATTATCTCAGGGGCCTGGGATGAGTCCCTCATCTGGCTTCTTGCCCAGTGGGGAGCATGCTTCTCCCTCTGTCTCTGTTGCTCCCCCTGCTTGTGCTTTCTCTCACTGACAAATAAATAAATAAATAAATAAAATCCTCAAATAAAAAAAAAGATGTAGCATGATTCATAGTAGGTATTAATAACTATTTGTTGAATGAATAAATTTACCAGATCCTCTTTGTTTTATAGTTTTTTAATTTAACCTATACTAGATAAGTTAGGAGTGAGGTTTCTAGAAATAGACCATGTTCAAAAATTAGTTTCAGCACTCATAAACTATTTAACTCTAGGTTACTTCATCCCTCTCAGCCTCAGTCTCTTTATCTGTACTAATTACTTTAAAAGACTAATAATAGTCCAACCTTGTAAAATTTGGATGGTGACATAAATTAGTACATGGAAAAAATTAAAATAGTAACCAGTAAGTGGTTACATGTTGAAGGCATGTTGCCTATTACAACTGTTATTTGGAGAAAATTCATAGGTAAACTATGTTTGAAGATTGTTACTATACCTATGTGAAAGGAGATTTTCTTTGTTAAATAGTAATCACAAAGCACTGCACTCGAGATACGTTTATATACATTAATTATCCTTTTTAGGTATTTGAATAGTAAGATGGTTTAATAAGCAAAAACAAGTAAATAAACTAACAGTAGCAGTGTGCTAAATCTTATTTCTGGTTTTATGAATATGTAGGTGTGCCTGTATCAGTGGTGGAGTGGAGGCATGGAAGACGGAGAGCGAAACAGTACTCAGAGACCATCACTGAAGTATTCTCAATAATGTGATTTAAAGATATTTTGGGTTGAGTTTGTATCAATTTTAAATCAGTCTCCTCTAAGAGTTTTCTCCTTTAGTTCTAACAATTTGACTATTTCTGAGACTCAGTCTTGTGAGAATGTACTCTCAGTATCTCTGAGTGGAATACATATCTGTGGCTTTCCATGCCATGCCCTCCATTCCCGCAAGTACCAAAAGAGGCCTTAGAGGAGTCTTTGTCCCTCTGAGAAACTATATGACATACCTGCTCTTCCTTAGAAAGTGAAACTCTGTAGATAAATGTTGGATGTACATTCAACTTCTTTACGGTTCTCACTCCTCTAAATGTGCAATGGTAAAGAACTATCTCAAGCAGAAAGGTGAGTCACCTTACAAAGCCAGTGACTGCAAGGATAATTATTCTTCTTTGCCCTGCAGGTCATTTATTATAGATGAGAGCTACCTCAGACTCACCCCATAATCATACGCTATGCTATTAATGCAGAGGGCTTTGAAGTTGGTTTTTGTGTGGCTG
Organism: Enhydra lutris kenyoni; assembly: GCF_002288905.1. Classification (NCBI taxonomy): domain Eukaryota; kingdom Metazoa; phylum Chordata; class Mammalia; order Carnivora; family Mustelidae; genus Enhydra; species Enhydra lutris. The sequence continues at coordinate 18,705,368 of NW_019154121.1, forward strand.
CCGACAGTTCCTGTGACCGATAATGAAATTTTGTGACTCTGAGCAATTTTAATTCCCCATGCAAATATTTAAGTAATTCTTGTAACCTAGAATGAGCTCCCAGAACATGAGATGTTAGAACCATAATGATAATTCAAAATCATTCTTAACTGACAGAAAATAATAACCATGACATTTAATATCTGCCAACCACTATCCCCACCATGTAAATATTATAATTCCAGTTTTAAAGATAGAATAACTGGAGCCCAGAATGGTCCAATATCTTGCCCAAAATCATAAAGGCAATTTATCTTGATCTCAAACCCAGGAATATCTTCATGCAACTCAGGCTTTTTCTACTACACCTAGCCTCCTATAAAATTACTTTAGATGGGACATGTGAGGGACTTTTGGCAGTCACAGAAGCCATATAGATTCTGCAACTGGTCAGTGGAATGTCTGCTGGGATACTTGATTAAAATGCCAATGAAGGTACAGGAAAATACCAGACTTGTCTCTTTCAAATTCAAGCTCTCTATCTTTTATATGCTGCCTTTTCCACACTGGATGCTTAATAAATATTAATTATTATAGTGCTTCACAGAGTTAAAATTAGCGTATTTCTTGCAAATGGTTGGACTGCTTGAGAAGAGACTATCAATTAAATGTGAGATTTTACTTTATTGTAATTTAAACTGAATAAAAAAAGAAAAGACAGTAAATACTTTCAACTGTCTTAGTTATGACAGAGTACAGTGTTTCTGTAGATTGGTTGGTTCAATCAATGTAGTCAGCATTTACTGAATACTTTCTACATGCCAAATGCTCAATTAAACATACTGCAAATACTAACATTTAATATTTATAACAACATAATTTGTGAGCATTATTATAATCTTTCTTTTCCAAACAAGGCAACTGGAGAATTGAGGTGTTCTATAAATGGCCAAACTGGTATAAGCCTTCTGGCATTCTGACTCCAAAGTCTAGTATCTAGAGCACTACGCAATACTTTCTTGAATATAAATTTGAAATTGAAACAATCACTAATTGACTAATTTATTCTGTTTTTCCTTTAAATGATAAAAATTGAGCACTTTATATGTCTAAAGCTCTGTGCTAAGGGCCTGGTGGGATGTAAAACTGAATAAGCTCTTTTACCTAAGGAAAGCATACGACCTTAAGTACTGTGAGGCTGAGCAAAATGATTGTTAGAATTACCTCAAAAGAGTCATGGGAAAATGACAGAAAGTGGGGATTCATTTTCATTGAAGAATATAGGAAAAGTTTCCATGGATGGATGCTGTAAAGCCCTGGTAAGAGGAAAATAGAGTGACAACTGAGACTAAGGCAACATCAAGGGGAAAATATGGGGAAATGAAAATCCATAATGTGTTTGAAAAGTACTAAATAAACTAGTAGGGAAAAAAAATCCCCCCTCAATTCCCTGATTTCTGGTATGTACTTTTGGGTTCTTAAATGGGGTTGCTCATTAAAACCAATTAGGGAACTTCTTCAAAGCTGACACATCCTAGCTCCCTATCTTAGAAAGTCCATTTAGGACTTTAGTGTTTGGACATGTCTTTTTGTTGTACTCACTTAATTAAAAAATTCAGCTATTTCTTAATTATCAGATTATTTTGTTATGTTTCTTCTCTCTCCTCTGGTATCTCTTTGGGGGCCTCATAGGTTTTTCTCCTTTTCTACTTTCATAATACACTTTTGAGACATACCTAGGAATAATGTCTCAGAAATGGATGATGGGAAGAAGTTTGCCAGGCCAGGCACAAATATGTTTATCAGAAATAGTTATGGTTCTTGTACTCAGGACTTTAAAAAGATACATATTAGATCATAGCCTTTCCTATCTTTGGTATGTATTTCTTTTTTTTTTTCTTTGTTATGCATTTCTAAAAAAAAAAAGTATTTATGTAAACCATGATCTTTATTATACAATACAGAAGGCAAGGAAAACATGATCTCAAAAGGAAAACTAGAAATATAAATCATGCACAACGTAGTATTTTTGTCTAAAAATATCTATGTACAAATAAGGAATAATTAGAAAACAGGTGGGGATTCCCCTGACCCAAATCTCTAACTTTACAGTTCAAGCTTAAGAGTAACTTGTTCTCTTATCACCTTCTTTTGGTTTGGGAGCCCCTCTGACCTCTTTCTAAGGGTGTGTCTCCAGAGTATTCTTACCACAGTCTTCCATGTCTTGGAGCCCTCCTACCTTGTAGGGGGAACATCTATTCTTTCTTAGCAAACCCTTTCTCTAAAGTTGGTGTCTTTTAAACCCTTCATGGTTACTAAAAGTACATATACACATAGAGACACGCACACACACATACGTATGTCTGTTTGCTTATGTCTGTTTGCATATATAAAATGATAATTGACCTACTTATGGAACTTCCCTCTTCTTACACTCTACTTCTCAGGGAACATTGCTGGTGACCACTTTGTTCCCCTACTACCTTTCTTCCATCCTTTCCTCTTCCTAATATGGAAATAATGGGTGATGTCGTTTTTCAGTTAAGCTCACCTAGAGCCCTGCTTATAATCTCCTACAAAATCACAAAGACCATCGAGACTGGCCCATATTGTTCTACAATTTGAGGCATTTTCTTTTAAATATAGGTAATAATAATTAAATAGCTACCATTACATGACTGCCATTATTCAGTGAGTAGTGAGGGCTTTGCATTCATTCATTAAATTTTTTTCTTACAATAACCCTTTGTGGTTAAATATTATACCTATTTGCAGCTGAGAAGACTGAGGTCATAGAAATATGTATCAAGTTTCATAGAACTAGACAATAACAGGGTCAGGATTTGAACCTAAGTGTGTTGGAGTATGCATTTTATTAATTACCTTTACATAAATATAGAGAGATTCATTCTTTTAGCCAGTATTTAATGAACAACTGTAATGGGTATGCCAGAGGTGTTGGTCTAGATGCGAAGGATTCATTGATTAGCAAAAGCAGACACATTTCCATCCCTTATGGAGTGAACAATATAGGAGGGGAGGTAGATATGAACAAAATAAAAGTAGTATGAAATTACAATTACAGTAAGTATGGAAAGGAAAGCACATGCTCATATATTAAGGGAGGGGGTGGGTTAAGATGGACAGGAAGTTCAGCTTAGGTTTTTATGAAGTAACTTACAATTGATATATGAAAAATGATAAGGGTTTCCCTGAGGAAGAAAGAATGGGTTTTGATGGGTTGAGGATCAAAATAAGACTCAGTAAGATGTGCATGGTTAAACATTTTTATCTGTTCATTGGAACAATGGGAAGCTAGTAGGGGATTTTAAGTATGGAGATGACAAGATTTGATTTAGAAAAGATGGTTCTGGCCGCAATGTGGAGAAGAATGGTAGAATGGAAGAACATGTGAGGAGATTAGTTAGTCTGGTTAGTAATACTGTTGAGAAATGATGGGAACTGACATTAAGGTTATGGTAAACAGGCAGATTTTGACGGGTTTGGAATCTATTAGGAAATAATAGGAATTGGTTATGAATTGGATTTAAGGAAGAAGAGGAATAAAGGATGTCTCCTAGGTACTTGATTTGTATAACTAGATGAAAAGGGTACCAATTTATTGATAATGGGAGTTGTGGAAGAATATATTGCTTCATTATCCTGTTAATGATTAGCTAATTTGTGAGGCATGCATGATATATTAATGATCAGGAGGCATTTGACTGTCATGCATAACTTGAATAATTGCTAAATGCCCAGAAATATACCTGATATGTTAAGGGTTGCAAAAATGTAAAAACATATTTGAGAATCTCAAGATATTTTCTGGGACATCAGGGAATCTAGAAGTCACTATTGAGATGGCATATTGATTTTTCCACTGATAAAATCAGGCTAATCAAACTATCAAAATCAGGCTATCTATAGGTAACTTTTTAAAATAATGTGATTCACAATAGATGCTCAATAAAATACTTGTTGAATGAATTAATGATACCTTAAAGAAGCAAAGTATCCATAGTATTTGATGATTACTAGGTATTCAGTAAATATTTAATTAATTTCATAATTTAGTCCAAAATAATGTCAAAGGCAAATCATTTTGAACATGAAAAAGAATCCTTAACAAAATGAGGTTATACTTTAATCCTAACATGAGGCATTGTTACAGTTTTTTTAAAATTTAGTTTTGCTATCCCTCCATTTTCTCCCACATCACACAGCACACTTGGCTTTAAAATCCGAGAAAGGGTTAACTCATTTTTAATGGTGACCACGAAAGGACCACTCAGGTTTCTTAAAAGATATATAATGAAGATATAAGTTCTCTCTAGCTACTGGAGTAATTTGGGCCACCAGATGTCACTACAGATTAAGCAATGGTGAAAGGCTTCCCACAGTATAAATTCCACAGAGAATTTTGACAAGTTAAGCAAATACTAGAAGATGTTGATTTTTAAAGAAAAATAATTGGGCAGTTGTTCAACTTTTTTCAGTTCTTTCTGCTTTCCCTTCAATGCATCTGGAAGAATGAAATAAAGAATGCCTATATTGCATATATCATCTAATTTTGCATAACTTTTGCCCTGTATCCTAATAAAAAAGAATAGATGTTATGGTCCAGCAGAGCATAGTTTTTGTTTCAGCAATTTGTTTGATTGTGAGCAATATTTTTCAAGCTCCATTTTTCTCTCACTTCATAAAAAAAGACTGTCCCAGCTCACTTATATTAATGACCCTTTACACAACTACCTTGCTTGTAAGGGGTACAGCACAGGCTGAATATATTTCCATTATAATGGCCACCTATAACGGGTAGTTAATCATGAAGAAAATTCATTAGCTGAATGTCACCAGAAACCTATGTCGTGTGGCAAATGAACAGAGGACAGCCAGTTTGAGTTTTAATTTCTGCAATGAGCTCCTGTTGTAAAACTCCTTTCCTCTGTATGAAATCAGGCAGAGAATTAACAAAATGACAAATGGCTGGTGGAACCTGATGAGAAACCTTGATTACAAGAGTTTATTATTTCTTTTGGAGTTTCCACAAATTTCTCATTGGAAGAAGTTATATTTTTGTGTGCCCTGAACCTTACTTTTTAAGCTCTGAACAACTAAGGAAGCTGAAGCATAGATAGTCTTTGACCAAGACTCAAATTTAGGTCTCTTTCAGAATTCTTTCATGAATCAACTTCAGTTCAAATTTACTGACAGTATACTGGATATCTCACATAATAATTCAATATTTATTCAACAAATTGTTCTTGACATGCTTCTATACACCAGGTAATTTTCCAGATGGTAGGGATACAATACAAAATAAGACTGAAACAACAAGCCCTCATGAAGTTTATTGTCTATTACAGAGAGAATTAAGGCTGTGGAGGGATGAGCGTGAAAATAAACAGTCTAGCAATGAGTAATTTTATACATTTTTATAAAAAATAATATAGAGAAACTAGAAACTGGTGGGGATGATGGGAAGAAGCTAAACATATTAAATTTCAAGCAATGGGGAGAGAAAAGCAAAGACTCTATTTTTACAACCTTTACTTCCTAGCCTGAGAGAGAGAGAGATTGACTCCCAATTTCCTTTGAGGATTTGAAAATTCTCCATGAGGAATATTGGCCCAGTTGCTTATTATTAGAGCGATTAACTCTGCCTAATAAGACAGGGTTAAAGTGAGCAAATAACTTCCAATTAGAGTCCTATGGCTTAAGTGGGAATAGGAGAAGCTATCAAAGAAATGGAAGAAAAGAAGAGCAGATTAGACAGGTGTCCACCGAAAGATTAAATGCAATTTTGGTAGATTTCTGTACAGTTGGCATATATATGCCTTACTGGAGATAGAATGAACCCATGGAAATCTTTTTGGAAGTAATTTGGCGTATTATTTCAATAGCCAAAGGAATGTCCACGCCTTCTTAGCCTTCTCAGTGCATTCTGATAATGAAAACTATGTATTTTGAAGAAAAACTATGTGTACATTAGGATGCTTATTAAAGTGTCATTGTAATAGTGAAAGGTAAGAAGCACCTTAGGTATTCAATATCATTTCAGAGACTATAAATTTATGGTACATCAATCAGTATGATAAGATAATTACTCATCACCAGCAACAATTTAAAGGATTATGAAACAAAATGGACAATAAAATATTAGGTTAAGATAAAAGCATAATTTGAAGAAATCTTTTTCATTATTTTATGTTAAATATATGTAATCACATACAGGGGGGATAAACGGAAACATAGGAGAAGGAGGCTAGTTTATTTGGTATTTTTAAGAAGCATCCTTGAAGACCTATGATGAAAAACTCATGGCTGTCCCATCAAGCTGTTGATGGTAAGGAGATCAGCATGTCTGTATATGGAATTAGGTTGAGTTACTTTGGTTTTGTGCAAAGCCCATGGGAGTGTGGGGAAAGGAATGAGGGAAGAAAGACAACACTTCTTGGATATCTACTGTGTAGTAGGCCCTTTTGTGGACTTTTACTTGTATATTTCCTTAAGCCTTCATGAAAAACCGTAATTTCGATTTTATCACACCTTATTTATATGTGACTAAACTGAAACACTGAATAGTTAAATAATTCAATTATGGTCACTGTTGTAATAAATTGTTAATCCATAATTTAAATATTTGATCTTAGATCTACAAACACATACTTTACTTTCTTCTAGGGAATATCGAATCAAAATGAGGAGGGGAGAATAGAGTAACAAGGAGGATTTCTTCACAAAGAATTCACAGAGAAAATGACTTTTGCATTGACTCTTAAATGCAGAGTGAGATCCTGTTTGGGCATTGTTCCAAGTATTAGAAAGTGCATGTGTAAAAGACACTCCGTGGTCTGTGCATTGCTCGTGTACAGTGGCTACAGACAGGAACTATGAGAGAAGTGAGTAGCACATGCAGTGAAGAAATGTTAGTGAAGTCAAAGAGGGTAGAATGTGAATGCTCTGTGGGCCATAGTAAGGAGACTGAAGTTGATATTAAGGTGGTGGAAAGGTAAAGAATCCTCAGATTTATGAAAGGAATAAATGTGCTTCTTTTGTCTAGGTGAATCTTGTGCAATTACAGAGGCTGGGGACAGACACCACAATGTAAGAGCATCCACTAACATGTCAAGCATAGTTCTGCCAAACAAAACCCTGAGTACTGCTAACAGAATCATAGAAATTACATCAGGGAAATTTGGAATCAGTTCTCTTGTGTCTCTCACAGTGCAGTATTTTTCTGTTCAATCCTGCCTCTAGGCTGAATGGGATTTGCTTATCAGTGTTGCTGCTTGTTCTTGTAGGAATTCCTCCTGCTCTTTTTAATTCTCTATCATCAAAGGCAATGGTGTGAAAATAGAATCTTTGTTTAAAATTTTATTAGCTCTTTTGATAAACAAAATATTCTTTCATTTCTGAGATTTTTAAACACAAACCTATGAGCTTTTGCATTTCCAACTGGACTAATTTTCTGAGGAGTCTTTTTTTTTTTTTTACGTAGCATATAATTTCAGCACCATTTTATCCATGCTATGGCACTCAGCCAGAAGTTGTGTGTGTGTGGGCACACATATGTATGTAAGAGATGCACATATATGTATATATAGGGACACAACATATATGCACATGTATAAACATATCTTACATATAAATATAGTAAAAGATATGTATACATATGTATATTATATATAATTTTTAGACTGTGCTAAAAATACATTTGGAATTTCAGATCTGTATAATTATAGAGCAACACATTCTACATCAGTATAGCTTAATTCTATATTCAACAGTAAGCAAAATCTGATGGAACCCTATATAGGTTTATCAGTCTCTAATATTTCTTCCTATAGATTTTGTTCATCTTTTGAAATTATTTTGAGTTCTGAAGATATCACTGATTTCTCTTGAAGGATAAGCTATATTCTCAACAAGACATACATTTCATGCAAATATCCTTGGTTATGAAGAAGGGATTGAAGAAAAACAAACAAAACTTGCAGCATTGATAGAACAGTACTTTAAAGCAACATTTTTCTGGGTTATCAATGAGTTATCACTTTCTCTGAGAGGATTATCTTGATATTTATCACAGTAACAAATAACTATGTTTCCAACCTCACCACAGTTTCAAATTGAAATAAAATAGAATAAAGCCTAATGTCTTAAAAAAAAAAAAAAAAACTTTCAAGGGGCATCTGGGTGGTTTAGTTGGTTAAGCATCCAACTTGACTTCGGCTCAAGTCATGATCTTGGGGTCATGAGATTGAACCCTTCATTGGGCTTCCCCCTTCCCCCTCCACCGCCCATGCATACTCTCTTTGTCTTTTTCTCTCTCTAAATAAAAAAAAAGAGAGACACACAAAAAACCTTTAAGACTGATAATGCAGAATTATTTTTGTTGAGAAAATTGCAACTTAAACAATATGGATGAGGATACACTATGTCTCTCCTTATTTTTAAAAATTATCTGAAGACACTGAATGTTTCAATAGACGGAAGATTGATAGAAAGATCAGTGATAGATACATAAATAAATATTACATGTAACACTAACACTTGTTAAAAGGAATTTTCAGCAAATGTAAATTAGAGAAAATGAATTCAACTAAAATTTGGGTTTTTGTTATGTATATGTATCTACATGAATAAAGCAAAAAGATAAGTATATAGAATAGAGTTTTCATAATAAAATGAATAATTTGCTACATGGTTTTAAGGTTATGCTTACCTTATATTTTTATATATTATATATTTATATATAAATATATATTATATAAAATTATATATAATATATATTTATAAATTTATAAATTTATAATTTATAAATACCTTAATTTATATTTACCTTAATAAATACCTTATATTTATATATTTATTTTTATTTTATTTTATTTTATTTTTATTTTGTTTTTTTATTTGTTTGTTTTGTTTTTTTAGATTATGCTTGCTTTAATTAAGAAAATAAAGTAGCTGTAACTTGGTAAAATTTTCTTTTGTACCAGTAATGTCTCCTGTGTCAATATCTTAGCCTAGGAGAACACATTAATTTTTTATAGTTAAATGTATGAACTGAGGAAATAGGAGAAATCAGGTAACTTAGTTATGCATTTATATAGATAAGATTGGCCAGACAGACCAGAGTTCAAATTCATTATCTTCCATTTATGCCCTATGTAACCTTGGGCATGTTGTTTAACAACTCTGAACCCCAAAATACTCAACCCAAAAATTCTCATTTATAAATTATAAATACTAGTAGCATTATGGTATGAGTAACTCATTGGATTTCTCTACCCACTTCAATTTCCTTTTTTAAACTCTAAAATTAAATCAAAGTTCAAATTTCATTCTTTGGAATTTTGGCACATCTAGTGTAGAATGTAACAGCTTGGCTATCCTGGCAATATCATTTAGTTTCTTTGAGATGCTTGTGAGTAGGAAATTTATCTTATTCATTTCAGTTTTTCTAACCTCCACAAAATCCTGAAACTGTAGTAGACACTAACAAAGAGAAAATTTTCAACTGCCTTTCCTTAGTGTATCTGTATTAGTCAGGATAGTGTAGGCTCTGCTGCAGTAACAAACTCTTAAATCTCAGTGTACTAAGTGTATAAAGATTTATATCTTACTTGTGAAAAATTTAGTGCAGATTGAGTGGCTTTCACTTGAGGCTCTCCTCCAAACTTTGACTCAGCTTTTAGCTCTTTGAACCTAAGATGTTACCATTTGAGGCTGTAGTAGGAGAAGGAAGATGGAGAAACAAGTGATAATTTTAAAGAACAAAGTCTGAAATTTGATTAAAACACTTATGCCCACATTTATTGGCCAAACTCAGTCATGTGTTTACAAAACAACTCTAAAAAAGGTTGAGAAAAGTAGTCCTTTCTGTTTACCATAGAAGAAGAAATGATATAGTAAACACAGCATGTGGTGTACATGAAATCATACACTTTTCTGTAAAGCTTTTCCCAACCAGCTGATTGAACTGATAATTTGATTCTCTCTGCAAAGGGTTGCACAATACTTTTTTAGAGTGTGAGGTAAATATTTATTTCATACAGTTAACTAGGTAAAATTTCTTTTTCATCTGTGATGACATACCTGGTACGGCTCTCCAAACATAGTATCTAATTTGTCTTTTCTGTTACATATGTGTAGCACAGTGGCATAAGACATGGCATTAGATATTTGGTAGACCATCACATGGAAGAAACGAATTATTCTTTGTGACATCAGAAGGCAGCACTACAGACTATGAAGAGATGTTGGACGAAGGTAGATTTCACCTCAATCTATACAAAGACCTCCCAAGAAGATAGGTTAATTTGGTCATAGTGACATCCTAGTCTCTAGATATATTTTAACAGTACCTAATGGTGAGATACAGTGAAATGAGATCATCTTTGGAGTTAGATTCACCCAAAATTAAATTTTAGTTCCACCAACTACTAACAGCTAGCTACTGACAGTGTGGCCTTGGCAAGTTAATTAAATTCATTGAGCTTCCAATTTTTCATACATTTAATGGCGTTTTATCTGTCAGATTTTTTTTTTAATTATAAGCAATGCAAATCAATTCTGGTTGATTCAAATAGAAAGGGAATTTACAGAAGATCGTGAATAAGTCACAGAATTAATAGAAACCTAGGAGAACCAAACTAAGACCAGCCATGAGCCAAGGTTGAATAAGCACTAGAGCCATAGCCCAGATCATGCCATGGGAGCCATCTGGTGCTGATGCCACTGGGCAGTCATTGCCATGGCTGGTACTGCCACACTTTGCCCTCCTATTCCAAAAACTGATTAGGAGTCACCACTGAAATGAATTATTTTTTTGTTGGACTTACTTGTGTCATTCTGGCCAGATTCAAATTTTTAGGTCAGAAGTTCTGATAGGTTCAAGCTCAGCTGTATGCCATGAATGTGCTACCAGAGGGTAGAGAATAATGAGTATGTGACCTTTATGTGAAAGGGGGCAGGCTTGTCTCTCTCCAAGATTCATACAGTGGGGATATTCCCACTATGGAAAGATTTAATTACTGGACAGTCCAAAGTCAGCTACAAAATAGAATAATTCCAACATCCATGGCTTATGTAAGAATTGTTAAGGATGTTTTTTTAAATGGCATAGTGTAATAGAATATTTCACAAGGGCTGTCTTGACCTAGATTTGAAGCCATGGCTAAAAATTCTCAATTCTCCTTCATGGGTACTTTTCCAAGCCTTGACCCCCAACTACTTCCCTTATCAGGCTCTAACATTCCTGGATTATAAAACACATATACCCATACTAGAGGCTCTCAATTACCTAACACTCAGGCCAGCCCCCTTCTTGGGCTGGCAGAATTGTTTAAAATATCTAATCCACATGAAAACTATGAAACCTTGCTAACTCCACTTCACATGGCTGTATAAACCACCTTCTGTAGGGCCAGCTTGCTGTTACCCTAGTGCCAGGTGCAAACATGTGTGTGGCCCTGCATGGTAGCTTTCCCTTGTTTGAAGAGGTCACTAATAAAGAGATCTATTTGCTTTTTTCCTGAGTCTTTGTGTTGTGCCTCCCACTATAGAATAATAATCATGCCTAACATCATATAATTGTGAAACAAATGGTGAGTGTTGCACCCAGAACATATCCACTCAATGTGTATTTTTGCATAAATAGCTATTGATAATATTTTATAGATCATTTTTGTATTGGATATGTTTTACATTTTTTCAGTGCTATTATTCTCAGAAGATCTAGAAAGGTACAAATACAAATATTAAAGAACATATATCTTGTTTTATTTTATAGCAACTTTGATCTACAAAGTTGTCATAAAACTGCTGTCATAAAATCTGGCTGTTCATAGCCCTGCCTGCTAAGATTTTAAAACATTGGAGACCTGGACTGTGCCTGAGAACTACTACATAAGTAACTCAGAAAGTCATTATAGGGCAAACACATTTCTCAACATCTCCATGGGTGATTCTGCTATACAGATAAGGCTGAGAACTACTAGCCTACAGGATAAAATCTGAATACCATTGCATTGGAAGCATGAACTTCACAGTCTGGATTAATCTGTCTTTCTGATCTACTTTCTGCACCTGCTCTCCCATCCTTTGTAGCAGTTTTATAGGACTTACTATTCTTCAGACACCAAAGCTTTTTTTCTCCTCCTGGATGTTCCATACGTTTTTGTTTCTTGTTTTGTTTGATTTTTTTTGTTGTTGTTGTTTTAGCAGAGACTGACTTATATGTCTTTTGGGATAGGGTACAGAACCTTGCACTATGGTCCTCCTTTGCTTCTCTTTAGAAAGTCCACTGAAGAGATCTGATACATGTTTTGTTTTGTTTTCAGCAGTTTCACATTTCCCTCATTTTCTATAGTTCCAATGTTAATCCTTTAGAAGAAGTCTTATTTATTTGAGACCCTGTGATTTTAAAAACATATCCTCAATATTTAACTTACATCTCAAATTTATCCACTTTGGAACTCCGAGACTGATTTATTGATTAATTTAAAGGTAAAAAGCATATATTATGTCCTTATTAAGAATTGGGTGTTGTATAACATCCTGAAGAGATCTTCCACGTAAGAAAGGCTAGTAAGTCTTGGGCTTCTGGCTAGGATGGAGTATACCAGGCATCATATTTACCTTTTAGGGAGACTTTGCTTATTTTAACTTATTACCTTGAGTTTCTGGGTGTGGTAGATGGAAGGCGAACTCAGAAAAAGCCTAGTGATAGGGTGACAAATGTGACCTGACTTGCCCTATACTCTCAGTTCTAGGTCAGTTAGTATGCTTGGTTCTTACAGTTGAGGAAACAGACATGACAGTTTGGGGAGACCAAAATGATGTGAGATGACAAAACTAGTAGCACAGAGGAGACAGTTGCATGGAAAGAAATCCTCAGAGACTATGAAACGTTCTTTTGAATACTCAGCTGAGTAATGATCAGGGCATGTATATGAGAAAACTGCAAGAGGCTAGAGAAAGAACTACCTAGAAAGGATGAAAAAGAACAGTACCCAACATTCCTACAGGGTGAAGAATAATGTCTGCTTTCATCAGCCAGATGGGGAAAACTCATGATTCATAGGGGATGGGGTAGAATATATTTAAGGATTTTACTTCATTAGTGGAAGGAAAAGAAGCCTAGACTGAGCACTGCCCTGATTCTGCATAACATATCTTAAAAGCCAGACCTAAAAAACATCAAATTGTTTCTTTGAATAATCTGTACACCCAGTCTGAGGCTCGAACTTAAAACCCTGAGATCTAGTGTCATATGCTGTACTGACTGAGTCAGCCAGCACCCCAGGATCAAACTGTTTCTAACTAATTCAAATTCATTCTAGAATAAAAGTCAAGAATACTTATAATAAATATATCCACCACCAAACAAGGTAGAATTCATATTAGTTAGTCTTCAATAAAAAAATTACCAAGCATAAAAAAACATCAGGGACACACAACCCATACTGACGAGAAAATCAATTATTTGAAGCCAAGTTAAAACTGACACAGATGTAAGAATTAGCAGTTGGAGGGGGAGACAGACCATGAGAGACAGTGGACTCTGAGAAACAAACTGAGGGTTTTGGAGGGGAGGGAGGTGGAGGGTTGGGTGAGCCTGGTGGTGGGTATTATGGAGGGCATGTATTGCATGGAACACTGGGTGTGTGTGCATAAACAATAAATTCTGGAACATTGAAAAGAAATAAAATAAAAAAAATAAAAGAATTAGCAGACCTAGACATATTCTAAAAGTTAGGATATATGGAAGAGATAAGAAAATACCCAAATTAAGTTTCTAGATGTCAAAGCTACAGTGTTTTAGAAGAAAACTAAATTAGTTAGGATTCCAAACAAAATGATCAATGCAGAAGAAAAGAAAATTTGAAAATTCAGCAGTAAAAACTACCTAAAGTTTAAAAAAAAAAAAAAGGAGGCAGGGTGAAACAGCACCAATGAATTTACAGACATCTTTTTTTTTTTAATTTTTTTCATTTAGTTGCCAGAGAGAGAGATAGCAAAAGAAGGACACAAGCAGGGGGAGTGGGAGAGGGAGAAGCAGGCTTCTCACCAAGTAGGGAGCCTGATGTGGGGCTTAATCCCAGGACCCTGGGATCATGACCTGAGCCAAAGGCAGACACGTAATGACTGAGCCATCCAAGTGCCCCTAGAGACATCTTAAATGGCCTAATAGAGGGTGGCAAAAAATTTTGAAGAGATGTTAGCTAAAAATTTTCAGATTTGAGAAAAACTGTAAAATTGAAATCTTAACTCAACAAACACCTTAGTAGAAGGAACATGAAGAAAACTAAACCAAGGCACTTAATTATAAAATTGTTTTAAAGCAATGATAAAAAAAATCATATTTTGCTTCCTTATGGATCTCAAGAAATCTGCAGAAATTTAAAATATGATGATGATGCAGAGTGATTGCATTATTCTTTTATATCAGAAGCGGGGAGAGTCATTGAGGAAGTAAACTCAAACTGAGCTATTTACAGGAGGGTCCAGGCTTGAAGACCTGAGGACATAATTTTTGAGGTTCTAAAGGCTTAACATATGAGAAAAAAAAGGAAAGAAGGCCAACGTGACTGCAATTTGTGGCTGTAATAGAAAGTAAGGGAGAGAGCAAGACAGAAGCCAGATTGTGTAGGGATTTATTAGTTTATGTTTATGTACTTTTCCAAAACAGGTTTGTAGAATTTCCTTTTATTCTAAATGCAAGGAAACGTCCTTGGAGGACTTTAACCATAGGCATGATATGATATGATATGATATGTTATGATATGACTAATGTTAAAATGTTCTTTGGAGTACAATAGTTGAAGGATGGAACTAAGCTGGTATTGGAGGTCAAGGAATCAAAAGGAAATCCTAAAATTGTGTAGAATGGTCTTAGGAATGGAGATGGAAAACAAGACCATGAAAAAAGAATCCTGGAGGAGAAAAGGCACATTGTGTACAGAGCAGCAAAGACAGACAGCTGACTTTCCCTTGTAACAAGTACACTTGAGAAAATAATGAAGCCCATCTACAAATTATTGAAAGAAAAAAAATGTCAATCTAGAATTTATACTTGGTAAAATTATCTTTCTAAGACAAAAATAGAATAAAAAAATTTTCAGACAAAGAAATGTAGCGTTTGACAAATATTAACATAAAGTTTTAATAAAATTTCACACCTAACAATAAAGGACATCTTAAAAAACCTATGGCTACTGAGGAAAAGAAGGTGGTGGCAGTGGAGGAAGACCATAGGCTCATCTTGTCCCACAAACACAATTAGATGACTCTCAAATCACACTGAATACCCCAGAAATAGACCCAAAAAATGAGAGAACAAACTCCACAACTAAAGGCAGAGAAGATGCCATACCAAAGAAGGTAGGAAATGTGGAGCCACCTACAGGAAGAAGCTCAGGACAGACACTGGCACCCTTACTTACATACAGCAAACCTCACCACCCTGTGATCAGAAGGGATTGGCACTTTTCAGTCAACCATTCCTGACACTGCAGGCCTCTCCTGCAGAAGACCAGCACAGACTCTTGCCCACACTACATCTTCTGACCAAAGAGTTCTGAAGGGCCTCAGTTCTGGTGGAATTGATGCCAGGTTTCATTCACAAGCAGAAAAGAGTACACCTAGTTAAAACTGGCCAAACACTGTCCACAGTAGGCAAGAAGAGCCTCAGCAAATGACTGCCATGAGGGATACAGCAGCCATAACACAATAGCAGAGCACACACAGCATACACTGGCGGTACTCCCTGAAGCACCAGGTCCTGAGCACTACATAACCTCTTCTTTATAAGGCCATTACTTTCAGGAAAAGGAGACATCACTAGCCTTTATAACATAGGAAGAAGACAAAGACTTAAACAAAATGCCAAGATGGAGGAATTTATCCCATATGAAAAAAACAAGATAAAGCCATGTCCAGGCACTAAGTAAAACAGATCTAAATAACATGCCTGATGGAGAATTTAAAACACCAATGATAACGACAGTCACTGGGCTTGAGAAAAGAATAGAAGACATCAGTAGAACCGTTACCACGGAGATAATAGAGTTAAAAAAGAATGAGAGAGGAAGAATGCAGTAAGTGAGACTGAAAGCAGGCTTGATGCCATGAAACAGACTTGCAAAAGAACAAATTAGTGATCTAGAAGATAGAATGATGGAAAATAATGGTGCTAAACAAAAGAGAGAAAGAAGAATGATGCAGTACAAGAATGGACTTAGGAAAATCAATGATTCCATCAAATGTAATAACATTCATATTATTAGAGCCCCAGAAGAAGAGAGAGAAAAGAGAGCAGAAAATTAACTTCAAAAATAATAGCGAAAAGTTCCCTCATCTGGGGCAGGAAACAGATACGCAGATGCAGGAGGCCCAGAAAACTCCCATCAAAATCAATAAAAGCAGGCCAACAATAAGACATATTGAAATTAAATTTGTAAAACATAGTGATAAGGAAGAAATCGTAAAAGTAGCAAGACAAAAGAAGTCCTTGCAAAAGAAAACCCGTAAGGCTAGCTGGAGATTTCTCAACAGAATCTTGGCAAACCGGAAAGGAGCGGCATGACATATTCAAAGTGCTGATGAGGAAAACATGCAGCCAAGAATACTCTATTCAGCAAGTCTATCATTTAGAATAGAAGGAGAGACAAAGTTTCCCAGACAAACAAAAACCAAAGGAGTTTGTGACTGCTAAACCAGCCCTGCGAGAAATATTAAAAGGGACTCTTTGAGGGGCGCCTGGGTGGCTCAGTGGGTTAAGCCTCTGCCTCCGGCTCAGGTCATGATCCCAGGGTCCGGGGATCGAGCCCCACATCGGGCTCTCTGCTTGGCCTGCTTCCTCCTCCCTTTCTGCCTGCCTCTCTGCCTACTTGTGATCTCATTCTGTCAAATAAATAAATAAAATCTTTAAAAAAAAAAAAGGGACTCTTTGAGTGGAAAGGAGAGACCAAAAGTGACAAAAACAGGAAGAGATCAGAGAAAATCTGCAGAAACAATGACAAAGCAAGTAAAATGACAATAAATTCATATTTATCAATAATTAATTTGCATGTAAATGGACTAAACACTTAAAAGATATAGGGTGTCAAAATGGATTAAAACACATACACACAAGACCCATCTGTATGCTGCCTCAAGAGACTCACTTTAGACTTAAAGACACTTGCAGATTGCAACTGAGTGGCTGGAAAAACATTTATCATGCAAATGATGTCAAAAGGAAGTGGAGTAGCAATATTTATATTAGACAAACTAGACTTTGGTCTTTGGTACCCAGTGTGTTTTTGAAATAATAGACTTAGAGGGCACTTGGGTGGCTCAGTTGTTTAAAGTGTCCAACTTTTGATTTCAGTTCAGGTCATGATCTCAGGGTCTTGGAATAGAGCCCTATGTTGGGCTCTGTGCTCAGCAGGGAATCTGCTTCTTCCTTCTCCCTCTCCCTCTACCCCTCCCCACTCTGGATCTCTCTCTCAAATAAATAAATAAATCTCTAAAAATATAAATATGAAACATGAAACTATCACATGTTTAAAATAAAAAATAGATGTTCTCTGTAATCTTGGGTTAGGCAAAGTTTTCTTAGACATAACAGGAATGTGATCCATAGAAGAATACATTGATAAATTGTACTTCATCAGAATTAATGTTTTCAAAGATATTAAGTGAATGAGAAGACTAGACATAGACAGGAATAAAAACATTTGTAAATCATATAGCTGATGAATGACTTGTAACAGAATTTATAAAGAACCTCAACACAATAATAAAACCACCCAATAAAAAATTTAAAAAAAAGTGGACACTAAACCAAAGAAAATATATGGAAGACAAATAAGCACATGAAAACATGCTCAAGATAATTTGTCATTAGAGAAATACAAGTTTATTCTATGTTCCTATTAAAGTGGTTGAAATCTAAAAGACTGACAAATATAGGTGGATATTATATATTGATAAACTATCTTTGGAGAATAGTTTTTTAAGAGTTAAACATATACCTACCTTATGATCCATCCATTTTATTCCTTGGCATTTTTCCAAGAGAAATGAAAGTGTATATCCATATATATATTTTATATGAATGTTCATAGCATCTCTACTGGAAATAACCAAAAACCAAGAATAACCTTAATGTCTATGAACAAGTTAGTGGGTAAAAAAAGAACAAACAAACTGTGGCATGTGCATATAATTAAATACTACTTGGCTACCAAAATGAGCAAACTGATGCTATATGCTACAACATGGGTGAATCTCAAAATAATAATCTCAAAATGTTGATTGATAAAAATAGAACAAAAAAAGTGCCCTGTGATTCCACTAATGTAGACTATTAGAAAATGGAAAAAAACTAATGACAGAAAGGAGATCAATGGTTGACTGGGAATGAGGGGGAACAGAGACTCGTGAAAAGAAGGTATTACAAATTGGTGTGAGGAAACTGTGAATACAGTCTTAACTCTTTTGTACTGTGGAGGTGTTTCCGTGGGTGCATATATGTGTCAAAACTTATTAAATTGTATATTTCAGAAATGAAGTATGACAATTGTACCTTGATAAAGCTGTTAGAAATATGGAAGGAAGGAAGGAAGGGGAGAAGGAGGGAGGGAGGGAGGAAGGTAGGAAGGAAAGAAGGAAGGAAGGAAACTAGCTTCTTAATGAATGAGCAAGTCAGTTCTTAACCATAGAAGATCAAAAAAAATTATATGCTTGGTTCAGCAAGGGGCTCAGAGAATTAGCACTTAGCTCAGCAAGAAGCTTAAAGGATGGCCAAAGAAGATCAAGGAAGGCGTTGCTGAACTGAATTTTAAAGGACAAGATGTGGGTGAATTCATGAGGGGTGCGTTCAGATTAGAGAGTGTTCGTGTGCAAAGGCATGAAAGATGAGAGAGCATGGTATATTTGTAAAACTACAAATTAGATCTGTCTTCAGTCACTGAATGTTGTCTTTGATCCCCAGCCCAGTTTTTTTCCTGTTTTCTATTAACATTGCATTGGTGAAGCCCTAGATTCCTTAGTGGCAAGTATGTGGGATTGTGAGATAGGGAGTCTTTTCACACCTGTTTCAACAAGAGCAGTTTCACTTAGCTGTTTTACGAATTAAATGCCTGCAAAAAACTGACTGAGGGAAGAATTCTACAACTAGAGAAGAACAAAATCTCACCATTTTGGCTACTGGGGAATGTTCTCTTCATTAGAAAAAACTCTGTGTTCTTGTTTCCATTGTTTTGCTTTTTTCCCCCCTGAAACTTGAGTGGTCTCTCCCTTCCATATGTTATCCCAGTCTATGAATTTTAAAGCCATCCCAGTGAAGTCTTCCCTGGTTCCTGCAGCTAGCTTAAAATATTTCTCCCTCTTATGAAAACCCTACAACACTTTATTTAGAAACATTGTGATGCCAGTTATGTGTCAGAGAATGCTGCTGGCACTTACAAATATGTCATTCATTTGATCCTCACCACATTGCTGTGAGACAGGTGGCATCATTTCTAAGACACAGATGAAGAGTTGGAGGCTCAGATTGTTTATATGGCTTTCCAAAATTCACACAGCTGGTAAGAGGCAGAACTAGGAATACAATCCAGGGCTTCTGACCCCAAGCCATATTTTAATTCCATTATAACATTTTTGTTATACTCCAAAATTAGACTTGTCTGGTCCTATCTGGCATTGCTTTTCTTACAATATAGTACCCTTTCTTTTGTGGTACCTTTCTAACTAGATCATGAATTTCATTAGAGGCAGAAATGCCTTTTATCACTTTATATGTAGGCTGCACATAGGAGGTGATCAATAAATGTTTGAGGGAAAAAAGAATCCTGGGAGAGAAAAGAGAGAACAAAGGAAGGAAGAAATAAAGGACAGAAAGAGCAAGTGAATGATTAGTGATACATTACAAAATGCTTGGTATTAATAGTTTGTCTTTTCTGGGAATATAATGTTGGCTAGCCTTTACTACATGCTAAAGGTAAATTTTTGATAAGAATTACTGATATTCATCAAAACAGAAGTGTGTTCCATTGTGGATCTGAATCTCAGTATATATCCACAGTCCTCATTTCATCTGCATTACATAGCTTTAGGTCATTGGAGTAGAAATCCATTGGGTTTGTCCACTGAAATATTTATTTATTCTGTTCTTGAGAATAGCACCCCGATTTTACAGCGGTAAAAGAGTAGTATATTTGTGGTACCACCCTTTTTCAGCTCTTAGTCCTTGAAGCTCCATCCAAAAAAGTGTGGGTTTACATGAGCCAGTTAGAATCTCCCATGCTGTCGGCCACAGTTCAGGAATGTGTAGGTAATTGACCCGAAAACAAGCCAGTCAGAAACCAACAAATCTAATTTTAAGTTGCTGAGTTTTGGAGAAGGTGGGTAGAGCCATTTTCTCTTGATGCCAGATTTTTAGCTTGTGATTAGCTATGTTTTAAAGTTAGAACTGCCCCTGAAATTTAACTATGTGAATTAATAAACATTTATTTTGGTTTTAAACTTCTTTAGCTTAGGGGTGCCTGGGTGGCTCAGCAGGTTAAGTCTCTGCCTTCAGCTCAGGTCATGATCTCAGGGTCCTGGGATCGAGCCCTGCATTGGGCTCTCCGCTCAGCAGGGAGTCTGTTTCCCCCTCTCTCTGCCTGCCTCTCTGCCTACTTGTGATCTCTCTCTCCATCAACTAAATAAATAAAATCTTTAAAAACAAAAAAACTTCTTTAGCTTAGACCTAATTTTTTTCTCATTATTATTTTCAACTACAGTCTTACTAATAAAAAAAAAAAATAGTGTCTTGCAAATATGCAGCTTCCCAAACAAATGTTGATGTGGTGACTTGGCTTCTCTTTGTAACCTGGGTGTAAATTGAACCACAAGGGATGAATGTAGTTCATCCCTCACCTCGTGAATAGATTCCATCATCCATTATCATTACATAACTGTAGTTATGGAGTGCTTATCATGAGCCAGGCAGCATACTAAGCATTTAATGTATTTTTCATTTAATCCTTACAATTAGCTCATAAAGGAAGTTATATTATTTTTAATGCTAGAAAGGAGGTATCTGAAGGCTGGAAAAATAAGTAACTTGCTTTGATTATCAAGCCAGAATTTGAATGTTTCTCTGACTTCAACAATCACTCTTCTCTATACCACCAGATTATTCTGATGCATAAACAATAACGAAAAACAATTTTCCTTTAACTTCTAAAAATACTTTTCCAACAACTAGGAAATGTTGACATTGGGGGATATTTTTATTTCTTCATAATTTTAGAGACACTGGAGTAGATATCTAAGAGCTCATATAATCTTTCCGTCTGATTTTTTGTGGACGATTTTATTGGCGTCTTTGCACTGCACCCTGAACACTAAAAGATATTTTAGTTGAAATAGTATGACACTGTCAACCTTGAAATAGGCATTTAAAACCTTTTTCATTTCATAAAGCTTTCAGTGTAGCATGTAGATTTATGGTTATATTTTTCTACAACAATTAAAATCCCTATAAATAACATTCTCCATCTTTAGCATTTTAACCTTCCTTTGTTGGTAGCATGATGCATTCAGCATATTTCCCTGAATGCAGCATAAATAAACCATAAATTCAATAAGATGTACATAATACTATTTATACCTAATAAAACCAGTCTTCAAAATGTTACTTTGTGAATATATCCACTACATGAAGAGAAATATGCTGAGAAATCTATGTATATATTATATGCTAATTAACTCATAATTTCATGTAAGTCTGTATGAACACAAAAGAGCAGAAATAAAGTCTCTGAAAAGCTCGGTATTTGAGTGATGAGAATGTGAAGGATTTTCCTTTTCTTTCTGTTTTTCTAGATATTATGTTTATAAGAGTATTAGAGATAATAAGTTTCACTTTGAAATTTCATACATGTTTTAATTTATAAAAAAATTCCAAACACTGATGCCAATATTACCCTGAAATGTGAAAAAATAACTATTGTTCATTCAAAACTATCCATTTATTTATTCACGTAATTATCACTTTAATTTCATACACATTTATGAGTACCTAATATATATCTGGAAAATCCAGTGATTGACTATGTAATAGTAAAAAATCAGGCAAAGTCCTTGTCGATAAGCAGCATAGAGCCAGGGAAGAAAGTCAGTGCACATGCACACAGAGAAGTTGTGTGCACACACATACATGCACATATGTACAGGAACAGAAAGTGCACATGGGATAAATGCTATCAAGTAAAACAAGATAAGGTGATAAAAAATTTTGAGAGGTGTCTTTGAAAGGTTATTAGTCTGAATGCTTCCATTCCAAAACTAAGGAAAAAAATACATGGACATAAAGATGATTATTGAGTTGGTCTTTACTATCAGTATAAATAAAGAGAAAAAAAACAACCTCAAAATAGATGATTAGATTATAAACTATCTCAATTGAAAAAGATTATATAACATTTGATACATAATTAATGCTTATAAGTAAATTCTTACATGAAATGAAGAAGGCATAAAACAACTTAATGTAAAGAGTTTGACTATAGCATTTTACTTTTATGTATAAAAAATACATAATTGTCAATACACAAAAAAGATTAATTTGATTAGTTTTGTTAGGATTAAAATACTGCATTATGGGTGATGCTTTAATGTCACTTATGTTATTTGTGTAGTAATGATAAATTGAATTTAATTCTTAAAAAATTAAAAATCCAGAAAAACTTTCCATCTCTATAATTTTGAACCACTCTAGTTTCCTTATGTAAGTGAACTTATGTAGCATTTGTCTTTTTGTGACTGGCTTATTTCACTCGGCATAATGTCCTCAAAGTTCATTCATACTGTAGCATGTGTCAGAATTTTCTTTCCCTTTTTGAAATAGACTTTTTTGGGGAACCATTTTAGGTTCATAGCAAAATTGAGCAGAAGCAGAGATTTCTCATATAACCCCTGCCCTTACATAAGTATAGCCTCCTCTATTCCAAACATCCCCCACCGGAGTGGTACATCAATCAACTAGAGTCCATAGTTTACACTAGGGTTCACTCTTAGTATTGTTCATTCTGTGCATTTGAACAAATATATAATGACACGTATCCACCTTTGTAGTATTATATACAGTAGTTTCAATGCCCTAAAAATCCTTTGTACTCTGTATTATAGTCAGGGAAGAGAAAATCTTTGCAACACCTAACCTGCAGCTTGGGAGGCTGGTCATGAGCTTGTTTTGGCGAAAGATTCCCTCACCTGCTTGTGACCAAAGCAGCTTGCAAGGGAGAACAGGAAGCAGAAACTTCCTTACCTTTTCTAGGTGGGCAGGCATAGCCAAGGGACTCCTTCCAGGTCCCTCAGCCAAAGAAAAGCCCTCTGACCCATGGGAACCACTTATCTTTTTACTGTCTCTGTATTTTTGCTTTTTCCAATAATCAAATGCATAGAAATAGTAGAATAGGAGTTAATATAAGTGGGGCACCTGGGTGGCTCAGTCAGTTAGGCATCTGACTCTTGGTTTCAGGCTCAGGTCATGATCTCAGGGTCCTGGGATTGAGCCCTGCATTAGGATCCCTGCTCAGCAAGGAGTCTGCTTCTCCCGCTCCCTCTCCCCCTCCCCCCTGCTCGTACTCTTTCTCATGTGCTCTCTCTCTCTCTGTGTGTCTCAAGTAAATAAATACAATCTTTAAAAAAATTAAAGATATAGTAGAAAATCAATTCTAGCCTGTACATGAATTTTTACTATACTTTTAGGACCCTTTAGTTTTAGGTAAGAAATCCTATTAATAAAGTATCCAACAATATTTTCAAACCTTGCCATTCATGAAATCCTAGAACAATTCCATGAAATAGATTCCATAAATAATTCCCATTTAAAGATAGAGGGAGAAAAAAATTCAAAAAGGTAAGAGCTAATAATTAGTTCATACAGGCTCTGAACCCAGATCTATGACTCTGAGGTGTACCAGTCCCAAAGAGCTATTGGCACCAGAGAATTCATAGCCCTACACAGTGGAAGGCCATGTAACATAAGCTTGACATGCTAAACTAGAATTATAAAAAAATTACCTGAGGAACATAGATGACAATGATATTGAAGCTAACTAAAAGCATCAGGAAAAGCCCCATGAAAGAGGTCACCTTTCAATTAAATCTGGAATGACTAGCAGATCCTGGAGAAGTTCCTACAGCATTTCCTATGCAAGTGAGTCTTGAGTTAAAACTCTTTGCTGTGGCATCTTGGAACACATCATTGCTGTTTTGCTGCAAAAGTACTTGCAAGTGTCTTCCCTTCATCCAGGCCCAACTATTACACAGTCCCAAGGCCGCATTCACATGGTGCTCCTCCCCTGGGTGCTCTTGACTTACTCAAGTAAGGTATGAGAGAGATCTCCTGGAGTTGTGCATCATGGAGATACTTTCCGCTTTGATCACTTTTAAGGCCCTGTTTTGAAGCTCACTTCCCTCTGTTTCCCTTGCTACTCAGTAAGTATTGCCCTTCATGTGGCAGGACCCCACTGCATACCTTTCACTCCTTTGCAAGTAAGGACTCTTGGTGTCAAAACAGAAAAATAGAAGAGAGTTACAGATCTTTATGTGACAGGCATGGTTCTTGCCATGGATTAGAAAAGGTATATAAATGCAGAATTAAAGGCATACCATAAAATAACTTAAACTCTCACCACAGTTTAATTTGTGAGATATTACCATAATCAATAATAAACAATGTATCTCCATTGTTCACAGGTAAGTTTAAAAGTCATATATATTTGTGGTAGGAATTGGAGGGAGAGCAATGGTATAACAAGCTGCAATTATTTAACATATATTAACTTTAGGGGCACCTGGGTGGCTCAGTGGGTTAATCCTCGGCCTTCAGCTCGGGTCATGATCTCAGGGTCCTGGGATCGAGCCCCACATCACTGCGCAGGGTGGGGAGCCTGCTTCCCCCTCTCTTTCTGCCTGCTGCTCTGCCAACTTGTGATCTCTCTCTCTCTCTCTCTCTCTCTCTGTCAAATAAATAAATAAATAAATAAAATATATTGGCTTTATTAAATGTTAACATTAGAGATCTCCTTTGAAATCTAGTTCTAAATCAATGGGATATGTAAAGTCTATTGGAACCATAGTTCTCCTATTTTTAAAAATATTTTTATTTTTAAGTAATCCCTACACCCAACGTGGGGCTTGAACTTAAAACCCAGAGATCAAGAGTTGTATTCTGTACTGGGCCTGCCAGTTGCCCCCATAGTTTTTATGTTTTTAGAATGAGTATAATCATAATATAACTTCTGGATTGTGTGGATTAGGACATACACACATAAAGTACATAGCACAATAGTGGGCACCAGATAAATGATTTTTTTAAAAAGGTGTTAGTAATATTATCAACAACACAAAACAATTATAATGTCTCCCTCCTGTCTGCTCAGGGAGTCATTTGCTTGCCAGACAGTGTTGAGTGCAGGGTATTCTGACTGTAGTTTGTGCTCCTCCCTACCTTCTTCATCCTGGTTTGTGCATCTGTAACAACTGTTCTGCAGGCAGAGGATTGATAAGCTTATGGGGCTTTCATGTATTTGCCTTTCTCGGATGCCGCATTCTAGTTGCTCACCTGCTAATCATCTCCATCGTGCTTTCTGATTGCTGCTGCTCCCCCCCCCGACTCTCTCCTTGAGACCAAGCTTCACATGTACCTCACTGTAGGTAGAGGGAAGGCACTGCCCTCTGCATGGACCCCGATAACTGCTTGCTACTGCTGTTGATTTATTCTGACGTTTTCATCTCGAAATGTGAGTTATCCCAGGGAAATTGAGATAAGCCCCTATGAACTTTATTTGATCCTTTAGAAAACTGTGGTGTTTGGAGAAGAAAGCCACCACAGAGATTCAAACCCATCTGGCAGGCAAAGAGAAAATGAAAGTGATTTGTAAATGCTAAAACATCCATTTTAGGGAAGGGTATCAAGGGATTCAACAAAGGTCATTCTGGGGACCATCTCTGTTTGTCTTCACAAACATTTCAGAGTAGGACATAAATTGAGCATTAATTACACATCCTGTACAAACTAAATTGGAGTGGACAGCAAAAGAGGCAGGGATGGGAGTGGGAGCTCTGAACAGTGTGATCTGGGATGAGAAAAAAACATTAAGCTTAATTTAACAGAAAGCTCAGGGATGTTGAGTATCATTGCCCAGAAACACAAGGTATGAAACATTATTTTCCTTACTGTTTTCTACTGCTGAGTTACTTTATCTTCATTTCCTTTTAATTATTTTCATCCAGGCTTTGTCCAAGTTAGGTCAGAGGCTCCTGATGATGAATTATTCTCCTTGGCGTATTGTGTTGTGATTGTATCCACTCAGATTCTCAGTTTCCCATGGCCTAGTCTGGGAATAAAAGGGTAGTACTAAGCAGGCAGGTATATTCCTTGTGCAAAATATCTTTTCTTATGTCGTATTCTTTTCTCAAAATGACATGTCTTTCCCTACATAGATCCAGGTCAAGTAAATCCATCAAAAATATATTTCATCAAAAACAAATGACCTTTCTCAAAGACCTCACAGTCCTGTGTTAAAGATCAAAATAAATACATAGCTTTCAGAGTGATAGTCTGAATGTAGCTGTTCGTACTTACCAAGGGTTAATAGAAGAAAGAAGTGCAGGAGAGAGTAACTAAAGATTTTCTTTAGTCTATATCAATACAGATTTCATATATCTAGCTGCAGCTCTTCTCAATTACATAAAGCCTTTCTTGTGATCACTTATATCCATATTACCCTCTTTTTAGAACTATTCTTTTTCTTTTTAAATTATCCTTACCGCCCCCATCTGATAAATCTCCTGCTTTCTTTCCTGACAGATAACATACTCCTTAGAATTGATTAAAATATTTCTTCACATAAATATCAACTACTAACAAATACTTACTGGTTAGAATCCTCAAAGGGCAGCATATAAAACCTCACATTTAGTTTACCCAATTTCTCTGACAGGTAGAGAAAAATGGTAATATGCCCATTTACATATTAGGAAACTATTTCTTCTGAGAAGCTATGGCTTGCATGTGGAGCCCAGACAGAAACATGGATCTCCTACAGTCTGCCATGTTGCCCAGCCTCTCCTGCTGGACCATCCCATTCATGCACTCATGAGCCTTGCTCTTGATATAACACATGTAAAGGGTTGAAGTGTCATTCACATTGACTAAGCCTTTCTAAAAGTCTTTGGTCTGTGTCTTTTTTCTTAGTCATAACATAGCTTCTGAGCCCAATGAAAGTGATGTTTATTTGAAGATAATCTGTCAGCTTCCAATCCATGTCTTCTAGAGTTTTCAGCCATAAAATGGCATAATGTTTGCCCAGAGAGTTTACATATACAATTTCGAAGGCCCCATGCCCAGAACTTCTGATTCAGTAGATCAAGGTAGAACTCCCAAAGTTGCATTTCTCCCAAATTTGCATCATCCTAGATAACACCAATGCTGGATTTCTGAGGACTACACTTTGAATTCTATGAGAGTTCTGAGGTACAATATGTAACTTTTCTAATTGTCCCTAATGAGAGTCATACACAAAGAAGGAACAACCACAAGAGATATACAACCTGCTCCAGAACTTCGCTACTCAAAGTGTAATAGTAGACCAGCAGTAACAGCACTTGGAAGCATTTCAGAAATGTAGAGTCTTAGGTCCCAACCCAGACTTGTATCCAGATCTGCATTTTAACAGAATCTCTAGGTAATTCATATACTCAGCAGAATTTTAGACACACTATTCAAGTACAGAATAGCCAAATCATTTGCTGACTTGCACTCATTTCCTCCTCTCCTTTTTCCTGTTCCATAGCAGATGGGCTTGCCTTCTGTCTGAGAAACTATAGCCTAGAATGAAGAGTAGTTCTTTATGGTTCATGCTTGCTCATACAATGAGGACGGGATGGAATGGAGTAAATGATTTTAATGAATCCCATGTCATTCTATTTGTTAAAATACAGTGATACTCAGTCTTGATATTATACATGTATTCCTGGTTTTAAGTAACATAGAACTGACAAGAAGAATAATGGAGTATCTCCGAAAATTATGAAAAAGCAAGATTTTAGCTAGATCTCTGGGATTCAGGAAAGCAGTGGCTCAAATGCTTCTAGAATGCTCGTCTTTGCATTCCTTTGCCTATTTGCTTTAGTCTCTCAGAAAGTCTACTTGCACATCTTCCAACTTCATTGTTGTAGAGGCCTCCAACTCTTCCCTAGATTCCTGATCAAAAAATCCTAACGTGGGATTACAATTGCCCTGACCTCAGCCTTTTTCTACACTTGTACAAATCAACCCAGAGACAGGATACCTTGGTCTCTAATCACCATAGAATCACACAGATAAAATTTCAGAGAGGGGGAGAGCAGGAGTATTTTGAGAAATAAAATAAACATATGTCAATATATGCTATCACAACATTGCAGTGTTTTAGCAGACTTTATTTCTCTTTTACCTCAGAGTCCAAGAGGGTCATTGGTAGGTCGCTTATTCAGTGACACCTTAGAACCATCCACTGAATTCACTGCATGAAAGAAATTGTGGAAGATCTCTTGAAAGTTTTAGGGGCCAAGCCTGGAAGTGGTAAACACTTCCATCCACATTCCACTATCCAGACCAAAGAACTATAGCTAAATGTAGACTGTGGGCACAAAGAACAAAGGAAGTAGCATTGGTGGACTGATAGCATTTTCTCTGCCATTTATATAAATACGAACCCATATGAGTACTGTATTTCCAATGTCCAATTCAAATGGAACTTGTTGAAAGGTGAACTGAAGCATAGTAAACATTTTAGCAGTTTATTGAGTAAAACTTGATTCAAATTGGTCAGCAGCAAACTGGAAGTGGTTAGAAGCACTATACTGATGGGAGCTAGAAGAAAGACTTTATTAGAGAAAAGGTGGAGGTAAAGTAAGGAAATTATTTGATTGGCTATAACTTAAACAGTTGCTTTATTTGTGGAAGCTTGGTGGGCTGTTTGTGATTTGCTGTCCTTAGATTTTGATTTCTTAATCTTGAGGCATTATATGTGTATGTTTTGGTTTGCTTACATAGTCTTCTTAGGCATTAAAACTACCTCAGTTTAATGGCTTCCCTGTTTGATTAACAGCCTTCATCTCATTTTGTCAAGAGTCTCTGCACATGTATATAACCTATTGAATCGGCTATCAAGGAATCCACTTATCGTTTATTTCCTTATAGATTTTCATTGACTGTTACTCTAAAGCATTACCATTATCTCCTCTGAAGGTGTTTTTGAATCCATTACTTTTGTCCCTTCCTTTCTCACCCAGGTTGATGACTGAGAGACCAATAAGTTCTGGTCTCCCTGACTTCCTACTTCTACTACTCTTACCTGAGACTTTTGAAACATACACTTAGGGAACATTTTCATGTTAGGTATTTTGAAAGCAATTTACTTTTAGCAAAAAGTATCAAATTTTGCAATTGATTTGCTTTTCAAATCAATTTATTCATATATTTATTCATTATATATTTACTAAGCACTTACTCTGAGCCAAGTAGTGTTTTAGACATAAAAGCAGTGAATTGTAGCTTTGGTTCATGGATCCTACATTACAGTGGGAGAGTAGGCATGCAGCAAGTAAATACATACATAAAAATAAATAAATAAAAACAATCAGACTATGACTAATACCATGCAGAGAATTATAATAAGAGAACATGAGAAGAGATTAGATTAGGTAATCAGGGGAGAGACCTCTCTTAAAATATAAACTGAGATCCGCATGACAGAATGCATCCATACATGCCAAGATGAAGGGAAGAAGGACTCTCTAGCCCAAAGTTCCTAAGGTTAATTTCTCCTTTATTCTTTTCTTCATAGATACTCCTTTCATGGTTCCCTTTCTTTTTCTATTAGTGAGCCTTATAGACTTTATCTAGAAAAATGGTTAGCTTTATTCCTTACATTTATTCAACTGAAGAATGTGGATTCATATAAGCAGTTGTATGGCAGAAAATATTCAATAACACATATTTATTGAAGCTTTAGTAATAACAGAGACCAGTTGGTAAGAATTCACTGAATGCCAAGAATCATGCTTGGTGCTGGAAATACAAAGATACATAAAATTCCTTTCTTCCAAAAGTTCACAGTCTATTGGAGGTGACAAACATTCCAGAAAGGCATTACATTCATGTATGGTATGTGCAAATGTGGAAGTATGTACCCAGTATAGAGGTAGCCAGATTAAAAAGTGATTGATTCTCCAGAGATGGTTGTAATGGTCAAGGTATCTAAAAAACCTGTACTCTAGGAATGGCAGAGAGATAAAGGGGATACTAAAGAGATTAGGGGGATGGACTTTCACCGTCTAGAAATAGTGCCACAATCTCCTACCTCTGACCAGATTAAAAGTCAGAGTACGTTTTGTATTAGCATAGACATTTAAGCTATGCAGACCCTTTTGTTAGCCATCATACTCAGGAAATACTGTTCACACTGCTTAGAAGATCTCAAGCCTATGAAGAAAGTCCGATATTTCTTCCATTAGACTGTGTACTACATGCTCAGAGCAATGCAGAATTCTCAGTCAACCCTGGAAGGCATTATTGAAGATTTTTTTTTCTCGTTGGCAGAGACTTTTATTTTAGCAGATGATAAAATTATGTAGGCAGTTTCTTTTCCCTCAGTGAAACCAAGCTTGTTTTTATTTTATTTGTGCCTCAACTCTGACATTTTTTTTTTTAATTTTATATTTTATAAACATATATTTTTATCCCCAGGGATACAGGTCTGTGAATCGCCAGGTTTACACACTTCACAGCACTCATCATAGCACATACCCTCCCCAATGTCCATAATCCCACCCCCCCAACCCCCCTCCCCCCATTAACCCTCAGTTTGTTTTGTGAGATTAAGAGTCATTTATGGTTTGTCTCCCTCCCAATCCCATCTTGTTTCATTGACTCTTCTCCTACCCCCTTAACCCCCCATGTTGCATCTCCTCTCCCTCATATCAGGGAGATCATATGATAGTTGTCTTTCTCCGATTGACTTATTTCGCTAAGCATGATACCCTCTAGTTCCATCCACGTCGTCGCAAATGGCAAGATTTCATTTCTTTTGATGGCTGCATAGTATTCCATTGTGTATATATACCACCTCTTCTTTATCCATTCGTCTGTTGATGGACATCTAGGTTCTTTCCATAGTTTGGCTATTGTAGACATTGCTGCTATAAACATTCGGGTGCACGTGCCCCTTCGGATCACTACGTTTGTATCTTTAGGGTAAATACCCAGCAGTGCAATTGCTGGGTCATAGGGTAGTTCTATTTTCAACATTTTGAGGAACCTCCATGCTGTTTTCCAGAGTGGTTGCACCAGCTTGCATTCCCACCTACAGTGTAGGAGGGTTCCCCTTTCTCCGCATCCTCGCCAGCATCTGTCATTTCCTGACTTGTTAATTTTAGCCATTCTGACTGGTGTGAGGTGGTATCTCATTGTGGTTTTGATTTGTATTTCCCTGATGCCGAGTGATATGGAGCACTTTTTCATGTGTCTGTTGGCCATCTGGATGTCTTCTTTGTAGAAATGTCTGTTCATGTCCTGTGCCCATTTCTTGATTGGATTATTTGTTCTTTGGGTGTTGAGTTTGCTAAGTTCTTTATAGATTTTGGACACTAGCCCTTTATCTGATATGTCATTTGCAAATATCTTCTCCCATTCTGTCAGTTGTCTTTTGGTTTTGTTAACTGTTTCCTTTGCTGTGCAAAAGCTTTTGATCTTGATAAAATCCCAATAGTTCATTTTTGCCCTTTCTTCCCTTGCCTTTGGCGATGTTCCTAGGAAGATGTTGCTGTGGTTGAGGTCGAAGAGGTTGCTGCCTGTGTTCTCCTCAAGGATTTTGATGGATTCCTTTCTCACATTGAGATCCTTCATCCATTTTGAGTCTATTTTCATGTGTGGTGTAAGGAAATGATCCAATTTCATTTTTCTGCATGTGGCTGTCCAATTTTCCCAACTCCATTTGTTGAAGAGGCTGTCTTTTTTCCATTGGATATTCTTTCCTGCTTTGTCGAAGATGAGTTGACCATAGAGTTGAGGGTCTATTTCTGGGCTCTCTATTCTGTTCCATTGATCTATGTGTCTGTTTTTGTGCCAGTACCATGCTGTCTTGATGATGACAGCTTTGTAATAGAGCTTGAAGTCCGGAATTGTGATGCCACCAACTTTGGCTTTCTTTTTCAATATTGCTTTGGCTATTCGAGGTCTTTTCTGGTTCCATATAAATTTTAGGATTATTTGTTCCATTTCTTTGAAAAAAATGGATGGTACTTTGATAGGAATTGCATTAAATGTGTAGATTGCTTTAGGTAGCATAGACATTTTCACAATATTTATTCTTCCAATCCAGGAGCATGGAACATTTTTCCATTTCTTTGTGTCTTCCTCAATTTCTTTCATGAGTACTTTATAGTTTTCTGTGTATAGATTCTTAGTCTCTTTGGTTAGATTTATTCCTAGGTATCTTATAGTTTTGGGTGCAATTGTAAATGGGATGGACTCCTTAATTTCTCTTTCTTCTGTCTTGTTGTTGGTGTAGAGAAATGCAACTGATTTCTGGGCATTGATTTTATATCCTGACACTTTACTGAATTCCTGTACAAGTTCTAGCAGTTTTGGAGTGGAGTCTTTTGGGTTTTCCACATATAGTATCATATCATCTGCGAAGAGTGATAGTTTGACTTCTTCTTTGCTGATTTGGATGCCTTTAATTTCCTTTTGTTGTCTGATTGCTGAGGCTAGGACTTCTAGTACTATGTTGAATAGCAGTGGTGATAACGGGCATCCCTGCCGTGTTCCCGACCTTAGCGGAAAAGCTTTCAGTTTTTCTCCATTGAGAATGATATTTGCAGTGGGTTTTTCATAGATGGCTTTGATAATATTGAGGTATGTGCCCTCTATCCCTACACTTTGAAGAGTTTTGATCAGGAAGGGATGCTGTACTTTGTCAAATGCTTTTTCAGCATCTATGGAGAGTATCATATGGTTCTTGTTCTTTCTTTTATTAATGTGTTGTATCACATTGATTGATTTGCGGATGTTGAACCAACCTTGCAGCCCTGGAATAAATCCCACTTGGTCGTGGTGAATAATCCTTTTAATGTACTGTTGAATCCTATTGGCTAGTATTTTGGCGAGAATTTTTGCATCTGTGTTCATCAAGGATATTGGCCTGTAGTTCTCTTTTTTGATGGGATCCTTGTCTGGTTTTGGGATCAAGGTGATGCTGGCCTCATAAAATGAGTTTGGAAGTTTTCCTTCCATTTCTATTTTTTGGAACAGTTTCAGGAGAATAGGAATTAGTTCTTCTTTAAATGTTTGGTAGAATTCCCCCGGGAAGCCATCTGGCCCTGGGCTTTTGTTTGTTTGGAGATTTTTGATGACTGTTTCAATCTCCTTACTGGTTATGGGTCTGTTCAGGCTTTCTATTTCTTCCTGGTTCAGTTGTGGTAGTTTATATGTCTCTAGGAATGCATCCATTTCTTCCAGATTGTCAAATTTGTTGGCGTAGAGTTGCTCATAGTATGTTCTTATAATTGCCTGTATTTCTTTGGTGTTAGTTGTGATCTCTCCTCTTTCATTCATGATTTTCTTTATTTGGGTCCTTTCTCTTTTCTTTTTGATAAGTCTGGCCAGGGGCTTATCGATCTTATTAATTGTTTCAAAGAACCAGCTCCTAGTTTCGTTGATTTGTTCTATTGTTTTTTTGGTTTCTATTTCATTGATTTCTGCTCTGATCTTTATGATTTCTCTTCTCCTGCTGGGTTTAGGCTTTCTTTCTTGTTCTTTCTCTAGCTCTTTTAGGTGAAGGGTTAGGTTGTGTACCTGAGACCTTTCTTGTTTCTTGAGAAAGGCTTGTACCGCTATATATTTTCCTCTCAGGACTGCCTTTGTTGTGTCCCACAGATTTTGAACCGTTGTGTTTTCATTATCATTTGTTTCCATGAATTTTTTCAACTCTTCTTTAATTTCCTGGTTGACCCATTCATTCTTTAGAAGGATGCTGTTTAGTCTCCATGTATTTGGGGTCTTTCCAAATTTCCTCTTGTGATTGAGTTCTAGCTTCAGAGCATTGTGGTCTGAAAATATGCAGGGAATGATTCCAATCTTTTGATAACGGTTGAGACCTGATTTAGGACTGAGAATATGATCTATTCTGGAGAATGTTCCATGTGCGCTAGAGAAGAATGTGTATTCTGTTGCTTTGGGATGAAATGTTCTGAATATATCTGTGATGTCCATCTGGTCCAGTGTGTCATTTAAGGCCTTGATTTCCTTGTTGATCTTTTGCTTGGATGATCTGTCCATTTCAGTGAGGGGAGTGTTAAAGTCCCCTACGATTATTGTATTATTGTCGATGTGTTTCTTTGATTTTGTTATTAATTGGTTTATATAGTTGGCTGCTTCCATGTTAGGGGCATAGATATTTAAAATTGTTAGATCTTCTTGTTGGACAGTTCCTTTGAGTATGATATAGTGTCCTTCCTCATCTCTTATTATAGTCTTTGGCTTAAAATCTAATTGATCTGATATAAGGATTGCCACTCCTGCTTTTTTCTGATGTCCATTAGCATGGTAAATTCTTTTCCACCCCCTCACTTTAAATCTGGAGGTGTCTTCAGGTTTAAGATGAGTTTCTTGTAGGCAACATATAGATGGGTTTTGTTTTTTTATCCATTCTGATACCCTGTGTCTTTTGATTGGGGCATTTAGCCCATTCACATTCAGGGTAAGTATTGAGAGATATGAATTTAGTGCCATTGTATTGTCTGTAAGGTGACTGTTATTGTATATTGTCTCTGTTTCTTTCTGATCTACTACTTTTAGGGTCTGTCTTTGCTTAGAGGACCCCTTTAAATATTTCCTGTAGAGCTGGTTTGGTATTTGCAAATTCTTTCAGTTTTTGTTTGTCCTGGAAGCTTTTAATCTCTCCTTCTATTTTCAATGATAGCCTAGCTGGATATAGTATTCTTGGCTGCATGTTTTTCTCGTTTAGTACTCTGAATATATCATGCCAGCTCTTTCTGGCCTGCCAGGTCTCTGTGGATAAGTCTGCTGCCAATCTAATATTTTTACTGTTGTATGTTACAGACTTCTTTTCCCGGGCTGCTTTCAGGATCTTCTCTTTGTCACTAAGACTTGTAAATTTTACTATTAGGTGACGGGGTGTGGACCTATTCTTATTGATCTTGAGGGGGGTTCTTTGAACCTCCTGGATTTTGATGCTTGTTCCCTTTGCCATATTGGGGAAATTCTCTCCAATAATTCTCTCCAATATACCTTCTGCTCCCCTCTCTGTTTCCTCTTCTTCTGGAATCCCAATTATTCTAATGTTGTTTCGTCTTATGGTGTCACTTATCTCTCGAATTCTCCCCTCATGGTCCAGTAGCTGTTTGTCCCTCTTTTGCTCAGCTTCTTTATTCTCTGTCATTTGGTCTTCTATATCACTAATTCTTTCTTCTGCCTCATTTATCCTAGCAGTGAGAGCCTCCATTTTTTATTGCACCTCATTAATAGCTTTTTTGATTTCAACTTGGTTAGATTTTAGTTCTTTTATTTCTCCAGAAAGGGCTTTTATATCTCCCGAGAGGGTTTCTCTAATATCTTCCATGCCTTTTTCGAGCCCGGCTAGAACCTTGAGAATCGTCATTTTGAATTCTAGATCTGACATATTACCAATATCTGTATTGATTAGGTCCCTAGCCTTTGGTACTGCCTCTTGTTCTTTTTTTTGTGGTGAATTTTTCCGCCTTGTCATTTTGTCCAGATAAGAGTATATGAAGGAGCAAGTGAAATACTAAAAGGATGGCAACAACCCCAGGAAAATATGCTTTAGCCAAATCAGAAGAGATCCCAAATCGTGAGGGGGGAGAAAGGGGATAAAAATAGGTTCAGAAAGAAGAAAAAAAAAAAAAAAGAAAAAAAAAAAAAAAAGAAAGAAACAATTAAAAAAAGAAAACCAATAAAGAAAAAATATAAAAAGGAAAAAAAGAATATATATATTAGATAAACTAGTTAAAAAACGTTAAAAAAGGAAAGGGTAAAAGTTAAAAAAATTTAGCAGAAGAAGAAAAATAAATTGAAAAAGAAAAAAAATTAAATTAACTGCAAGGCTAAAGAATCATGGGGAGAAAGCCATGAGTTCCGTGCTTTGCTTTCTCCTCCTTTGGAATTCCGCTGCTCTCCTTGGTATTGAAACTGCACTCCTTGGTAGTTGAACTTGGTCCTGGCTGGGTTTCTTGTTGATCTTCTGGGGGAGGGGCCTGTTGTAGTGATTCTCAAGTGTCTTTGCCCCGGGCGGAGTTGGACCGCCCTTACCAGGGGCCAGGCTGAGTAATCCGCTCGGGTTTGCTTTCGGGAGCTTTTGTTCCCTGAGCGCTTTCCATAGAGTTCCGGAGGGCGGGAATGAAGATGGCGGCCTCCCGGTCTCCGGCCCAGAGGAGCCAAGAGCCCGGGGCCCCACTCCTCAGTGCACCCTCAGAGAACAGTGCCGATTTACTCCCGTCACCCTGCCTCCGGCCGCGCTTCGAGCTGACCCAGGCTGCGACCAGTTCAAGGTAACCCCGAGCTTAGAGCTTACTCCTCGGCTCTGTCTCTGTAGCCGGCTTCCCTGTTTTAATACCTGTAAGCTCTGCGACACTCAGACACCCCCGATCCTTCTGTGACCCTGCGGGACCTGAGGCCACGCTGACCCTGCGTGGGCTTCACCCCGGTTAAGCCTCTGGAGCGATGTCCCTCAGCGGAACAGACTTTTAAAAGTCCCGATTTTGTGCTCCGTTGCTCCGCCGCTTGCCGGGTGCCGGCCCCTCCCCCCGCGGTCTATCTTCCTGTCGCTTTGGATTCACTTCTCGGCCAGTCCTACCTTTCCGAAAGTGGTTGATTTTCTGTTTCTAGAGTTGCTGTTCTTCTTCTCTTCGATCTCCCGTTGGATTTGTAGGTGTTTGCAATCTTTAGATAAGCTATCTAGCTGATCTCCCGCTACCTGAAGTAGTCTCAGCCTGCTACTTCTCCGCCATCTTGACTCCTCCCCTCAACTCTGACATTTTAAGATGCCATTCATTGGAATGCAGGACACTTACCTGAAGGAAAAAAAAATATTTTATTAATTTTCATAGGTTTATTTAATCCGTAATATATGGCCAAGTTTTGTTTTCTTAAAAAAAAAAAAAAAAAAAAAGAGCAAGTCCTAAAAATTCTATGAAAGTTTGAGGCATTCCCTTGAAGTGTCAGAAATGCCAAACACTCACCCTTAGATCTAAGAACTCAGAAGGCTCTTATTTACTTAAAGTAATTACCTGAAAACTTGGTAAAGTTCAACATTTTAGCCGAAAGCTATCAAGACTCAGACCTCATTACATGACAACTATCCAAAGAATGATATTTAATCAAAAAAAGCCTTGTTTGAGGGTACTCAACTGCTACTCTTTGTGGCAGTATTTATCATATTTAAATGGAATGTAAGAATTGCATGTAGTTTGACATTTAGACAACTGTTACTCTGACAGTATTATCCTTTCAGCCTCTATCCTTTTGTGCATTTGGCAACTGAGAATTTGAGTGTTTTAAGTAATTTTGGTACATATTAATTGTCTCTGGATTTAAGGCATTTTCAGAACCTTCAGGACATTCAGAGAGAACTTAAAAGATAGGCTCTATTCTCAGGGTGTTAACAAACTAGGAAGAATATGCAGAAGCAAATAATACATGAACTGTTGAAAATGAAGATCATGAGAGTCATATGTAGTTTAAAAAACAAACAAGCACTCACCAATTACTTACTGTATATACTCCATGATTCTTGGGGTCACCGGTATTTAAAGTCATCTCCAGGTTGTCTCCGTATCTCAGAAATACAGAAAATATAGCAACATTTCCAGCAAAAACATAACCAGTCCTTGTAGATATAGGTAATTGAGGCCAAAGAGTCCATGAGCTATTAACAGTTTTTATTGTTTAACCACATCTCTACATTACAAAGAATTAACAGAAAATGGATGTTGGTAATTAAAATAACAAATGTTACATATTCAGCATTGTTTTTCTATCTGTTTAAACTCATTTAAACTAGTATGGAACACTTTTTTTTCTTCCTGACCTTGTGCCTCTGAAGGAATCTAATGGATTTTAATAAAACATAGGGTTATAAAATTACTGAATTTATGGGTTCAGCTGCTGTGCATTTCTTCCCTTGGTAGGGCATATTAACCTGTAAGTGTATGTTCTGCCCATTTCTTATGAGAGATACTAAATGAGTCAATATTGCATCAATAATTCAAGGAATAATTTAGCTATGTAATTGTATTTTATTGCATTAATGCTTTCAGCTACTTAGGTCTAAAACATATCTGTTGCATTGTAGCAATGTGGTAGGACTTTTCTTTATACAAAGTTTGGTAATTACTATTAAGCATTTTGCAATCACCAAACACATAACAAATATAGAGAAAAAGATCACAGCAGAAAAAATGTCCAGATCACATTGTAGATTAAAAAAAAAGAAAAAAAGCTTTTCCCCTTTTTCTATATAGATACCATTCTGCTTGAAATACTTGGATTTCCCTTTGCCAAGACTATATTTAATTCTGAGCCCTTGCCACCAAAGTTGTGAGCTCATCAGCCTAGAGAAAATTTGAAATCACTGCCATAACAATAATTATGAATAAAGGTTGAAGATACACAATTTCTGAAGTCCTTTTGCACCCATTATCCTCTTGCATCTTTGAGATAATCTTGTGCTTCTGATGGGATGGTTCATTCCCTTTTAGAGATGAGGAGCATGCGGCACAGATAGGCTCTTCTTCTGTCCCAAATCACAGGCCAACAGATAGGGGCCCACAGTTTAAATTAAACTAAGATCTTCTGGCTTCATATCTTTGGATTCTTATGCTTACATCTTGTCCAAATTGGTACTCTGTGTTCAAGCTGGCTTTATTTACAGAGCACATTTTGGCTTTGGCTTTCTATGACTATTGGATACAGGCCCTATGAAATCCTATGGAAATATTCCCATTTTGTAAAGGGCAAGTGAGTTCCTGGAGCTTTTCCCTAAACTATTGAGATATGGTACTTTATCATTTCATCACAAGCCTAGTTACTTTTTTTCTTGTTTGTTAAAAATTTAGTTCCATTGAGGGCAGAAAACATTGCTCAAAACCTCTTCCTCAGATTGGGGTGTCTATTTGACAAGGGTGGGTCTGAGTGTTCTACTTAAATACTTAAGGGATTTGATATTGATTTCATCTTCATTAGCTTTTGCCTTTTTATCCTATGCACTTGTCTTAATTTCCCTTTCCTCTTTAGCTAGAGAAATCATTCAAGATACAAAGTATTAATTTGTCATGAGACACATACCAAAGTCTTAACATTTTGATCAGTCTGATCAGTGGTGTGCCTCAGTTGACTTGTTTAATGTATTTTGGGAAAAAAAGTAAATATTCATGAAAATTTTGCTCAAGGTTAAAATAGGAATATCATATTTTATCTTTCTATGGGGTTGTAATAATTTTAATATTCCCTCCAGAAAGTAGCACTGGACATACCCTATACAAGACATGGGAGGACAAAAAAGGCAGTCTTGGGGGTTAACAAAAATAGAATTCATATTAGAACTTAATGTTCATAGTTCTCCTTGATGAAGTGAACTATTGTTCACTTCCCAGGTCCTCTTCTCTGCCTTATCTTTCTGATCTTGCAACAAAACTGGGGCATATAAGAAATAACAGTCACTTCTTGTCCTTTTGTTTTGTTTAATATTTCAGAGTTTAAAAAAACACTAATTTTCTTTCTCCCCCCTTTCTTCTCTCTCTCTCTTTCATATATTGACACACAATGTTACTTTAGTTTCTGGTGCATACATAGTGATTCAAAAGTTTATATGTTATGCTACCCTAAACCACAGATGGTAACTACCATCTGAAAAAGACACACATTTTCCAATATACAAATTTATTTTCTTATTTCTTGAAAAAAATGGTGGGGAAATTTTATTTATGTCTTCAGAACGAAAATATTTAAACTGGAATAAATTTACAATAGCTAACATAAGTCTTTTATAGTTCAGTAAAAGGAATGTGATTTTTTTTTTACCTACAGCATATATATAATGTCATATAAAATATGAAACTATAAACTCTCTGAGAGCAAAATTTAGGTCTGGATCATCTTAATTTTCCTGATCTAGCAGATTGCTTGGTAGATGCTTATTATATAGTTAATAAATAAATTTAGAAGAATGTAGTCACAATATCAAGAAAAAAGAAGTGGAATTGAAGCTATTTTTAGAGATTACCCCCTCACTTGGTTCATAAAGTTTAAAAAAGTTAACTTAGTGGGGAAAATTGTGTTTCTACAGTGTGCATCAAAAATCTATGATTTCTGTAACAAACTGTATAACTAAATTAGAAGTTCTTAATAGAAATTTTATCCCATTATCTCCTGCAGTGGGAGCTGTGGCATGCTGCCCATATTCCCCCTTTTTAAGAATTAAAGTATTTATTGAGGCATCATCCCACCTTTATAATTGTGGGCTGCCAGGAGTGTTGCTGCTGAAATATCATATAAGTCCTTCTCCAGGAATTGTGTTTGGTTGAAGTGCATTGTCTCAACCAAGTTTAGGTCTCCTCCCTGGGCAATAACCACATCCAAAATGGGCTGATGAGAAATACAAAGGTCTTAACATCTTGCCTTAATTCAAGATAACTTGGAAGGACTTTTCTGGCTCAAGAGTTCCACATAGGATATGGTGAGGACTCAGTAGGAACTGCTGCTCACAGCTCAGCTCCTCCCTCTGCCCAAACCTGTTCCCGTACTCCTATTCAGGTATATTTTCCCAAACACTCCAATAAAGCTCCTGCACATAAATACCTGCCTAATAGTTTATTTCCTGGGAAATGTAATTTTAGGATGATTGGTAGTTGAAATGATTCTAGGAATCTGACTGTAAAATGGGATTTTTGAGTTTGTCACCCTCCGGGCAGTTGGTAGTGCAGTGATAGATGGAGTACTTATAGCCCCTGGCAGTGCTGGAACTCTCTGGTGATGAACTGGGATGAGATACCACAGAAGGTAATGCACTGACTGGTAGAATATCTCAGACCTTTGGAAGATTTGAGGGAGTAGCAATTATAAGGACTATGCAATTAAATGGCTCTTTCTGGGTGTGATTGATGGATTGGAAAAGATAATGAAAGACTAGATTTTTAATCACCAATTAAGGGCAAACTATTAAAGACAGAGGGCCTCCTTGGCAACATATAAAGAAACTCTCATCTGCAACCGGTGGAGGGTGAGGGTGGGGGCAAAGTTGAGAATCAGATCTAGGACTCCATTATATGGGTCTTAGAGCTCCAAAAATGATTAAATTCTCAGACACTGTAAGTCTGCTATACCAAAGTCAAGACCTAGAATAGGGAGAAGTGAGCTTCTAAAACTTGGAACGAGAATACCTGGGTTGGCATGCTTAAAATTCTGAATCCCTAAATTCTACTCTAACTTCTGACCTATAGAAGTGGCCCAACCCTTTTTGTTAAAGGGTAGTGCTCTCTCATTGCCCGAGACTGAGGTAAAGATTTTTACCTTATAGTCCAGTAGGCACCCATTTCAGGATTTACTTCTTACTTCCCTTCTAGCTACCAAACCAACAATTAGGATCAAACTGTAATATAATCTGATTGGAGAAGTAATATTTCTATAGGAAGACAGTGGTTATACCTAAAAAGCCCAAATGTCTAGCCAACAAGTGCTAGCTAGAGCCAGGCATCTCTGATGCCCCAGAGGGAGGATGAAATGTTAATTTAGAAAAGCAAAAGTTTATTTATAAATCTTTATTGATATAGGTGCACTATCCCATGAATGAAGATTTAACACTTCGGCAAGAACCTGGGAGATAGTCAGAGGTGTAGGAAGCTATGGAAGTTCTTAGAAACTTGGAGAAAAGATGAGTGAAATAGGAATATCAGAAATTCCACAGAAGATGGTGGGGGAAAATGATCCAATGGTTCAGAGCCATGGGC
Organism: Enhydra lutris kenyoni; assembly: GCF_002288905.1. NCBI lineage: Eukaryota > Metazoa > Chordata > Mammalia > Carnivora > Mustelidae > Enhydra > Enhydra lutris. The sequence goes on from NW_019154121.1 coordinate 18,747,431, forward strand.
ATAATACAGTATATATGTCCAGAACACAGCAAAGGAAGGCCTGGGGGACAATCCATTTGCCAATGAGGAATGTCTTCATTAATGAGGAACCAGAATTACTGAGAAGCTCATTGGTGGCTGTTCTCTATAAAATAGGGCAAATGATGGGAAATTCTATCCCAGACCCAGGCTTTTGGAAAATAACATAGATAATAGGATCCTCAAAGAATAGAAGCCAGGTGGTGGCATTTAGCCATAGGAGATAGGTGTAATTATTTCAGATTACATCTATGGCTTCTTGAGGGTGAAGGGAGACTCGTAGACCAGCTCACAGAAGGAAAAAAAAAGGACCCACATTTTCAAAGATAAGGTATCTCAGTATGTGTACACACGCCAAAAACAGACTGCTGCTGCATAGCTCCAGTGAGGAGTGACCCCAAAAGGTAGCGATGAACATCCTTATAAGAAGAGCTGTAGTGATGTACCCGTTCATTCAGTTTATTAGAAAGAACTAGTGACCCAAAGTAAAAGAATGTAAAAAATATAAATTAAAAAAAAAAAAAAAGGAATCTTGAGCAGTAGAAAATGGCTTTACTGGTAGTTCCAGTACTTGAAAGATGGATTGGAAGATCAGAAAACAAAAGAATTCTAAACTAAATCCTGGGAAAAGATTAAAAAAAAAAATCCTGGAGGAACTATTCCATATGGGATGAACTTACAATAGTCCTGACATTTTTTATTTTAATTGAAGTTTAGTTGACATATAATACCAAATTAGTTTCAGATGTGCAGCATAGTGATTCAACAAATATGTGATGAAAGACTCACTAAGATAACTGCATTATAATATTGACTGTATTCCCTGTGCCACACTTGTCATCCCTGTGACTTATTTATTTTAACTGGAACTTTGTACCTCTTAATCCCTTTCACTCTTTTCACCCATCCCCCCACCTCTCCCCCTTTGGCAAATATATGTACCCTATGCTTATTGTAGCAATATTTACAACAACCAAGATATAGAAGCAACCTAAGTTTCCATCGTACAGCACATATGCACAATGGAGTATTACTCAGCCATAAAAATATATGAAATCTTGCCATTAACAACAAAATTGATGGACCTAGCATGTATTATACTAAATATAATAAGTCAGAAAGAAAAAGATAAACACCATATGATTTCATTCATATGCAGAATCTAAAAAACAAAACAAATGAACAATGACAACGATGAAGAAACAGATTTGTGAATATAGAGAACAAACTTCTCAAACTTCAGAGTGCATGAATTGCTTGAGTAGTTTGCTCAAGTTGTCCAGTCTGACTTACTAGGTCTGAGATGGAGCCAGAGATCCTGCATTTCTTACAATCTCTCAGGTAATACTGTGATCCTGCTGTTTTTGGACAAAGCACACATCCACATAGGGAAGAGTTAGATAGCTTGAGCTTTTTAAGAGTAATGGATATTTATTTAACTTTTTTTTTTTTTTTGTACAAATTGCTCAGTGGTAAATATGTCTCTTCTTTTTGATTAAAAAAAAAAAAAAGATGTAAGTCATTCCCCCTTCATAGACAGAGAAGCTATATAAAGAAAGCCATATAAAATAGCATTTAAAGCAGAGAACCCACAATTCTTGACTTCTTGTGTTTTACCCACAAGACCAAATTACTTCTCAATTTCATGCTGTGTGAATAATAACCCAAAGCCATAAATTTTCTTTAAATCTCTAGTTACATTTTACTTAAAATTCTCATTGCATAGCTCATATCTTTATATTTATAACTTACTCATTTTCCAGCTTTTGACATGCACAGGCTCATAATTACTTCTGCAAGTCCAACTGATATTAATTAATAGGGCAACAGTTAATATTAATTTTTTATGCTAGGAACCATACTCAGTGTTGAGAATAACATACTAATACAACATATACAATTTTTCTATAGAGATTTAAAGTTGGAGGGAACAGACCAAAAGGTATGAAACAAGTGGTAATTAATTAAATTCTGTGCTATAACATAGAGCAAATACAGGACATGGAGTTAAAAGCTCTGCAGTCTGGTACATTCTGACCCTGGTTAGTTACTATATGTGAGATTTGAGACTGAGTTACCTAATTTCTCTGAGTCTCTATTTTCTCATTGGTTAAAGAGAAATAGTAATAACATTATTGTAGAATTATGATAGGAAATAATTAGAAAACATATACATAAATACCTAGTCCAGAGAAAGGCAGTATGGAATAATGATTAAAGAAAGGCATGGACTTTGGAGCTAGATAATCAGATTTTACAATCTTGATCCTTCCACTTACTGTGTGAACTCTGGCGAGTCCCTTAATCCCCATGTGCCTCAGTTTTCTCATCTAGGAAAAGGAAATAGTAATAGTAGCCACCTTTATGTACTAAGAGAAGTTAAATAAATATATGTTATATATAATATGTGTGATATTGATAACAGTAAGTAGATAAAAACAGCATCTGGCAGATAACAAGCACCACCATATGAGTTTCCTTTCATGTTTATCATCATAGAAAGTCAATATCTAATCACTACAAGGCACTACTGAAGAAAAACAAGAGAAGTTTGAACAAAAGTGAAATCAGAACGGGCTCCAGTGGAAGCAAAGACTTTCAAGAGCAAGACTAACTTTGATTGTCATAAAACCACACAGTCCGCAAGGATGTGTTTATTTAAAACCATAAGCCATATAGAAGTGTAGGGACTGGAGACACAAAGATAAATAGATCTCAGTCTAATAAGGGGGACAAATAACTAAGCAAATACAGGTAGCATAAAGCTATTGATGCTTTCACACAGATAAATATAAAATAAAGTAAGAGCCACAGAGAAGGAACAGTCACCATCAGAAGTCAGGGCTTGCCTCCCATTAATGTATTTAACAAATATTAATAAGTACCTAGTATAAGGGAAGCACTATCCTATCTAGATTCTGGTAAAGATAAGAAACAGATAAGAACACTTCTGTCCATATATTGTTAAAAGAAGATTATTAAAGTTGAGTCTTAGAGGATGAATCATTAGTGACCAGATGAAAGTGCAAAGCCTGATGGCTGCTTTATATTATCATTTAGGGTTACTAACTACTTGCTAAGGGCTCCCAGCAAACAAATATCAAGTCTGGGACTGGATGCTAGGTTCCCTGACAGAGTCTTTCAGTATCTTCTCACAACACACTGAGATGAGAGACCACAGACAAGACAAGATTGAGCTATACTACATATGGGTCACTGAGCACATTGACATATTTAGCGTTCGAATTAATTTCTGTACGTCATTTACAGGAAGAAAAGATTTTAGAGTCACCTTTGCCTTCTGATACCTCTCTTCATAAGAAAAAAATGTTCTTTAGGATGAACATGATGTTTATGCTGCATATGAATATTGAGAGTGTATTTTGTGTGCTTTAGAATGGATTTAACTGAATTCATATGGTGACATGGAAATGCAAGGTATCAGAGCAAGTTGGGGAAGTTTGATCTCAGCCCAGCCTGAGTTTGGTTAATACTGAGTTAGCAGGACCAATCTTGTGCCCTCCTGCAAACTTTTCCTTCTCAAATAATACTTGGAACAGGCTTCCCGCTGGATGTTGAAGACATTCCTGCTGTTCTTTCCCACTGAGTCATCAAGAGAGATTCTGATTGATGTTACATATGCATCAAGGAAATGTGCTGCAGCAAGGAACCTAATTTATCTTCCGATTTCTGACCAAATAGTGTGATTCACCATTCTTTCCATTGGGGGTGATTAAAATAGTCCTAGCTATAGAGAACTATCATGAGATCTCCTTGCTTTTTGGCTATGTAAGTAGGTATAGAATCTTTAAGGGGAAGATATAGAAAATATTCATTCTTGCACAAGAATCCTACCTCTGTCAGTAATTGAAATTGATAGAAAATGAAATTTGTAAGCTGTAAATTCAGCTTTTAATCCTGGTTCTACCACTTTTTAGTCATGAAAAAACATCTCTTTCTACTCTTTGAGCCTCAGTTTTCTCATTAGTAAAATGGTGCCAATTTCCTTCCAGAGATGAGAGGTTCAGGTGGAGCAAAATTTGTAACAGTATTAACATCGAATCAGGAATAGAATGTGTAGCAGTGACACAGCAGCTCTCTTTCCCTCTTCCTTGAGACGTACTCTGCTTAATTTAGATCACTATTCTTTCCTCTTACAATACTTGTTGATATTTCTGCATCAGGAAAAATATAAACTTTGTTTTCTTCAACAAGTATTCATTGAGCATACATTATTTTATAGGCACTATATAAGAATCAGAAATTGGAGAATATTACTGCTTGTGATTTCCCATAATGCAGTTTCTTCTGGGAAGAGAGAGTGCAGAATGACCATTCAACCTTCACTGGATGGGGTCACTGAGTTCTACCATACAGTTCTCTGCTGTCTTCTTTCTATGAGATACTACAAAGCTTTACTACTTGAGTCTTTATCAGAGTCAACATTATTATTGTTGGAGCTTTACAAACACCCTATGGGTTACAAAAAGTAAAGCATACAGCCCCATTTTACAGGGGAGATAAACCAAAAGTTAAAATGTCTTATTCACAACAGGATTGTTTATGTCATGCCAATAACTGAGCCTTAGATTCCAACCCCAATTGGAGGGTTTTTTTTTAACTTTTTTTTTTTTTTTTAACTTCTAAAATAGCTAACTTTTGGTATAATTTTCCTAATCTATCACTGAATTTCAGGTCACAACTCTTTTCTGTGTCTTGGCATGATAACCTCTTGGCCCTGACCTTTGCTTATTTAATTTGAATGAAGTTTAGGCTTTTAGAAAATAGGCATTCTTGGGGCGCTTGGGTGGTTCAGTCAGTTAAGTGTCTGTCTTCAGCTCTGGTCATGATCACAGGAGGATGGAGCCTCATGTCCAGATCTTTGTTCAGTGGGGAGCCTGCTCCTCTCTCTCCCTCTTCCTGCTGCCCTCTCTACTTGCATTCTCCCTCTTGCTCTCTGTCAAATAAATAAATAAAATCTTTTAAAAAATAGAAAATAAGCATTCCCAGATTGTCTGTCGCAATCACAAGTAGACTATGTCTTTTATCTCCCTGATCCATCTTGGGGTGGTAATTCAGAGGTAACCATGTTGTAGACTAATATGTGAGAGAAATGGAAGTGATCCTATGACAACTAGTTTAACAGAAGAAAGTAGAATATTTTAAAATGTGCCTATATATTTTTTAAGGATCAAAGATGATTATTTTGGTAACTTAGATCCTTGTTTAGGGACAGCTACAGAGTGATCTAAAAGTTTGTTTGAGGTAATAAACATTTTAAGTTACCAACTTATAGTCTACTTAGACCATGAAAAAAAGAAATTATCTTATGAATCCAAGTAGTTTTTCATACTATGAAGGCAGTACACAGGATTCACTTAATCAATAATTTAATTAATAAAAAATTATTGGGTTTTATTCTGTGCTGGGCACTGTTCTAGTTGTTGAGGATACAAGAGCTAGTTGTTGTTCTAGTTGTTCCGCACTGTTCTAGTTGTTGAGCATACAAAAGACTAAGTTTCTTTTGTTGAAAAGCATGCTAGTCAATGAAAGATATAGATGAGTAAATTTTAATACAGTAAATAAAGCCCATTACATACTAATTAAGAGAAATAGAAAGTAATATGAGAACACCTTAGAATAACTGACCGGATTTGGTGTGTCAAGAAAGTTTCCTTGAGGGGCACCTGGGTGGCTCAGTTGGTTAAGTGTTTGCCTTTGGCTTGTGTCGTGATTTCAGGGTCCTGAGATCGAGCCCCAGTTGGGCTCCCCACTCATCAGGGAGCCTGCTTCTCTCCCTCTCTCCCCTTCTACCCCTCCCCTTTTCTCATGCTCTGTGTGCACATGCATGTGAGTGCACGCACTCTCAAATCAATAATTTTTTTTTTTTTTAAAGGGAAAGTATTCCTGAGAAATTGATGACTAGGCTAAGACCTAAGGGATGTGGAAAGAGGATTTTTTTTCAGGCAAAGAGAAAAGTGTGTAGGAAGACAAAGAGAATAAAAAGCTCAAGGTGCAAACAAAAGATGTAAAAGAAATTTGTATCGTGTGAATTACTGTGAAGGTTGATGATAAGGATGGAAAGTCTTAGCTGAATTGTTTTAAAGACATAAGATTTTATTCTAGGTAAACTGGAAGACACTGAGGGGTTTTAATATGGAAATGATAGGATTCTTTTTGTACTAAGTAGGGCTATTCTGGAGGGTCTGTATCAGAGCAGGTTGATATAAAGGCAGGAAGCTACTCAGAAGGCTTAGGCAATAAAATCAGTCAAGGAGTAGTGGTACCCAGGTCCAGAAGAGTTGCGGAGGAACTTCTCAGAGAGTAGATGGACTGTGTGAATGTTCTAGAATGTAATGCCAACAAAATTTTCTGATGGAAGGATGCAGAGGAAGTGGGAGAAAGTTCAGAGATATATTCAGGTTTCTGGTTTGGGCACCTACTAAGATACTACTGCTACTCACCCTTGTGAGTAACACTGGAGGAGGAACATGTTTGTAGAGAGTGGTGGTAGAGGCAAATAAGTTGAGTTGTATCAACCATAATGTTATCTATGGTAAGTCCATTCTGGGAAAAATTGAACAAGGACATTCTGCATGATGGCATAGTCAGTTCACTTCCCCTACAAACAACTGTCTTCCAGAGAGGAAGTATATATATCCTTAGCTGTCTCTCTCACTAGAGAGATTCACTAGGCTGAATTGCAAAAAAATGCAACTATTTTTTAAAACTTTTATTTATTTATTTATTTGTTCATTCAAGTGAAGGGTGTGGGCAGAGGGGGTGGGAGAGGGAGAGAGAATCTCAAGAAGACTCTCCACTGAGCATGGAGCCCGACCTGGGGCTTGATCCCATGACCCTGAGTTCATAACGTGAGCCAAAACCAAGAGCCAGATGTTTAACTGACTGAACCACTCAGGCACCCACAGATATTTTTCTTCTGTCATTTCCTTTCCTTCCCTTCTTCCTTCCAATCCTCAGTTTCTTTTGATAATTACAAATACATCTTAGCCGGGTTTTCTTCCATTTCCTGACTCAGCTGTAACTTTTCTTCAAATCCACATTTTTTCCCCCAGAAAGGAGCAGAAGTGTTTCTAGAAATAAAGGTTACACAATACACCTTCAAGGGCTTTTTAATCTCCAGTGATGGTGTAGGACTTACTGTCTGTGTGACATTAGGAAAATGCCAATTAGATACTTCAGAATGAGAGTTGAAAATAGTAAACTGCAATTCCATTATGACATCCAGCGCTTTCTTACTTTACATAGAGATTCTCTACAAAGTCACAGACACATTATGATAAACAAGATTAGCTAAAGGATTCAAGTCACTAGGATGGAAACAAAACCATTACTTAACCCTGAGATAGCAGCAAATTAAACGAACATGCCATGCCAAATACACTGAGAAATCAGGAGACATTCAGCCTGGCTTTAGATCATGGTTCCCCTGCTTTCTCTAGGTCAGAGAGAAAGTTACCCATAACTAAACAGAACACATACTTGCTCTCCTGTTTAGAACATGACAAAGCAAATTTGTTGGGCTGTGGGTAGTTTGGAAGTAGTGGCATTGTGTGAGCTGAGACTTCTAAAGTTTGTTTTTTCCCCGAAATGCAAAATTTTAACTGTATTTATTGATCACATACACAAAGAGTCATACTACTTTGTTCCTTAAAATTGTCACTTTGTAAAGGCTATTACCTGTGACAGGAAAAACTCTGGGTGTTTGAATTATTGCCAACATAGCTGGAACTCTTCTCAGGGAGTTGGGGATTTTAATTTGAGATCAAATACCAGTGCAATCTAATTACTTGAACTTTCTCTGAACTTTGTGGCAGTTTTGCTTTCCAGTTACTATGGGGCTTGTTTTTGTTTTGTTTGTCTGTCTTAGAAATACATGTATATGGGGAGATAGGAAGGGAAATGAGCACAATGAGAGAAGAAAAGAAGGAATTCTGGACCTTCTGTGTTCCTCAAGACAATGAAACCTTTTCTGTACTTGTCTTATTTGCTATTTCCAAAAATGGGTATGAAAGATTGTCTGACTTTATTGATAAAGAGATTTAGTCTCTTTCCAGGTCACGCAACTGTTGAGGAAAAGCTCTAAGATTTGAAAGCAGTTCTATCTGCCTTCAAATAAGATATTCTTTCTGATACTGATAAATATGGAAATTTTATGCCAAGCATGAATACTCTTTTTTAAATGGTCTAACACCAAAAAGCCACATTAACTTATAGATGAAAATTAAAATAAATGAAGTATTATCTTTTTCCATTTTAAAGGGGTATGCCATTGTGTTATGCTACAATGGAGCAAGGTGTTAACTTGTAATACTATCTTTTCTTCATTACTTATATATGTAATGCTGGGCTTTTCTGTCCAGAGAAATAACTTACTAAGTTGATAGGTTTTCTGTTGTTGTTCTTTTTTTCTTTTTTTTAATGTTTACCATTCCACTCACCTAGGCTTTTATAAATGTGAACATTTTTAATTTTCAGACTAAAACTTTTTTATTGATAAAATCAGAAAACTAAGTTATTGCTGGTGACCCAAATCACCAATGAGTCCCCCAGATACAAGTACCTCTGATATAAACAGTCCCTCATAGAGGCCTAGTACTATTCCTCACAGAGGAAAACCTTTGAGTATAATTTCATAGGACACTTTTCATTCATCCACATAAATATTTATTGATTATTTATGTGCTGGGTAATAATAGGATGCAAGCACAACCATGTTATAAAATATTCAAATCAAATGTACTTTATATAATGTTGGCCATAAGTGTGTTTAGATAATGTTGCCTACAAATATCCATAGCATTAGATATCTAGACTCTTAGGATGCTAGCAAGAGTTTATGCTACAGAAGTAGCTCTGTGGATGTTTTCATTCATTTCTTTTTTTCTTTCTCAGTTTGAATCTACTAAAAATCACCTTCTGAGTGACCTTCCTGCCTTAATCTCTTTAAAACCTCAGCAAGCTCATTTTATTTTTACCGTGGCACTAGAGTGATTTTCTAAAACATGCTCTGATCACATCTTCTCATTTTAAAGCTTCTAATATTTTGGCTAGAGAAAAAAGTCGAGATTTGTTAGCATGTAATTCAGAGCCTTTTATAACCCAGCTACTAGTTACTTATTTTTGATCCTTAATTGAGTAGCTAATACTTTAGTCACATTCTGCTACTTTATAAGGGATTTTTTTCCCAAAAACCAAAAATGTGTATGCCTCATTGCCTTTGCTCATGATTTATTTATTTTTTTAAATTTTTTAATTTTTATTTATTTGTTTATTTTTTTACCTAGAAAATCTGTCCTTTACTCTTCCTTGTCTGTTTGGGAAACTTTTTAGCAACCTTGAAGGCCAGTTGCAAATGTCCTTGCTTTTCCGAATTTTTTTTTCTTTTTTTTTTTTTTTCTTGGAATCCCTCAGATAGATTAAACTGTTTTCTTCACTTTGTTTCCAAAGCACTGCACATATACTTCTCTTATAACACTTATCACACTGCTAACAAAAAGCTATAATGCATGTCATTTAGCCCCAGTAAACCATGGGCTCATTTGTCTTTGTCCCATTCGTCTTTTTATTTTAACAGCCTAACACAATTCTTGGTCCAGAGTAGATACCTAATAAATGTTTGCTGAATTGCTAAATTAAATTTTGATCCATTGCATTTTTCTTAAGGCTCCTATATGACTGTGGTCTCTTGTTTTGTCCTGAGCATATGTTGTTTTTTTTTTTTTTTTTTTTAAAGAAAAGGGGTTTTTTTTTTTTTTTTTTTTTAGATTTTATTTATTTATTTGACAGACAGAGATCACAAACAGGCAGAGAGGCAGGCAGAGAGACAGGAGGAAGCAGGCTCCCTGCTGAGCAGAGAGCCTGATGCGGGACTCGATCCCAGGACTCCGAGATCATGACCTGAGCCGAAGGCAGCGGCTTAACCCACTGAGCCACCCAGGCGCCCCCTGAGCATATGTTTTTATCAAGGTGGGGGTGGGTAGTGAGTCCCACAGTAAATATTTCAGTGTCCAGTTATTGCAGTAATATTTTGCTGACTCTTATAAACTGACTCTTTGTTTCTTCTTCCTCTTGATTTCTAAGCTATTCTGCTTTATGCTCTAACCTTGCCTATTTCTGTGAATAGCATATTGCCTCAATATTTCTCTCCCTCTACCATTCTTGCCCTGATTCTGAGCTCTATGTCTTTTCTCCACGGTCCATTTTTAGTGCATTTTTTTCTACAATCTTTTTTATACAACCCTTATAGTCACTGACTAGAAGGCAGACTTTACCCTTTTAGTAAGCTCTGAAGAACTAGCCCCTTCATTACTTAATTGAGGATATATTCTGAGAGTACTCACTGAGGGCATGGCTAGATAGTATTTCATAGGGAAACAAAATGTATCAGTTATGGTCCAAACCTCAAGGTCTTTATTGTTTTGCTGAGGAGTTAATATGTCTTCATAAATAACTCTAATAAACTATTAAATCTTTGACCATTGACAAGAATCACAGTTTCCTGGATTCTTCATAAATTCTTCATAAAGCAGCTCGTTCCACTAGGGTCACAATGATAACCCCAAGCCCACTGGGGAGATTTATGATAGGAACCTGCTGTACTCACACTTGGCATTTCAAGCTTTGATCTGAGCTGGAAGGTGAAAAAATTAAGGATCTAAGTGTGAATGTGTTCACATCTGTGTGTTTCACACTCAGATGTGAAGCACACAGATGTGAATAATCCCACAAAATCAGTTAACTGTTTTTGTGGGATTGGTTTTTGTTGTTGTTATTGCTGTTTGGGGGTTTTTGTGTGTGTATATCTGCACCCAAAGTCCTTTACCAAATGTCCCTCCCTCACAACTAAATCATACTCATTAGGTTGCTAGTGTTAAGGAGTTGTTCTAAGACATGTACAAACAATGCCTTCATTTGACCAACAGGAGTAATTCTCTAAGACATAGTGAGTACCTTATAGCTGAATCTTTTGTTCAACCATGTGGGCTATGACTTCTTCCCTCTTTCTTGCCCTGGCAACTATTCTTCATCCTGTAGAACTTTGCCAAGACAAAGCATCTTCACAGAAGCATTCCAGGAGTCCCCAGACTGTTGTAAATACCTTTTCCTTGTGCTTTATTGTTATCTTGAGAATACTCCCGTTGTAGAGCTGACTACCCTGAGCTTAAATATTATTTTAGCTATTTTTATTTTTCACTGAAATGTTTTGAGCTTCATGATCTCCTACCTTCCATCTTTCCTTATCTGCAACTCCTTCCTTTCCTTCTTTCTTCCTTTTTGTTTTCATCTTTTTCTTCATTACACATTCCTTAAGCAACTATTCCTTAGCACTTGGGGTTAAGGAGTATGGAGATAGAAGGTGAATATTTTGCTCATTTCTTTGATGCAAATGTATAAAAGGAGAGTCAGAATGAGCCTACAGAAAGCATTTTATAAGAATAAAGTAAGATAATGCATAAAAAAAGCATATAGAATGTTTGTTGTCAAATATTTCTGCTCAATAAATGTTAACTATTATTGGATTTTTAAGACTTATTTTCTTCACTTGGAAAATGAAGATTATCTAGCCATAGGGTTTAGGGGAGCTTACATGAGGTATATTTTAATTATGTAGCATGCTCATGTTACATAGTAACTGTTTAACACATAGTAACACTCACTATCCTAAATTGGTACTTAAAGAATAAATAAAGATAGAAATCTCAAAGAGAGACTTATTGGTTGATTTTCTTTGGCCTTTGGCCCTATTCAATGAAACAGGAATGAAATTTATTTTAGGTTCTCCTCTCTGAAGCGGAGTTGAGGAGTCTCACAGAGAAGAGATTTGCTAAGAATCAAGATTAGGCCATGATTGAGCTTGGAAGTCTTGCTGGGTGGCAACAACTTCTGGCAGCAGTCTTAAGTATTTGGTGCCAAAATGTCTGCACCTGTAGCACCTGTGTGATGGAAAAACACTGTTAGCACAAAAGGTGATAATGACAGGAAACTTAGAAAAATCTTATTACTGAATTCTTAATTGCAAGAAAGATGTTAGACAATGAGGCTGGCATCATGTAATTTTGATATTGTGTATAATCAGGTTCCTGTGTACATTATTATGATTATTATTTTGCACTGGCTTTTTTTTTTTCCTCTGCTCCTTAGGACATCTCATCTGTCAGATCTCCCAAATCCATCTCTTTCCCCACTTGTCTTTTTCTTTTAAAAACTGCTCAGTATGCCTCACATAGGGATAGACATCTTTCTGCATGTTACCGCCTGTCTAAAGACTAAAGGAGTAACTGAAAAAGAATACTTGTCTGTGCATCTATCAATACCCACATCCAAGGCCCACCATAGCAGGACCTACAAGAGCCTCTGCAAACTGACTGCAACTGACATTTGCAGCCTCATTGCTATTGTTCTACCTTATCACCTCTACTGTCTGTGTGGTCTCATCACTACTACCTCCCAACAGCCCTTATTTTCTCCATGACTGTCCTACGTTTTTTCATTTGTAATGCTTTATCCTTCATCTGTTCTTAACTTGTTTTCCTATACAATTTCTGGGGCTTAATTGTTATGAGTGTGAACATTGAAATCATAAACCGATTTGTATTAAAACTTACTAGTATATGACCTACTATATTCAATATGACATACATTAATAATAAAAGATACATTAATAATAAATATTATTTACTGAGTTCTTATTATATTCTAAGCTTGGAGCTAAGATATTTGCATCCATCTATTCATTCAACATGTATTTAGTGAGTGCTTAATATGTACCTGACATTGATACAGATGCTGAGGATATAGATCTTGTTCCTCCCTACACAAAGCTCATAAACAACACATTCTCTCATACTGTATGGAAATGGCTTAGCCCAATGCTAGTGTATAAAAAGCACTCAGTGGGTGGAAACTCCTATTGTATTTCTAGTATTCTTTAAGAGTCATTGAAAATATCATTTCTTTTGTAAGGAGTTCACTGACATCTCCTTTTTATGTCTCCAACAACCTAGACTTGCAGCTTAAAAGAGAACATTGTTAACATCTTGTTTGTCTTTCCTATGAAACCTGAGACTCTTAAGATATGAATCTAAACCTCTAGAACAGGGCTCTCAAACTCAGTACAACTAGCATTTGGGGATGGATAATTCTTTGTCGGGGGGGGGAGGGGCTGCTGTCCAGGGCATTAGCATTATGCACATTTAATAGCATCCCTCATTCTACCCACCAGATGCATTAGCACTTTTTTTTTTAGTTATGACAAAGTGTGTATTGCCTCCAGACAATGGTAAATGTTCTCATGAGGTAGAACCATCCCCATTGGAGAAACCCTGTGTTTCTAGATCTAAAACTGTGGCAGTTGCAAATTAGTCAGTGACTGAATAAGAAACATGGAAAACAAAAATAGGAAGCAAGGGAGGGAAAAAAAATCATGGAAAAATGAGAGGAAAGAGATAAAGAGGGAGGGAGGGAAGAAGAGGCAGGGGAAGGAAAGGAGACCAACATTTAAAGACACTAAATTTGATAGGCACCATGTTAAATGCTTCACACACAGTGATTGCTTCCTATAACCCTCACCACAGTCAAGTAAGATTGGAGCTCTTATTTTCAAGGCTTTAGGGATAAGGAACCTGCTGCACAGAGACAGCAAGGCCTTATGAACAGCAGGTAAAAGAGCCAATATTTGAGCTCAGGCTTTCTGACTCCTAAAGCAATGAGCTTAGAGACAGTGGAAAGGAGAAAGGGAATGAATGAAGAGGAAGGGGGGAAAAGGAGAGGGAGACAGAGACAGAGGAGAAAGGGGAGAGGATGAAATCAGTATGATTGCCAAGTTACAGCAGGAGGTAGAACTTCTACTAAGGATGGTGGAACACAGGATGCAGAGACTTCAAGGAGAGCTGACCCTGGGTTTTCATTATTTACAGAACAAAACCACAAGGTCTAGAGGGTCCCCTGCTAAGGCACCTTACCTTCTTCTCAATTCACACCTCCTTATATGATGAAGATCCTGTGGAGTCAGAGACATAACTGACTGCCTGGAGCCCTTGAATGCCCCTTGGATCTGTATGCTCTGGGTACTTGGGATCCCAGAATTCACTGTTGTTGTTTTCTTTTTTCCCATGGTCTCTCCCTCTGTACTTTTGTGAAACATATCCTAGGCCCATGTGGCCACAGGCTGTGTGTGTGTGTGTGGGGGGGGGGGGGTAATGGACAGAGCTGGGATATATGGAAAGAGGACCCATACATGTGTCCCCAAGACCCTTCTCAGTTGAATGAGCCAGACATAGCAGAAAATGGACAGGGCTGCAGATTTGACTGGTGATTGGGGATTGAGAAGGGTATCTCTTAGTACTACCACATTTAGCTCAGAATTCCAAGAAGTACAATAGTTCTAAACTTAAGTTTGACCTTTCTGGTTGAAAGATACTATACCTTTAGCTATTTCATCATTGATTAATAATTTTTAAATGTTTAGGTATATGGTGTATGGGCCTCCATCTGTAGCTTTTCCCTGTGTCTGATAATAAGGTTGAGTAAATGTTAAAGAAGAGGGGAGAGGAGACCCAGTCATAAAACAAATGATGTTTGAACGTTTTGTCCAGCAGCTTTACAAAACAGATGTCCAAGTCCAGTAGACAGCTTTTATTTTTCCTAAAGTAATCACATATCTTCTTTATCATAAGATAATTTCAGGTATAACAGGCAAATAGAAAGAATTAGAAAATGTGTTGGTTTTAAAACAAATGAAAAATACAGATTTTTTTTTTTTTTTAATTTGACAGAGAGATCACAAGTAGGCAGAGAGGCAGGAAGAGAGAGAGAGAGAGGAGGAAGCAGGCTCCCCGATTTTTTTTTTTTAATTAGAGGCATTTGGTCACTTATTTCTCTTACCCTTAGTTTCTCATTTCTCGATTATATACAGGAACACTTGCTTTCATGGTGACTATGGGACTTCGAGTCCCATAGCCAGTGTCCCTGACAGGTGCTCAGGAAATGGCAGCTTCTACCTCAGCTGCTGCCCCTGGTTTCCATCTTCCTTGCAATTTCCTCCAGTGGCTTTGATTGTATCAGATACTTTGTCCAAAAGCACTCAGAACACGGAGAGGAGTCTGAAATTACTTTGAATATCAATCAAGATATAAATGATTGCAGCAGATAATTTTCTGTTCAGAGCTATAACAGGATTATGTATCAGAAAAATATCAGCTAATTCTGAAGAGGAAGAGGAAGGACAGCAGAAATGAAGACTATAGGAACAGAAATTTCTTTAGAGTTTTGAACATGAATCTCTCTTTGTGAGGGTTTATAACCACTGATAACTAATAAATCTATACAGAAAGGAGGAAGGAAAGAAGAGAAAGAAGTATAGCATATACTGCTTGACTCATTAGTACAGGGTCCCCTGACATTGATCCATCACCTACTGAGCTTCTAATATTGTACTAATGTGCCTTATATTTACCATTTCATTTCACCCTCATAACTACCCAATGAAGAATGAGTTTAAAATGTGCAGGTGTGCCTCGGTGGCTCACTCAGTTAAACATCTGCCTTCAGCTCAGGTCATAGTCTCAGAGTCCTGGGATCAAACCCCAAGTCAGGCTCCCTGCTCAGTGGGGAGTCTGCTTCTTCCTCTCATGCTGCCCCCACCTTGTTTGTGCTCTCTCTCTTGTTTTCTCTCAAATAAATAAAAATCTTTAGAAAGTGTGCAGATACTACATGCTAGAGAATAACTTTATTCTAGGTCTGCCGACTCAAAAACACATGCCTTTTCTATAATATAATAGTATTACTCTTAGTGGTATCATTCCTGGTACATTTACATACAGTTTGTGGTTTTGAAAAACTTGC
The DNA here is from genome assembly GCF_002288905.1 of Enhydra lutris kenyoni. Taxonomy (NCBI): domain Eukaryota; kingdom Metazoa; phylum Chordata; class Mammalia; order Carnivora; family Mustelidae; genus Enhydra; species Enhydra lutris. The sequence continues at coordinate 18,763,316 of NW_019154121.1, forward strand.
ATGAGTGCACGTGCATGCGTGCACACACACACATACACACAGAGAAAGAAGTTGGGAGGTGTTTGGAATTATCTATGTAAATTTAAAAATAACATACAGGTAAGTGATAGAACTAGGATTTGAATTTAGGTCCTTTCCATGGTCCTCCCACTGCAAGACAAGGGTCATGCATGCTATTTTACTGCAAAAGTGAAAACAATATACCTAATTAGCATAAGTTTTTACTTTATAGTACTGGCCTTTCTTCACTACTTAAAAGCATCAGAGAAAATACTGGTCTTCACCTCCCTGACAGCTGGAGAACAAGCTAGTTAAGATGGATACCTTGAGAGATTGCATTAATAAAGGTACAATTATACTAGGCATGAAGAAGAGACATGCAGAGCAGCTTTCTGTATTTAAATGAATTGTTTTGTGATGCAAATTAGTACACTCTGCACTAATGAAGTGAATTCTTTAACTGCTTGAGTCATTTCTGGTTATCATTAAACCATAGAAACCCCATGAAAAGAATTTACAACTGAAGATGGTGAATAAAACAAGGTGATGAATAAAACAAACCCATTATAAGTTCACCAAATCGATGCAATTCAGCTATTGAAAAGTAAACTTGTTGTTAGGTTTTCAGAGTCCATATTGTTAAATGGAAATAAAGGAAACAGTCCTGGGCTGTAAAGAAACAACAATTAATGCTGAGTAGTTACACTGAAACCAATTACCAGCACTGACTCCACATTTGTATCATTACTCAGTCAACAGTTACTCACTGTCTATATGCTTGCTATGCACTAGGACACACACTCAAATACAACTCTGAAACTGTGGAGACTACCCTCAAGAAGGACAAAGTCTAAAGGGAAATGTATGTGGAAATTGTCAATGATGTTCTTGGGATAATCGCTCCTGTGAAGACGGAGTGCTTTGAGAAGCTTTGCATCTATGGGAGGATATGTATCTAATTCTACCTGGGAGTCAAGGAAGTTTCACTCCTGGGTAATTTGTCCTCTCAACTCTGAAGTATGTGAGCCTGAAAATTATGTGAGCCTGAAGTATGTGAGGTGTATGCATTTCTGGATTAAAGACAGAGTTGTGATAAGGCGCTGCAGGGAACCAGAGAGCCCACTGACACTTGATCAGGGAGAGAGGATAAGGCAGGTTTGAGGATAAAGCTAGGAAGAGGTTGGCCATGATTGCCATGGACCATGGATGTCATATTACAGAAGTTTAGCCTTCTCCTAAAGGATCTGGGGAACCACTGAGAAGTTTTAAACAGGAGAGAAATAAACCGGATTTGCTCTTTGGAAGTCTGTCTTGTGAGGATAGGCTGCAAGGTGTTGTGACTTGGAGGAGGAATTCTGAGGCTATCTCTATTGCTTTAGTGAAAATTATGTACCCACGCCACACATAGCAGTAGGAATGGAAAAGAACAGGAGGGAACAGTGAATGGGGAATACTAGAAAGAATGCCTATTGCCCTAACCCTCTGAAGAGTTGCACTTCTCAGTATCCAAAGAAGGAATGCTTCAGAAATCACCTAAAATACAGATCTGCTGTCACCGGAAACTGATGGACTTTCAGGTCCATAGGCTGCTTGGGTCTGCAGTATAACCTAAGGCTCTCTGCTCCTGGCTTATGTTATCACCTATTAGGACTTAGATCACATGATTTGGGGCTATCATTCCAAATCTATAGGATAAGCAAGCAGGCTGAAGATTTAGGTAAGAGCATAATACATTCTAGCTCCATCCACGTTGTTGCAAATGGCAAGATTTCATTCTTTTTGATGACTGAGTAATAATCCATTGTGCATATATATATATATATATATATATATATATATATGTATACATATATATATGTATACATATATATATATAAATCTATCTCCCACATCTTCTTTATCCATTCATCTGTCGTTGGACAACTGGGCTCTTTCCATAATTTGGTTCTTATTGATAATGTTGTTATAAACATCAGGGTACATGTGCCCTTCAGTAAGAGTTGATATTGCAGTTTTGATTCTGAAGGCTAAAAACGTGGACAGCATCTATATGGTGCAGTCCGGAAGCTGCATCCCATCGTCTTTGGGAAACCTTTGCTCTTAAAGCCTTCAACTGATTAGATGAGGCCCACCCGATTTATGCAGGGAAATCCACTTAAAATCAACTGATTTAAACTTGAAATATAACTAAAATATATTTTTACAGCAGTGTCCAGACTAGTATTTGACCAAACAGCTGGTCTGGATAGTCTAATGAAACTGATATATAAAATTAGCCATTATATCACCATAAGGACTCACACTTGATTTGAAGTTTACAAAATTTTATGTGTTTTTAAGTCCAAGTTTATTGTAATAAAGCATTTAGATTTTATTCCACTTTCATTGTTTTAAAAATCAGAGTTATTATAACCAGGTACTTTTAACTGGTTACATTTTCATACTCAGAATCATCCCAGTTGCTTATACATCAACATAATTTGTTTTTTTGAAACTGCATCATTCTTCAAAGACTTGCCTCCTAGTAATTCCTTATGTAACAACTTATGGGTAAGGATTTATTTATTTTTCCTTTAGGTTTATTAGGCTTAAACTGAATTTGACAGATCTTTTAAATTAGCATTTGCATATATTTCAAGATGATTTAGTCCAGATTTATTGTTTTGTCAAACTGTCAAGCATTGTGCTAGCTGCTAGAGAGAGTGAAGGGGGAAAAAAATAAAGATTCTTCCTCTGCTCTTAGGGAGCTCTTTTTCCTTCTACTTCTGTTAGACAACAGCTACAAAAAAAAACATTCAGTGCGTGGAAAGGATTTCTAAGATAGGGAGTGTCATTCTGTTCTAAATAGAATGTGGTGACTTGCCTATTTTATAGAAGGAAAACAGACAAACAAACATATGTTTCCCTGCCATGCTACCCAATCATCAGGTCACTGATTGTTTTCAAAGAAACCTACTATTGAAAGTAGAAAGATCTTTCTACTCTCTCAACAAAAAGTTACATTTGTTTCAGAGATAGTGATGCATACAGGCTGGGGGGATAGTAAAGAATAAAACACCAAACAATGAAGTTCAGTAGTACCAGCAATTTACAGCAACTTACAGAGATGCCTTTTGCATAAGAAAAGAATGTCTTTGGGTTGTATGATTATGTTTAGCAATATGAGAATTTGAACTGAGGAGCTATAATATGTTGGTGCTTCTAGAACTTGCTATTAAATAATAATTTCTACTTATGAATCATTTATAATTGAGGGTTGGGGATGATGACAACTGACATGTTGACTATTCTTCAACCTTTCTTAGGAATTATAATGCCTGGAAAATACAAGAGTATCTTTTTGCTCCCAGTCTTCCTGTCTTATAATAAAGATATAAATTGTTCCTGAATTTGAGAGGCTCATTTTCTCAGGTTTAGATAATAAATTGGCATTGAGGACAGGGAGCTTGTGTCGTGATGAAATGCTTAAGACACAGATATCTCACTTGATATTTTCTGATGGTGTAGTTTGCTCACACCTGTGTACCATTGGTCACACATAAGATACATGAATTTATCTTCATTTTATTAGAATCTGCAAACTCCCAAGTAGCTAAATGATCTCCTCCCATTATAACAACTAATTTAACATTTATCCTTGTTATAGTCAAGTACAGACTAATTATATTCCTTATGAAAGAAAATATCTTTTGAAATTCTGACATGTTTGAAAATGTTTTCTTATAAGCAAAGTTGTTCTAATAGATTTATGGAATTTTAGACCAGGAAGGGAACTTAACTGAATCTCAAGCTTTTGCATCTACGGAAATAGAGGCTCAGAAAAGCCCTCAATCTTGGCAAGGCTGGTCAGAGTGACATTTCATGTCCTCCCTTAGTCTCAATGACTCTCTTCTTGTTGCTGATGCCTATTTCTCTGGAAGCCTTTTTATAAAGTCTTTGGTGGTATTTGGTGCTACAATTTACAGGTCAATTAAAAGTACAGTTTGGTTGTCTTGCCACTATGCTTTTGGCTGTCAGAGCACTGAACATATTGTATAAGTTGTCTATTTATATCTCTGACTCACTACTATGGTCATGATTTAATTTAGGAAACAAAAGAAATACTCTAGGTATTTTAAGCACAAAGACATTATAAATAAATGTACTTACTTCTATATATAAAATCTACTTACCAAATCACTGCCACTGGACTGTTGAGTTCAAGGACACCCCACATTAGCTGTGATCCAGAGCACATGAAGCTACCATAGCCCCCACCAGCTATTCCCACAACTGTGTCTCATACATGCAACCTGGAAGCTCAATAGTGGCAACCAGTCATGAGTCTCCTCCATTAAGCCTCTGAACTCCATACAAACCAAGATTATGTCTTTTCTGTTCACAGCTGATCCCTAGTACCTAGTATGTAATAAGCATCCAAATAAATATTTGCTGAAATAATGAAAAAAGTAATAAATGCATGCATGGAATAAATGAGAAAACTGACATCACATTGAGTGTGTAAAATATGTAAGATCACATATGACTATGACTTTAAGTCATTCTATTTGATTCCAAAGCCTGTGAACCTTCTAAAATACTCTATGCCTTTTGAAAACTCACTTCTTATTGCTGTATTTAGATAACTTATCGTATAAGGTACTAAACTTTATACCACTGCATCATTCATTTCCTTTGTCCATGTTAACCTTCTTTTTCCACGTAGAATAATCTTGATAGCCTATAAAAGGCAGTTAAATTGTTACCTTCCGGAAAATCTGCCCAAGTCCTAGTAACAGAGTATCTTGCTCAACTGTTCATTTTACTAGTCTTTTGAGAGTTACAAAGGCTTAAGATTTTTGAAGTAGGTAGAATTGTTAAGGAATCAGATATACCTGAGGTGGTTGAATCTTGGTGCTTCTATCTCTAGCTTTAAGACTTTGAACAAGTTAGTATTTCCATACTTTACTTTCTTGCCATTAAAACATGATGAGAATCACCATATGTCTGTAAAAAAAAAACCAAAAACCAAAAAACAAACAAAAAACATGGATGTTAGCATACAATGAATGCCTCTAGTAATAATCTTCTATTAAATATGTGTTCTTTTTCTTTTCCTTCTTCTCCTCATTATTCTTAAGAAAAATATTCCTCCTTTAAACTTCTGTTTTCCAACTCTTCTTATTCTTATTCCATGACCTCTCCTTTTATGCCCTCTTCTATTTTGTCAGAGCCATTATCTGTTGGCCACCCAAAATAGCTTCACCATGGCAACCCACATACATACTACCCTTCCCTTGTTTTGTGTTCCAGATTGTCATGGTGTCTGAAAATTACTTGATATATTTCCTTTGCATTTAACATTTAACAGACAGTATGCCCCACTTTGGTTTTAAGATCAAAGGGATATTCCCATGATGTGAATATTTGATGTCACCATATGAAAACATTTGGGCCAGATTTTGGGGAGCCAAGAATGCTCTTACTGTCATAATTAGCTGTCAACATCTGACAGATGTCCTATATTCTCAATATAGCCCTAGAACTTCCAAAAATCAGTGGATTTTTAAAACCTTGGGCATATTTTCTAAAGTATGATGCAGGTAATGATATAGGCACCCGTGTTAAGGAAAACTTGATTATGTCAAGTCATATTCATGGATATTAGGTGTATATTTAAGACATAGGAATACACTGAGATATAAGCTATAATATTTTAATAGTTTCAAAGTAGTTAATTTCATGATGGTTAATCAGGGAGAGTGAGAAGAATGGGTTTGGCTAGTCTATTAGAACATGTAGACACAGGCAAATATTCTACATGTGTATTTCAGGACAGTCGTTTAAGTCTTACTTTAATCTGAATCAGTCCATTATGGTAGCTTTAAAACATGGCCACGCATTTTTTGAAACTTCTCCCATTGAGAGATGGTATCTCTGCTTCCCTACCCCCTGAATCTGATTGGCTTGTAACTGCTTCAGCTGGTAGAGTACAATGGAGCTGACACCAGATCACTTCCAGAGCTAGGTCGCATAAAACCTGGAAGCTTCTGACTTACTCACCAAAAGTTTGCTCAGAGCCCTGACCAACCTTATAAAAAGTCCAATTACCCTGCAGCCACTATGCTAGAGAAGCTACTGTTGATGGTCCCAGATGAGTTCAGCCTTCCAGCCATTTCTGTCAAAGCACCAAGAATATAAGTAAATATGTCTTGGATTTTCTAGATCCTAACTGCCAGGTGAATACTGCCTAATGACCACTAGCAATGTCACGAAGCTAAGTCTGAATTCCTGATCCACAAAATCATGAGCAAAATTAAATAGTCATTGTTATTAGTTACTAAGCTTTGGCATATCCTGTTGCACAGAAATAGATAACTGGAGCAGTAATCAATAAGTAATGGACAGGAAAGACTTATTTCTGAGTGTCTGAACTTTTTTAATTTTTTGGAAAGTCTGAATGAGTAAAGATAGCATTTCTGAGAGTTTTATCAGGCTAGAGTATAATGAATAAATTTACGAGAAAGACTGAGGTGAGACATGCATGCATACTTGCTTGTGTGTGACCATATGTGCACAACTAAGTGTATGTGTTTACATTTCTACAATTTAAAAAGTGACAGCCACAATATGTCATCAGTTTTTTACCCAGTAACGATCTAAATCATTGTATAAAAATATCTCTGCCTTCATTTTTATTTGTGCTTTAGAAGAATTAAGTAATTACCATGAGTCAGTGTCCTAACATGCTACATCTGCTATGAAGACAGAGAAAAATGTTAATATTTTTATAAAGTAGCAAGATTCCTTTGATGATATTTCCATTACACAACTTTTTTTTTTTTTTAAATGCTGGCTATCTGGTACCTTTTAAAGCCAAACTCAAATTGTACTTCCTCTAGGGAGGCTTCCTGGGGTTACCCACAAGGTAGTATTTTCTTCATTCCATGCACTAATAACAAGTGCCCACAAACTTGTTCTGAATCTATTACCATGTTTTATTGGAATCTATTGATTATGCTACTTTTCTTTATAGACCATTAGATCCTTGTAACAGAAAGACATTTTTATACATATTTGTATACCTAACATCTAATAAGCTGTAAAACCCAATGAGTTTTCCTTTTTCTTTGACTGTCAGAAAGTTCACAATTTAGTTTTGTGTTCCACTTCTAGTAAGTATACTTTGTATAGATGGTTTCAACAATGAGAAATTTGAATAATAAATATTATGGAATGAAATAAATGAATGTTTCCACATAGGAAGAATTTTTAGCATAGCTGTCTACCAACATCTGAATGAGAAATTTGAGAAAATATTTTTAAAAATAAAAAAATGCTGATTCTTTATTCAGTTCCTGAGGTAGCTGCAATATAATTATGTGATGAGATAAGATCATAATCATAAGCCATGATTGGTTCAATCCTCAATTGAGCAGGGTTAGATGTTTAGTTGTTCTTTCTTTGCATACTCTATACTTGAGCAGAAATGACAAAGCAAAGGAAGAATTTGTCATTTTATATATTTAAGGCAAAACTAGATAACATTCTGGATTTGAAATAAGTACAGAAGATCTAATAGTCATATTTGATTTAATAGAGCTAAAACTGAACATAGATGTGTTCAATCACAAGATAAATGAACTAATCATACATCATGTATTGGGCAGAAATTAAGGGACAAAATAATAAACACTAATGTAATAATACAGTCAAACAACATTTTTATCTACTTCGTAACTTTTTAAATTTATAGGAATTTTAAATATAAAATAAAACACACATATATGTTTAAAACACAAGTACTAACAAATCACCTAAAATAATAAACAGTAGCTCAATTGATTAAAGTACAGGTATATAAATCCTAAGCTAGTATCTATATAAACCTATATAATATAGGGTGTATAGTTGAAAGAGTAAAAGAAATAAACCTTGTGTCTCCTTTCAACCTAAATTTTCTTAGGCTGAAATGACCGTATCCCACCATGGAGTAGATCTATAGTTCTTTCTTCTTGTTGCCATTCATCTGTGAAAAGCATATTTATACATTATTTATATTACTACAATTTCCTAAAGAAAGTGTGCTATTTTAAATTTCAGTGTGATTCCTTATCTACCCTAGTCTTGCAGTAGTTTTTCTTAGGTGGAGTTCTATTCTTGTGAAATATTATCTAAGCAAGAATGTACTGTTGCACAAATGAGCCCATATTTTTGAGGTATTCTTTTTAAACTCTAAACACACAGTATAGTACAAGATGAGTGTGTAAAACTATGACTACTCTGAAGGGTTAACTTTCATGAGCATATATAGCATATATTTTGATTTACAGTATTAAAAATTACCATGTAGTCAGAGTACAAAGGATTCTTAGGACAATGAAAATATTCTATTACACTGTAATGATGAATACGTGTCATTATACATTTGTCCAAACCTACAGAATGTACAGACACCAAGGGTGAGAGCTAATGTTAACTCTGCACCCTCAATAATGGTACATCAATATAAGTTTGTCAGTTGCAACAACTGTACCACTCTGGTGGGGGGGGGTTTGATAACTAGGAGAGGTTTGCATATGTGGGGCAGGGCATATATATGGAAATCTCTGTAACTTCTGCTCACTTTTAAAGCTGTCCCCCCCCAAAATTATTCATTACAAAAATTAGCAGAGATTAACATAGGGAATATATCTGAAATTTATGTTCTTTCCCAAACATTCTCGTTTCTAGAGCTACCTCCTTGAACTGGCTGCTCATTTTACCTCAGTTTACTTTTGCCTTTAACAGCTTTATGAAAATATTTAAGGGTGACTTAATGTGGCAGAATAAACACCATTCTAGGATAAAGAAGACATAAATTCTAGTCTAGACTTTATAATTTGCTGAACAGGGGATCTTCATTATATCACTGAAAATTTCAGGAGCTTGGTTTCCTCACATATTAAAAGGAAGATGACCTATCTGTTAGGTCTGTAATCAAAGGAGCGAGACTGATACAAAGCAAAGGCCAAGCAAAGCTTTATTTCGTGCCAAGCATCAAGAATCAAACCAACTGGTTGGGGTCACCTTCTACAGAGAGGGAGACCCCTCCCTGCCTTATAGACTAACTTTTATAGAGCAAAGGCCATGTGGTTGAGCCTGGCCACACACAGGCGGCCAATGAGATTGTAACACACAGAGAAAGCTGCACAGTCATGCTAGGTCATACACAGGTGGCCAATTGAATTACAATTTACCCTAGTAGCTATTTGAACTAGCCTATCACCTTGGTCAGAATTGGTGCCCAAAAGGCAGACCCACACTCCTTAATAGCTAGGGAAACAGTATGTACACCCCACTGATTGGATGTCTCCACCTGGCCTGACCCACCCTTATATTTGGTCTTTGTTACCTGGGACTAGTTTCCCTGGACTTGCTTTTAAGTAAGTTCCCTGAGGTGGGGGCAGGGTCAGTTTAAGTTTTACTGCATAAACAACAAAATCACTGTTTAACCAGATGGAATGGCTCTGGCTCAAGAGGCCCTTACACTATCCTTATCTATGTTTATCTATGCTTATGAGGTCACATGTGTCTTACAGAAATTACATTTTAACAGCATAAATTAGTAAATAAATACTGTGCAGTGGTGGCAGTAGTATTGTTAGCATTTTTATAAATACATATTTTCATTTTGGCTAAATTAATTAAATACCATTAGAGGACAAAAAACAAAAAAACAAATACCAAAAAAACACACAAAACAACAACAAAAAAACACAAACAAAAAACAACAACAAAACACCGTGCAATCTCGATTTACTTTAGTCTACTAATTTAAAAAAGACAATTTAAAAAAAGTTTTGAAAAGACTTTTTATATTCTTTACTAGATGGAAATTAAATGTGTTAGATTAAGTGATGGCACAAGTTAGCTTTTTAATTAACAGAATCATTTTAATGCTTTATTAATAGAGAAAACTACACTAAACCTCCATTACAGTGTGAATTCAAAAAGAAGAGAAACAAATTGTCTTCTCTGAGTTTTAAAAAAGGAAACCCTGTGTATTGGTTAAGTCTCCAGCCCTGGAGGAAGAGAACCTTAGGTTTGGAGACAGATTCCTGAATTTAGTGCCTCTGTGACCTCAGGCAGGAAGCCCCACTTTACTCTCCCAACTGAGAGTTAACAAAGAATTCCTTCAGGGCTGAGCTGTCTTTGTGTGAATGGAGGACAAAGGGAGATAAAACAGAGGACAAGGGGGTGCCTGGGTGACTCAATGGGTTAAGCCTCTGCCTTTGGCTCTGGTCCTGATCTCAGAGTCCTGGGATCAAGCCCTCTGTTGGGCTCTCTGCTTGGCAGGGAGCCTGCTTCCCCCCTTCTCTCTACCTACTTGTGATCTCTCTCTCTGTGTGTCAAATAAATAAATAAAATCTTAAAAAAAAAAAAAAAAGACAGGGCATGAATGTGATAGGGAAACGCAGTGATTATATTTTAGATAGTTTGGTAAATTTTCTTCAAAAATTTTTAGAGTGAAATCTGTTCTTTTCTTTTTAAGTTATTATTTATTTGAGAAAGTGCTTGAGTGAGCATGAGCAGGGGGCTGGGATGGGTGGGGGGACATGGTGGGCAGAGGGAGAAGGGGGAAGCTGATTCCCTGCTGAGCCTGATGCGGGGAGGGGGACTCTATTCCAGGACCCTGGGATCATGACCTGGGCTGAAGGCAGGCAGGCACTTACCTAACTGAGCCATCCAGGTGCCCCCAATCCCTTCTTTCTTATATTTCATTATAACTTTTTCTTAGATTTCAAATTTAACTGTTTTAAGAAGGGCACTATATACAAATAGATTGCATGGCAATGCAGTTTATACATGTGGATGCAAATGGTTTTAGGTAGAGAATAAAAAGTCATAGCAGAAAGAGAAGACGGTGACAATTCATCTGTATTCAGCCTTCCGTCAGTTATTCCTGCATTGCGCCTCAGAGATATTTTCCTATATGCCTTTTGTTTTATATACATAACATGGAGACTTTGGAATAAGTTTTGTAGAATAAAGGAGCCACATTGTAACTTTAAAAAAAATTGTTCACTCTCATGTAAGATTCTCCTAAAAATGCAAGTGTTACAAGTGCTTGTGTACAGTCTTTGTATTTACCAGGGAAAAACTTTCCAGAGCTTTTGTTTGTTAGGTGAACAAACAAAATGAACAAAAATGAAAAAAATGAGCATTTGTTAGGTGAAAGACATTACACAAGGAGCAGGGTGCACTACACTGAAATAATACAGTCTTTCAATGACTAATTAAACAATCATATTTGGTTAATGGATTCTTCAGTTTTAAGATCATCTGACTAATAGTTATTATGAGAGGTGTTTTTGCTTTCTTTTATTTTCTTCATTTGGTCAACACTAGACTAAATCATATAAATAATCATTCGGAAATACAAATACAGTAAAATTCAATAAGATGTGACAGTCCTGATTGATGATTAAAGATGATTCTAAAACATTCCTGCTGCATTCATGTTTGACTCATATTTCATCTCCCACCCTATATGCCCCCCACATACTCTGATATGACCAAAAGCCTATTTAGTTCCTTTTAATAGATATTAAGATTTTTAATGAATCTCCATGCAGTTTTTTATGTAAACTGTGTATATTTCTTTTTTATTGTTTTTATTTCAGTTCAGTTAATTAACATATATTATTAGTTTCAGAGGTAGAGGTCAGTCTTACATAATACCGGGTCCTCATTACATCACATGCCCTCCTTAATGTCTATCACCCAGTTAGCCCATCCCCCTCTCCTCCCCTCCAGCAAATTTATCTATTTGTTAATTCTGTTGGTGTTCAAAACCAAGTTCAAGGTCAGAATAAGTACTTTTTTTATACTTTTAAACTGTAGAGCAGACTGTTATATATTCAGATTGTTGAGAATCTATGAATGATGAGTATAATGGGAATCATAAAAGAGTTTAGAATAAACTTTATTACATAAATCACAAAGAATAATAGGTTGTTTCTAATTTTAGCTGCAGCCATGATAATGCCATGTTGAAAGATAACTGGATGGAACAGACCATTCTGGCCTATATTCATCAATTCCTCATTGTACATCTCAGCCAATTCAATCTGAATATATTCGGAGATGTGTTCCCAAGACTCTAAGGCATTTTATCTCTGATTAGTTCTCTTCCAATGCTTCACTCCAAAATACTCAGTCCTCTTTTTTCTTCCCAACCCCCAAATACCTCTGTTTCCAATTCATACTAATGAGAACAATCCTCCACTGCCTACTATAAATTACTTTGTTATTGGGCTACAGTATTACAATAGGAATTGTATTTTACAAATAAGTCTGCATGGAAATGAATGTTTGCATTTGTGTAGGGTTTAAGAAATTTAGGAAGATACAGTAATAAACCAGTACTGTAAACTATTGTATACTCATGTACAAGTAATTATTAATTGTTCAGACAGATGTGGAGACGCAATTCAAGGCACATTTGTGTATTTGGAGTACACAGATAATGCATAACTTTGTCAAATAAGAATAGCAGTATTGAAAAAAAAACTTGGATAAAACTTACAAATAAGATGATGATATTTTGGCACCCAATTGATAAATATAATTAATTGTTCTTAGTTTTTATAAGAGTATATCCAACTTCTAGTTCAATTTTGAGCTGATGTGATCATAATAGCTTTCATTCTAATTATGCTTAAGAGTTTATCAGTACTTTCTGTTCTGTTATGCATTTCAAGCCTAATAATCATTTCTTAAATTTTGTAATTCCCTTTATTTTGTAAATGGAGACATTGTTACTGAGAAAGATGAGGTAAATTGCCCATGTCAAGCATGGACCCAAAATTTAATCAAGATTTCCCTCAACCCCTAAATAGAAAGATTTTTCTACTGTGGCATGCTAGGCATCCGCAAATTTTGTAACGTAATTGTGCAGCATGCTTTTGAACCCCATGACAATCTTCAAAAATTCAGTAGATTTGAGCCCCTTTCTTCCAAGATAGATACCATTTTCACTGGGCAATTATCAAGTCACTTTAAAGCAGCCTGCTTATCGAAGAACTGTCTGCACTTAACTCATGATTTTGTTTTTTGTAGTTGATAGTGATTATTCCTATGGGGTAAGAATAAGAGGTGTTAATGGAAAGGACATGAATTCTGACTTGGGAATTGAGATCTAACATTGAATCTTTTCTCCATGTCTATCTTCATGATATTGGAGAAGTTAGGTAACCTATCTCTCCAATTTCCTCATCTATGAGAGGTTAATACCCTTTATTGCCTCAAAGACTATATAATACTGTGAAGATTAGATGATCTGAAACCTGTAGAAAGGCCAAGTCCACTACCGTAATAGAGTGGATTTTTAATAAATAGTATGTCTCACTTCCCTGTCCCCTTACTAAAGGTAATTATACCTTGTTTAGCTTTCTTGTGTTTAAGAACATTTTAAGTAACTAAAAATCTCAAAGCAATAGTTAGTATATTGGCATTAATTACAACAAAAAACCAGTGCTGTGTCTATATAACATTTATAAAATAGTTCATTATCTATGTAGAACTGTTAACATCATTCCCTATGTAGAACTATTCACTCCATTAACATATCTCCTACTCAAAACATAAGTTCATGAATGTTCTTTCTGTGTTGCCAGGCAGATTCTGTGTAAATATCATACTTCTAAATAGGAGGTGGTTAACCCTACAGTTTCTAGGAATCTACTCAGTTCAACATTAATGTCATAATCCCATCATCATCATCACCATCACCATTATTGTCATCATTCTTTTCCATCTTATCATCATTTCTAACATATATTGAGTGTTTGCCATCTGCCAGGCCTTTTACCAAATGCTTTATATGAATTACTATATTAATTCCTCATTACCACATTTATGAGGGTACTATCTTAATTCCATAGTATAAATAAGAATAACAGATTTTATTGTGGTTAGAGAATTCATTCAAGGTCAAGACTCAGTAGGTAGTGGAGTTAGGAATTGACTATAGGCAGTCTTATTTGGGAGTCCATTATGCTTCCATGTCTTCATTAGGCCATTAATATTCACATTTATATTCAATGGTGGCAAAAATATATTTTACCTATTGATCAAAATTTGAGAACAGAAATGTGAAAGTTTCAGACTCAGTTACTTAAATTCCCAAAGATGCAATAGTATGTTTTAGAGGTGTATCTATGAGGCAGGCAGGTTAGGAAAGACTGAAATTCCCAGTGCCTGAGAGCATTTCGGTAACATAGGGTTGAGAAGTTTCAACAACTTTTAGAATCAAACTTCAGTATGCCTGAAGTAATCTCAAATTTCAAATCTCCAGTCATCCCCAGATCATGAAATGCAGCGTTTCTTTTTTATATTGTCTTAATCTCTATTTGTTTCATGTGTACTGGTATTCATATATTCTATTCTACTCAACAAAATTGTAAGCTCTTCAAACACAGCAACTAAGACTTCTGCCCTTTTGTATATTACACAACCTATCATTCTGCATATGAAGTACCTGCCTGGTTTGAAGTGAAAAACTTTGTATTTGACATTACAGAACCATGTCTTCAGCCTCAGGTCTGGTTCTTATCCACCACTATTGCTCTAGACATGCTATTTTCTTTGAAACTTCAAAACTGGGGGATAAGGTGGTAGACAAAAAAGAGACTTGACAAATACAAGGTAGTAAACTGCTGTGTCAAAAGTTTATAAACCCACTTCCAGTAATTCTTTTAAAGAAATTATTAAAATCATGTAAATATTACTGTGCTCGCAAACATTTTTTAATAAATAATTATTATATGTTAAACCATCAGCTTTGACTTATTTAACATATTTATAGAAGCTTATATAACCTATCTAACCTTATATACACATGATTATATTTAACATTGAACCATTTCCATATTCTAGGTCATGAGTAAAATAGTTTTAAATACACTGTACTATTTAATCCTTAGAACAAATCTTTGAGATGAGTATTATTATCCCCAACGTGCAGAGTCAAACATTGAGGTGTTAATCTCAGATAACCAACGTATCCCAAAGTACAGAGCTAGTAACTAGAAGGCATATTCGGTAGTTTAGCATGTTTATGGGCCACAGAGCATGATAAAGGCCCAACCAGGACAAAATAAGTTATATCATTATTTTTTATTAGGAAGTATGTTCTGAATTTCATCCAACAAATTTTAAAGCAAAGGGTTACTTCTTCTGTTTAATTCTTTCCAAGATTAGCTACATAATTTCCTGGGCCCAACACAAAATGAAAATGTAGAGTTACTTATTTAAAAATTAATAATTTCAGGATAGACACAACAGAACATTAAATCAAGAGTAAGGAACTTGTGACATATCTGATAAAGGATTAGTACCCAGAAAATATGAAGAACTTATAAAACTCAACACTCCCCAAAACAAATAACTCAGTTAAAAATGCTCCAAAGAAGATATGCAGATGGACAACAGATACATGAAAAGATGCTCATCATCACTTCTCATCAGGGAAATGCAAATCCAAACTCACTCACACCTATCAGAATGGCTGAAATCAACAACACAAGAAACTACAGGTATTGGTGAGGATGTAGAGATAAAGGACCCCTCTTGAACTGTTGGTGGGAATGCAAACTGGTGTAGCCACTGTAGAAAACAGTAAGGAGGCTCCTCAAAATGTTAAAAATAGAACTACCCTCTGATCCAGGAATCACACTACTGGGTATTTACCCAAAGGATACAAAAATACTAATTCAAAGGGATATATGCACCCCTGTGCTTATAGCATTATTTAAAATAACCAAATTGTGGAGGCAGCCCCTGTCTATTGACTGGTGAGTAAATAAAGAACAAACACACACATACACACACATACAGACAATGGAGTATTATTCAACCATAAAAGAGAATGAAAGCTTGCCATTTGCAATGACATGGATGAAAACAAGAGTATATGCTAAGTGAAATAGGCCAGTCAGAGAAAGATATACACCATATGATTTCACTCATATGTAGAGTTTATGAAACAAAGCAAATGTGCAAAGGTAAAGAGAAAGAGAAAGAAAATGAGGGGTGGGGGGAGAGAGAGAGAGTGAAAAATGGACTTTTACTATAGAGAATAAACTGACGGTCACCAGAGGAGAGGTAGGTTGGGGTTTGGGTGAAATGGGTGATGGGGCTTAAGGAGTTCACTTGTGATGAGCACCAAGTGATTAAAATAAAAGCTTAAAAAAAAAAATAAAAGGTAAAGAAGTTGTGAGCATGGTGCCCAGTGCAAGTACACAGATCACATACCCATGAAGCCAATTCTGGTCCTTCCTCTAAAGGGCATGAAACTAAGTTTTTATAGAGCCAAGTATCTATGTCTTCTCTGATTAATAAAAGGGATGAAAGTCCTCTCATATAGGAAGAAAGTGTGAGGATTTATATTCTACTTTCTTTACATTACAGTTTGATTATTTGACTCATTTATGAGGCAGAAACTCCTTAGCAAAAGGACATCATGAAGCTTCCATTCTTTACCATCCTCCTCATTATTATCAATTCCAACTCCATCATTATAATCATTACCTTTATTATTAACCATCATTATTTGATTATATTCTATGGCCAAGAACTATACTATAAGAAATCATCATCTGATTAATCCTAAGCAAAATGTCTGTGAAGTTCAATGGCTAAGACATTTGCCAAGTAGCACACATCCTGAAAATAATAGAGCCCGGGTTTCAAACCAGGTATCTTGGGTCCCAGTGCCCAGTGTCTTTTCTACATATTATCTACTAGAAGAACATTTTAGCAAGCCCTGTTAAGAGACTTCATGTTTATAATCAGATTATCCAAACATTCATTTGTAAACACTAAAAGTTTCATCCTCAGAAATGTGTTTCTGTTGTTTTTCTTATAGTTTTTTTTCCTCTTTTGTTAAGGAACAGAACAATTTATCAAAAAGATTTAGGAGCAGACATAAAGGAACAGCAAGGCTTAAAACTCTACAAGATAATTTCTGCTTCTTTATTCCATTTGAATAGTGAAAGGAATTAAATAACTTGGGAAAGGAGGTTGAATCATTTGTTTTTTTTTGTTTGTTTGTTTCTTTGTTTTAGAATGATATTATAGAATTCAATTATCCATGTATATAGCAGTTCAGATAATTTTATTTAAAACACATACACTTAAGTATTAGAATTTGCAACTTAAATGTCAGAAGACTACTTCCATATGAATTGTCCTTCTACGATTTTTTTTTAAGATTTTATTTATTTATTTGACAGAGATCACAAGTAGGCAGAGAGAGAGAGGGAGATGCAGGCTCCCTGCCGAACAGAGAGCCCGATGTGAGGCTCGATCCCAGGACCCTGAGATCATGACCTAGGCCAAAGGCAGAGGCTTTAACCCACTGAGCCACCCGGGTGCCGCTGTCCTTCTACAATTATTGAAAAGATCCCTAATTAATATTTCTAAATCCTGTCTTATATGTCTATAAAATTAATTAGACTATAAGGCGTAAGTTTAAAGTTTATTCTCTTATTCTTCAAGAAGGTGGTTTAGTTTATTTGATTTTATTAATTTTAGTTCAATATATCAATGCCCTTCTTCCTATATGAGTCAAAAAAGCATTATTGAAAAGTGAAAGTGTGATCTCCAAATTATGTTAGAGACTATTACAGGGAAATATAATTTTTAACAGCATTCCAATTAAATCTCTATAAAAGACCTATTCTAACTCCCTCATGTTTTCTCTACTCTTCTAAATAAATGTTAATGTGACAAAATTATATTTACTTCCATTTAACCAGTTCAACGGGTAATTCAACACACCTGCACACATGCACGTGTACATGCACACACCCACCCACCCACACACCTACAATCTAACTAGTAGCCTGCATCTCCCATTCCCCTTTGTTTCTCTATATAGTCTTCTGTCAGTCCTTCAGATCACTCCTTAGAATTCCTGATATATATTATTCTGGTAAAATCTCTTAAGTTGTCTCCAAAACTTACTGCTAACAATGTGAAGAACATCTTCACATGTCTCTTTGGACCGGTTGGCTGGGTTATCTTAGGTGGATAAATCCAGAAATAAAGTGGCTCAGGATGAGGGCTCATACTTAATTTTGTTTTTCCAGATTGCTCTCTAAATGGTTATATCACTTTTAACCCAATTAGCAAGTACTTAGTTCTAATAAAAAGCATTTTGATTTTTGTTGTTCTAATGAACATAAATCTCATCTTTAAAAGATTTGCTAATTACTAGTGAGGTTGAATACTTCTTAGTATTCTTATTAGGCATACAAGATATGCCTAAGAAGACTTCATAGCCAATCCAGTGAGTTTGTTTCCCAACTCTGCTACTTGTATGTCATTTTGTTATTTAACTCTAGTCTGTGCCTCAGTTTCCTGATCTGTAAAACACAAAGACAATGCCTCTCTTTTAAGACTATGTTATCAAGAGTTAGTAAATTTGCAGTGTTCAGATCATTGCCTGACACATTTGGGATACCATATAGGTACTGTTATTGATTATATTATCATCATCAACATCATCATCATTATTAAAGAGTGGAACAATAGTTCCAACATTCTTTTACAAAATAACCCATTCCATATTGATACACTAATTTTTTAATGTCACCTCCATTATGAACTAAATTCCAAAAAGTAACATCAGTAACTTGCTAGACCCCTATTCTAACATGCTGGTTTATTTCTCTTTTGATTTAATTGCATGAATTGTTTAATTTACTGTGACTCTAAATGTCTTAATAGCTAGTAAATGAGACCTGTCACCAGTATTTCTCAAGTTATTTTGCTGTCAGAACACTATATTCTTCCATACAAGTTTTAGAATTAACTTATTTTTTCAAAAAAAAAACCCTTGTATTTTTATTAAAATTATTTTGAAATTATCAATTAATTTGGGGAGTTTTGAAATCTTTATAATGCTAAGTCACTATATTTGATGTGGTTTTATTCTCAGTATATTTGCATTTTGTATTATAGTGTTTCATAAATTTCTTCAGAAGAAATTGTTAGATTAATACATACGATATAGTTTTTTTGTTAAAGCAAATGATCATATTTTCTCTTTCATTTTCAACTTTAATTTACTGATTAAAAAGGGACAAGTGATTTTTGAATGTTAGCTTTATATCTGTCAACTTTCTGAAATTTGGTGTTTATAACAATTGTTCTATGATAGATTATAATGTATCTTTAGATAATTATTGTTTTCTTCTTCCTTTTGAATCTGTATTGCTTTTTTCTTGTCTAGTTGCTTCAGTTTGTACGATGTTAAATAATAACACTCATAGCAAACAGGATTATCTTATTCCTGACCTATAAGGAACAAATAGTTTATACTCTAGATGTTTGAAACATTGCTTGTATTAATTTTATAATCAGAAATAACAAATATTAATATGAAAATTAATTTAAAAAATTGAACAAGCCTATAGTAGAGAAGAAATGAGTATTTTATACTAAGAGCTTAAGTATAAGTATAGCTTTACCTGAACAAATCAATTTAAGAAAAGATAGCTAAAATGTTATGTAAAACAAAATGCCATTTTACAAGACTCTCTCAAAACAAGAAAAGTTCCATTCTGCATGTTACTGAGAATAACCTTGAAGACTTCATCTTTACCTACTGGAATAGTTTATATTAAGCTCTATACTATGTTCATTAAAATGTTTTACATGTAATGAGTTCTTTGGATAAAAGAGTTGTGAATCTGGAATAGAAGATTTTTTGTTTTTTTGTTTTTTAAGATTTTATTTGTATATTTTAGAGAGAGAGAGAGAGTTCTCATGGGGTGAGGGGAGGTGGCAGTGAGGAGCAGAGGGAGAGGGACTAGCAGACTCAAAGCTGAGGCCTAAGTCTGACCCGGGGCTCCATCCCATGACCCAGAAATGATGACCTGAGCAAAAATCAGGAGTCCAAGAATCACTTGCTTAACTGACTGAGCCACCAGGTACGCCAGGAATAGATTTTTTGGTAAGCTTGAACTTGGACAAGCCACTTAACTTCTAATCTACAACTTTTTAGGATTATTGAAAATCAAATAAAACAATGAAGTCGAATATGACACATAGTTTCCCTCCCTCTCTTTTCTCTCATTAGCAAAACCATCTATGACATTTTGTTTACTTAACACATGTGCTTTTAAGATGAATGGATATAACATCATTATATCAACAAAGACAGTGTAGGGAAGAATATGTCCTTCTGCTTGTTTGTTAATTTTAAGAACTTTAAAAATTTTAGCTGTTAATTCTGTAAGAATGCTTTCTGAAAATTTTGTGTACCATTTTCACATCTCTTTTCTGTTTCCTTGATGAAATTAAAGGAAAGTCATAGAAACACTACTGGTCTAAAATAATTCATTGACCTTTCTTACCTAACCTTTTGTTTTTTTGATCAGAGAACAATATAAAACCTCAATGCAAAAAGTTTCTCAGTGCCAGAGCAAAGACATATATAAAATATTCTTTATATATCTCATAACATAGT
The DNA here is from genome assembly GCF_002288905.1 of Enhydra lutris kenyoni. Taxonomy (NCBI): domain Eukaryota; kingdom Metazoa; phylum Chordata; class Mammalia; order Carnivora; family Mustelidae; genus Enhydra; species Enhydra lutris. Next base: position 18,783,816 of record NW_019154121.1, read on the forward strand.
GACAAGTAGAATTCTGGAATTAATCCATAGTAAACTGTGTGTTGTATGTGTTTCTGTGTATACATGTGTGCTTACAGTTTTAGTACTAAAATTTTATAAGTAGTGCCTTCATGAAGTGGATGTGTTTACTAATGATCTCACCCATCAAGGGCCTCAAATTCCAGGAAATAGCATTTGATGTATTTCAGAGAGAGTTGACTGAATAGATTGTGCAGCTTGATTATAACCTTTTTATTCTGTCTCCTATTGTGCTTTGACATGTAATACCAACATTGTTCTGTTGCCTACAATTTGCATCCATGTAAGTCATAAGAAGAAAGCATCTGTGCCCCAATGCTATGCAAAGCTATTGAAGCATTGCTGCAGATCAAGCAAATAACAGAATCAGAATTGAACTTACCATGTTACTCTATGCCTTATTTTGTTAAAAGCATTAATGCTAAGCAGAGTGCTTTCACATCTGTACTCTCTGTAATGCTCACAGCAAGCCCAGAGGTAAGCAGGACAGCAGTGGTGAGCTTCATTTGATACTGAGAAAGGTGAAGTTCACAAAACCTGATGGACTGGAAAGTAGCAGGGTTGTGACCTGAAACAAAGTCATCTTTTTTCCAGTTGAATGCCTTTTCCCAAGGCAGTGAGAGAAAAGGGTATCCATTGTTTCACTCCTTTCTTCAGTTTGGTGCCATGGAAGTTTGGAGAATTGTCTTTGAAAAGGAGGGGGGGATGGGGAAGGTGACACTTCAAAATAACTTTTAAAAATTCTTCTAAAAATGGTTTAAATATTTATTTTCACTCACTTCTTTCTAAAATAGCTTGAAGAGCTATCTACATTTTCTTTGTATCAGGTAAAATCTGAAGGTTTAAACCAGTAAGACTTCAACAAGAGAAGAACCAGGCAGAGATATTATATTGAGAGATTTATTGCAAGGAACTGGCTTCCGTGCTTAGAGGGGCTTGCTAGGCAAACCTGAAATCCTTAGAGTGGATTGTCAGGGAGGAGCTGGAATTCTGGGGCATAAGGTGAAGCTACTGTTCTCAGGTAGAATTCCTTCTTTGTTTGAGAGTTGTTCTGCTTTTAAGGCCTCTTGATTGATCGAGTCAAGCCTATCAAGAAGATCTAGGATAGTTTCCTTTAGCTAAAGTCAACTTATTATGGACTTTAATCACATCTACAATATATCTTTACAGCAATACTTAATTTAGTGTTTGGATGTCTGGGAACTGTAGCCTTACCTTGATGAAATTAGAAAAAAAAAAAAATCACAGTGTTGAAGTGGAATTCCCACAAACTATAAAAGAAACATTGACTTAGGGATTGAGGAAAGATCTTGCCTTGATAATCAGTTCTCATGGTGACTTGGTAATTTTTTTTTTTCTCAAGCCTTTTTTAGCCATTTTTCCTTATCTACAAAATAGGCTTGATATTAAGCAATTTGAACAACATTACCATGATGAAATGATGTGATTATTCACCTATGAAGATTTTCATGTTATACTCTTACCCAGCACCAAATATTTCCTTTCAGATCAATTAATTCAGTAAAACTGAATATGTAATTGTGTATGTTTGTTTATATGTAGCTTTCTTCCTAGATTATAAGCTTCAGGATCATTAGTACCATATTCTTTTGCTCACTATTAAATTTCTGTAAATTTTCTTACGTCATTCTCTAAGAAGTTCAATACCAGATCTCAACACTTTAATAAGAAAAATATATAAATAGCCCTTGAGCTTTGTCAAGTGTCAAGGAATTTAAGAAACCAAGAGATCCATATAGCACCAGATTCTTCTGACCTGAAGTTAATTTGCTTGGGTGGAGTGTACTAAATACTGCAAAATAGACTAAAATCTCTGCTTTGAGTTTTAGTAGTGTAGAATTTCACAGTTTATCCAATTGGTACAAATGATAAATAAACATAGATAATTGAGCTCTGTTTCTGTCTCCTCTGAACCATGAAATGCAATTTAGAATTTGCTCTTTCAAATTAAAATCAGGGGGGGGGGAAGGAAGCAAACAAGGCATAGGGAAGCTGTTCTCCAACTCTGCATTCTAAAACCTGGGCCTTAGCAGAGCCCTCTGACAGCTGTCATTACAAATCAAATACCCTGATAAGCAGAATTCTCTTCATTTCTGCAGTGCTGACATGCTTCAGAGAAGATTATGTCTCATAATAGAAATTCAAATAATGACAACTTTGTTACCTCCTGTTCATCCCTTCAACAGAGTGCCAAAAAACCCAGTCCTGTCCTGGAGGTGGGATTCAGTGTTTGAACATCAATCAGAAAAGTACCTGGTGACCCAAAGTTATTTATATCAAGGCTCAACCTTCTTTCACTCTGGAAGGTTAAGAAAACCACTCCCAAGGAAGTACAAAACATTGACTGAATTTGCTAAAGGTCATGTCACCAGTTGATATGGGTATTGGCTCTGACAACTTCATTCCCCAGTCCTTTGCACTAGTCAGGACTGTATCCTCCATATTGTGTTGGATCCAAAGATCAGCATCCAGGGTGGACACTATGATGTCCTCTCTCTTTTTGAATTCATTAAAATTATCTGGAAAAGATGCCGAATTTAAAATAATGACAGAAGAATAAGAATCCTATGATTGTTGACATGAGAAATCCATGAAAAGACAATGAGAGGAAAAAAAAAAAATGAAGGTACAAATGGGAAGGCAGCGCAAGATAAGATTTTCCTGAATGGTGGGATACAAAAATGATACGAAATAACAAGAACCAAAATTGCTCCTACTTTTGACCGGATGAAAGTTACAAGTTGCCTATACTACAAAATTGAATAATAATTATTTTATTTATATGATTATGTTGCAGAAGTTTTTATTTTAGGTTTCCTTTTACTAGTAAGGTGTCAATACATTTATAATATAATAAAATTTACAAAAAAAACCCCATATTTATGCAGAACTGTTGAGATACATATCTGTTGTCTAAAGTAACATACAACAATATTTTGCACTGGGACATGCATCAACATGTCTCAGAAAAATGATTAGCTCCCAAGGCAGGGCGTCTCACTCCTGAATATTTTTCTCATGTTTAGTCCACCATGCATGCACTTACAGACGGTTGATTCCATTGTGATGTAGCAGTGAACACACTGTCCTGAGAAGTAGATGATTCACATATAATTCTAATTCTAGTTGTATGATTCTGGCAAGTCAGAACCCTGTCCCCAAGCTGTTTAACAGAGGTCATAATACAAGTTAACTTTATCTTACTATGCAGTTTTGAAGCAGTGACTATAAACATGCTTTTAAAAATATAGCTATTATGGGACACCTGGGTGGCTCAGTGGGTTAAGCCTCTGCCTTCAGCTCAGGTCATGATCCCAGAGTCCTGGGATTGAGCCCTGCGTTGGGCTATCTGCTCAGCAGGGAGCCTGCTTCCCCCCTCTCTCTGCCTGCCTCTCTGCCTACTTGTGATCTCTCTGTCAAATAAATAAATAAAATCTTTAAAAGAAAAAAAACATATAGCTATTATATGTTACTTACTTATTACAATAATTAGTTGTAATAAACTTTGGCTTGAAATTTGATTTTATTTCTCCTTTTGATAAAGCATCCAGTATTTCATTCTCTTGTTTATGCACTAAACTGTTCTCTTCTTTCATGTCAAGTAGCCATTTCAGGTGTGAATCCTTGTGATTCTTTGCTAAGCCAACTTGTTTGTTTGCCTAATACGTTCTGTTTTTCTTCTCTGTGTCCTCATGTTTATGCAGTTCGGCAGTGCTCTAAATTGAATGTCATTTTCCAAACACGTTTTCCTAGATTTGCATGGAGAGAACCAATATTATCTCCCTCTTCAAACTCTGGATAAATTGTCTTTGTCTTTCTGATACCATGTCGTGTTGTAATGTTACACCCAGTTTGTGTGTTTAGAATGCTAAATGGATCTGGGCTGGGAATTAAGAGTTCTGGGTTCTAGTTCCAAGTTTGTCATGAATGCCATTGTGACATTTTTGTGACTTGAGGAATTTAACACATTCATTCATTCATTCATTTAGACAAATGAGTAAAACATAGTTCTTATTCTCATTGAATTCACAGTCAACTGGTGCAAACAAATGTAAATCAATCAGCAAAGTGCCCAGTGGTAACTGGAACTATACAAAGCATATGAGAGCCCTGGGTAGACCATGGTGAATTCTGCCTACGGTTTTGTCAGAGGAGGAGGTAGTTTGGTTTTTATTTTTGTTTTTTTGGTTTTTTTGTCACTAAGCAAAATTTATAATTATGTATATATTTGTATGGCATTTTGCTTCTTTACCATATTAAATGTCTCTCACCAGATATCCCATGAGGCCAGAGACCATGTGTATTTTCATTACGTTGTAACCAGCATCTTTCATAGATATGATAGATATAATTAGAATAAATGAATAAATCAATATACACAGTACAAAAACAGATTAATATTCCATGCAGGATATTTGCATGACCCTATTTCTGTTATTTCTGCTTTAGAATGATTGCAGCAAGTGCAGTATGAAAGCTAAAGTGAAGGGGGAAGACAAAAGGCATGGCTAGCAAAAAGCAAAATAATTAAACACACACATAAAATTGATTAACATTTTTTTTCTTTAAATGACTAATAAAGATGCATATTGAAAACAATACCAGTGATCAGGCAGCTAAGAGTTTGTCCTGCTTTCCTGTTTGGGTGCTTTATTATCACAAGTCCCTTAATTTTTCAGGATGTCAAGTTCTTCACCTATGAAGTTAACTAACTAAAACTTAATTATCTCTAAATCCCTCTGTAGTTTTAACATTCCGTGTGACACAATAGTAACTGAGTTATATCAAGTATACCAAAGTGGAAATAGAAATAGTAAGAATTTCAGATGAAATACATACTCTGATATAACAGCACATATTTCTCAAGTGCATAATTTGTGTCTAGTAATCAATCTTGGATCCCTTCTTCTTTTTCTTAAACCATGCTATATTTGCGTCTGGGCATAGTTTTTGCACTGGACATCGGATGTAAGTGTACAAATGTTATGTGCTTTCTCACAGGCATATCTGTCACATTGGGGTATTTGAGTGTACTACACAAAAAAGACACAACTCAGGGCTATGCTGTTCACATCTTAGACATAGATATACCAAGTTGTAGAGAAACAATAAATAAACTGATGTAAACCTTAACCTGCTTAAAGCTACCTTGCAGCCATTCGTGTCCAGCTGTGCTTCCAAATGTGCCCTGAGATGGCTTTATCCTATCTACCCACTAGTCTGTGAGGCTGAATTCTTTTCCTTCATCCTATTCTGAATCTGACACAGTCATCTCAGCCTGAGTCAGGGGGTGGCACGGCACTGAGTATGTTCTGTAGTAGTGGCGTGAGTGTCCTTGTAGTAGCAGGGTGTGTGTGGGAAGGCTAAAGTTTGGGCTTGTGTGGGTGTACAGTCAGTGTTTTGCTCTTGGATTTTGAAAAGTTTTCCTGAGGCTTGATTCTGAAGATATGAAAAAATAGAATTTAAATGTTTTTTTTTTTCCTAATTTGCACAAAACTATCTTTTGGGTCATCAGAAATCATTGTCTTTTCTTAAATCTTTTTAGGGTAGCCAGAGATGTTAAGCCCTAGCTCTCATCTGAACCTCTGTTTGCCTGTGACTGTGTTTTTGCCGTTGCGTGTCACCATCGCTACTGATTTTTCACTCTTTCTTGTACAAGAATGGTTCATCTCTTTTCTGCCTCATTCTATAGGCTTGCTAGTTATGTGCTAGTTAGTGCAGTGTATTGAGAACACCATCAGGCATAAGGCAAGCAGGGTTTTTAAAATTACAGTGTATCAAACTACAATAATTTTTTGAGGACAGTTGATTTTTCCAAAATCGACATTTAAAAACATGTACAGGCAGATTTTGTGATTAAATTGCTCACTCTGTTTGTCAATGACCACACATACAAACAGGCAGTTTGTAAAGAGGGCTGGAGTACCTAATTCACACAGCATTAGAGAAGGCATGCATTGAGAATTTGTATGTGTCAGCTAACACTTTCAGAAATAATTTTAATGTATGTACACTACAAAAGATGAAGGCATAAAGAAAATAAAGAGAATGTGGTTATACACACACACACAGGAGTATAATTCAGCCTTAAAAAAAAAAAAGATCTTGCCATTTGCAATAGCATGGATGGACTTTGAGGGTGTTACACTAAGTGAAATAAGTCAGACAGAGAAAGACAAATACCATAAAATTTCATTTATATGTGGAATCTAAACCAACAATACAAGCTTGTGATACTGAGAACAGGTTTGTGGTTGCCAGAAGCAGGAGTGGGTAAAATGGGTTAAAGGAGTCAAAAGGTACAAACTTTGAGTTATAAAATGAATAAATCATAGGGATAAAATGACAGTGTGGGAACTACAGTTAGTAATGTTATACTATGTATTCGAAAGTTGGCTAAGAGAGTAAATCTTTTTTATTTTTTTTTCAGTGTCCCAAGATTCATTGTTTATGCACCACACCCAGTGCTCCATGCAATACGTGTTCTCCTTAATACCCACCACCAGGCTTTCCCAACCCCTACCCCCACCCCTCCAAAACCCTCAGTTTGTTTCTCAGAGTCTACAGTCTCTCATGCTTCATTTCCCCCTCTGATTTCCCCCAACTCACTCCTCCTCTCAATCTCCCAGTGTCCTCCATGTTATTCCTTATGTTCCACAAGCAAGTGAAACCATATGATAATTGACTTTCTCTGCTTGACTTATTTCAGTCAGCATAATCTCCTCCAGTCCTGTCCATGTTGATATGAAAGTTGGGTATTCATCCTTTCTGATGGAGGCGTAATATTAAGAGAGTAAAGCTTAAAAGTTCTCATAAGAGAAAAAATTTCTTTGTAATGACATATAGTGATCAATGTTAACTAGACTGATTGTGGTGATCACTTTACAATATACCCAAATATCAAATCATTGCTATATTCCTAAATTAATATAATGTATGCCAATTATACCTCAGTAAAAATAAATTTAAAACAAAATATATGCACTAATTCATATTGTCTAAGAAAATACTCTTGCTGCATTTAGGACCTGCAGGTCAGTTAAAGAACAAAAGTGCACTTATTCATTGCCTCATACGATCTTTGAAGGATATTTAAAGTGTGGTTTATGAGTGAGTTTTGAGTGTATTCAAATTTAAAAAAAAACAAACTATGGTATCTTTGCTTGTAAGGCTTTTTATCAAAAGGAGAAACATTAGTGTAAATACGCCTTTCTTATGAAATTTCTTAGGCGTGATTCTTAAATTTAAGTGTTGTAATTGACTGTTGCTCAAGGTTCTCAAGGACTTGGTTTTCATTTGTTTATTCTACCAGTAGTAACAGATGCATATAGTGTTGTCATGAAAATTATATAGTGCACTTAGGAAAAGTACATCAAATCATTTTTTAATCAGAAAAAAAGATAATGTCCATCATTTGTTGAACACCAACACTATGCCCCACATGAGCTAAGTGAGTTACATGCTTGAGTGGATTTACTCTTTATAAAAGCTCTGTGAGTACAGAAGTAATGATATACTTGTTTCAAAAATGAGGAAATTGAGCATCACAGGAGTTAAGTCACTTACTTAAGGTAAATTAAATCATCGGGATGGCCAACTGCAAGGTTCTGATTCCACATGCTGCCTCTGACAATGCACAGTATTTGGAGGAAGAGAAGTATTGAGTTTGGGAAAATAGATTTCTCAGGAGCCCTTGATCATGGCAAGACCATGCAGTCTGTAATAGCTTCAGAGAGGACCATGAAGAGAAAGGGAGTGTCCTGTCAGCCAAGCTGTGGTCTGGACAGATGGACAGTACACACCCATAATGTCAGATGACTTCCAATACCCTATCTGTGTGGCATCTAAGTTTGTAAGGAGTAACTTGATGGTGGTAGGGAAGCATGCGCTTTGATTCTCCCACCCTCAGGACCTTTTAAAAGGTAGGCTCCATGCAACCAGATGGAAATCTCTGATATAAGGAAACCCCAGTTCCTACAAGCAGCCAACAAGCCCTCCACCCCAACCTCTGTTTCCATGCTGCCATAAAGACCGCTGCAGCACTTTACCCTGGTCTGAGCATAGCATACTTTTGAAGACGCTCTGTATGCCTGGACTCATCACTCCAGATACAGTGATCAAATTGATTAATAGCAAAGAACCACAGCTATAATAAGCTGAGCACAACAGACAAAAGCATTCAAAGTAAAAGCCAATTCCTTGGGAGCCAGGGTAGCTCTGGAGATCCTATGTTAGGCACAGCTCTCCATCCAGACATGGTATCTGCTGCCACCATAGCCATTCCACAGACTCACAGGCTGGAACACATTGACCAGCCCCAATATACCAGGAACCAGCCCCAGTCCCCTAGGAAAACAAGAGGGTTGGAGAAAGATCACATAGTCATCTTCCATCTTTTCTACTTATTTTAGAATTTTTCAGGGGCACCTGAGTGGCTTAATAAGTTAAGCATCTGCCTTTAGCTCAGCTCATGATCCCAGGACCCTGGTATCCTGCCCCATATCAGGCTCCCTGTTCAGCAGAAAGCCTGCTTCTCCTTCTCCATGTACCATTCTCTCTGCTTGTGCTCTCTCACTCTCTGTCAAATAAATAAATAAAATCATTTTTTAAAGAGTTTTTCCTTTCAATAATGTCTATAATATTATAGACATTATTATGAAGTCTATAATAATGAATATAGACTTCATGTGATCATGGGAGCCAATTACTAAGCAAGTGTGTGTTATATATAAAAAGCAAAAGGAAAAATAAAAACTTAAACGCCCTGGCTAGCATGTAGATGTTTGCATTCATTTTTAGGAGTGCTTAGTCTGCCTAGCAATCTGATAGGAAGAGGGAAAGGAGCTTCTAAGAGTATTAGTATATCACTACTAAAGATTTAAAAAAAAATGTTCATTGATCATATCAAAGAATAGTAGGAGATGGAGTGTTACTTTAGGTAATGTAGGGGGAGGTGATAAAACACCTCTCAAAGCATCATGAGAATGCTCTTATTGCACTCAACTTATAAATGTTAAGCATCTTAACCTTAACATATAAGCTATTTATGAGCATATAAATATATGTGTATATAAGTGCATGTATAGGCATACAAATATATAAGTATACATGGTTTTGTGTCTATCACAGGGTCAGGTTTTAACAAAAATTTTATTTTTCACAAACTAGCACTGAGTCATAGTTATCTGTGTGTTGCTTTTATAAAATTTTCATTTGTTACTGTATACACAATGAGATCAATAGCTCTTTTAACAAAGAAATACACATTTGAAATCCCATATCCAATCCAGCAACAAGTCCTATTATTTACACACACAAAATCTTTTCCTAAATCAGAACACTACTCACCACCCTTTGTCCATAATCCAAACCACAATGCCATTGTCCTCAACAAGAGCAACGTAGCCTCCTGATGGACCTCCTTCCTTCCCCTTTATCCCCTAGGGAATTGTGGGAAGGATCTTTTCAAAATACAACTTAAACCATTCCTCTTACTACTCAAAACTCTCCAGTGGTATTACATAACATTTAAAAAAAAATTTTTTTTATTTAGTGTAGTATTGGTTTTGGGAGTAGAATTCAGTGATCCATCACTTACATAAAACACCAAGTGCTCATTACAACAAGTGCCTTCTTAATAGGATCACCCATTTAGCCCATCCCCCAGCAACCCTCAGTTTTGTTCTCTATAGTTAAGAGACTCTTAAGGTTTGCTTCCCTCTTTCTTTATTTTTCCCCCTCCCCTATGTTCCCCTATTTGTTTCTTAAATTCCACATATGAGTGAAATCATATGGTATTTGTCTGTCTTTGACTGATTCATTTTACTTAGCATAATACATTCTCACTCCACCCATGTTGTTGAAGTGGCAACATTTCATTCTTTTGATGGGTGTTTTTGTGTGTGTGTGGTGTGTGGTGTGTCTGTCTGTCTGTCTGTGTCAGTGGATGTTTGGGCTTTTTCCATAACTTGGCTGTCTTTGCTAATGCTACTATAAACATCTGTATTTTTGTATCCTCAGGGCAAATACCCAGCAGTACAATTGCTGGATCATAAAGTAGTTCTACTTTAAACTTCTCAAGGAACCTCCATACTGTTTTCCAGACTGGCTACACCAGCTTTCATTCCCACCAACAGTGTAAGAGGGTTCCCCTTTCTCCATGTCTTTTCTAATAGCTGTCATTTCCCATTGTTAATTTTAGCCATTCTGATAGGTGTGTGGTGGTATCTCACTGTGGTTTTGATTTGCATTGCCCTGATGATGAGTGATACTGGGTTTCTTTTCATGTGTTTATTGGTCATCTGTATGTCTTCTTTGGAAAAAAATGTCTGTTCATGTCTTCTGCCAATTTTGTAACTGGATTATTTGGTTTTTGGGTGTTGAGTTTGATACATTTTTATATATTTTGACTTCCCATAACATTTAGATTATAGTCCAGACACCTAAGTGTGAACCCTACTGTCTTCTGAATGTCATCTCCTACTCTCTTCTCTCTAACTCACTGCTCTTGCATCACACAGGCTTTTACATCTGCTCTTTCTCTGCCTGGTGCAGTCTTTTCCTGAACTAAGGTTGGCAGACTTTGCCTTCACTTAAGACTTTTCTCAGGGGTCTCCTCAGAGGAGCAGTCTTTGAGTGGCATATGTAAAACATATCTTCTTTATCCCGTTACCCTATTTTGTTTTTTCCTTTATACCATTTATCATTACGTGAAATCTTTTGGTTCTTTGTTTGTGAATTATTATCTGTGTGCTGTATGAGGGCAAAAAAAACAAAAACAAAAGCAAAAGCAAAAAACAAACCTTTCAAAATTGTTACCCAAGCTATTCATTTATTGTTGAGTAAGTTAACAGAATAATTTTAAAATGAAATAATTGTTACTATTTTAATAATGAGTCAGATCTGCTAGAATGTTACATGTTATGCTGGATATAAATATTAAAGATCATTGGATAAATGCTACAGTAATATAAGGTTCACCAAGTAAAAAGAGTCCATTTACCTGGAGAAAGAATGGGGAACTTCATAGAAAAAATTAACATATTTGACCTTCACAACAATTCTATGTAATAGATAATATTATACCCATTTCACAGATAAGAAAACTGAAGTTCAAGAACTTAAATACTTTCTCAGCTAGGACTTGGAATTATCTGATTTGAACATGATATTTAGGTCTATTTGAGTTCAAAGCCTGTTCTTTTTGCCTTTTAGCTATGTTTTATGAGTTATAGTTTGTCCTGGGATGATCCTGAAATAAATATAAGCAGAGCAATGTCCTGAGAATGGTATGCTTTAGCTTTAGACAGACCTGTAACTTCTAAGTTCAGTTTTACCACTTTCTACTAACTAGACAAGAGATACATAACTTGTTTTCTGTGAGTCTCAATTTTCTCATGTATAAAGCAAGAGTAACTTGTCAGTGTCTTGTGAATATTAAGTTAAATAATCAATATAAATTATTTAGTACAATGCCTACAACATAGTGATCACTTCGTACAGGCTTCTTCAATCCCAGTTCTAGAACTGTGGTCTAATTATGATACAAATTTCTCTTTGGACACTTACTAAACATTTGTCAATGAAAGTAGTTTTCTTTGAAAGTCCACACTCCTATAAACAAGTATAGTTCCTCAAGAGTTGAAACATAAATAAACAGATATTTAAAAAATGTCTTTGTAAATTCAGAGCACATAAAATAAGAATAGTTTTTTTTTTAATTTTATTTAGTTCTTCAGATTTTAAAATAAAATTTGGTCCCAGAACCCACCTTAGGAATTACAGGTCCTTCATTATTTAAAAAAGTTAGCACTACTATATTTTTTTCCACTAAATGATGAAGATAGAAGAAAGTATGTCTATTAATTATATAGAAGTATTCCTTAGTTTTCTATCATACTTGATTTATTTTTCTCTTGTTGCAACCAGTTTTTCCCAGTATATCAGTCCCCTTGATATTTTAGGTGAAACTCATGAAACTCATTCCCTCTCTTAGGAGAGGGAAACTTTAATCTTCTTTGTTAATATCAGTTTTCTCTTTTTTTGCCTTTGTGAGTTTTTCCTCTAGAAGAGCATGTGACTTTCATTTCTCTTAGTACAATTGTTGTTGATTTATATTTAATGTAGTCAAAAATTTTTCATCCCTATGAACTTCATGAAGTCATAGATTCAAAATATCAGCATTTGGCATGATGAATTTTGTTTTCCTTTTTCAGTGTTAGTCTTATTTATTTATACATGTGCTCCAAATTAATGAAGTTTATTAGAAAACTGTTTTGGAAATACACACAACCATTTTTACTATTCCTTTCTTTTCATGATGTGTCATTTTCTGTTTTTTTTTGCTTTATGTAGTATCAAACTTTACATTATGATAAATTATAAAATATCATTCACACCACCTCTTTCATTCCAATCGCTAAAGCACAATGTCACATGAACTTATTTTTACCCCAGTAATTCAATTAAAATGGATCCATTGATGTTGATCATAGAAATTCTAGATTTCTTAAAAAGAATATGCCATTATTTTGATCATTTAATTAAGTAGGCCAGAGGTCAGTGTGAAGTGCAAGATAGCAAATATTTCTTGTAAAGTGCAAGATAGTAAATATTTTAGATTTGTGTTTTTATGATATTTGCTATAACTACTCAGCTCTGCCATTGTAATTAAAGACAGCCATAGAAAATACATGAGTGTGACTAAGTTCAATAAAACTCTAAATGGACAACTCATCTGAATTTCATATCATATTCATAGGTTAAAATATAATTCTTTATCTTTTTTTCAAATTGTTTAAATTATAGAAATCAATATTAGCTGATAGTCTCAAAATGAGTCAGTGGGCAGTATTTGGCCCCTAGGATTTGATATGCTGACTCTTGATACAGGTGATCCTCTTTTTTTTTTTTTTTTTAAAGATTTTATTTATTTATTTGACAGACAGAGATCACAAGTAGACAGAGAGGCAGGCAGAGAGAGAGAGGGAAGCAGGCTCCCTGCTGAGCAGAGAGCCCGATGTGGGACTCAATCCCAGGACCCTGAGATCATGACCTGAGCTGAAGGCAGCAGCTTAACCCACTGAGCCACCCAGACGCCCACAGGTGATCCTCTTTTTAAGGCTATCATAAAACATTTAAGGAGAGAATCTTGGCTTATACCAAAACTGGTATATATTTGGAGGAAACCATAAGTCAAAAAAGAATAGGGAAGAATGTAAAGGTTATAGTCAGTGAAGTAGTAAAGAAATTTTAAAAATTTAGAGTCCTTTGGTGAAGAGATAAATAAATTTGAGTATATGTGGAAAGAAATAGAACATAACTTATGTTATTTTAAAATATGTTAATATAATCTGTCTAAAACTGTACTCAGAAATATAGTGGAGTAAGTTGATACAGAAAAATCCCTACTTGTACTCCAAGCAAATACATAATAATGCTGAATAACAAATTGTTTTAAAATTAAAATATAACTACGAGCTTACATCAAATAAGGACAATGCATAAGGGCAGTGAGCTTTAGTAGAATCTGAAGTATAATCATTCATTTACAAAGACATAGACCTTTTAGTAATTGGAAACTAGGCCTGCAGAGTCCACATAGTGTAACAAGTCTAGGCTGTAGAAACTGAACTACTTGGATAATGCCCAAAGATAATTTGTCTATGAACTAAGTGTAGTTCATAAAGTGGGAGAGCTAAAGTTACCTTGATAGGACCTTTCCATTGCCTCAGGGTTCATCACCTAAAAAAGAAAACTCTTCAGTATTTATGATCCATCCATGGTTGTAGTTCCACATTCTCATTGTTCTTGTGGTGCATGAATAGAATGATCATATATTCTATTGGTCCAGGACAGTTCTGGTTTATGACTGTTATAAAGTTCCTGTTCACTTTCATAAATGTCCTATTTGGATATAAAATTATAATATTGTCCTATAGATATCCAGAAGCTAAGAGATTAATGCAAAAAAAGATCATTTTCTTGATCAAGAACTGATGAAGACTTAAGGCCCTAAGCTGAGGCAAATAAAAAAGCTGTCCTTTAGTAACTCAGGATAGAGGACATTTACACACATGTACACAAAAAAACACATACACATACATGTGCATACATGCACACAGGAACAAAATTAAAACTCCGAGAGATCAGGGTACAATCAAAAATTACAAACACAACATGAAACACTGCACATGGAGGAAGAATCAGTCAGCACCTCAAAAAGAATTCACAATATAAGTAGAACTAAGATACTGAAAGAGGTATTTTAAAGTGTTCAAATAGATAAAGATAAAATATAAACTTAAGGGGACACCTGGGTAGCTCAGTTGGCTGAGCATCTGACACTTGGTTTCAGCTTAGGTCATGATCCCAAAGTTGTGGCATCGAGCCCCATGTTGGGCCCTGCACTCAGTGCAGAGTCTGCTTCACTTTTGCTCTTTCTCTCTCTCTCAAATAAATTCTTTAAAAATACATAAACTTAAGGAAAAGCATCATATGGGAAAAATCAGGAAATATGAAAAATAATCAGAATTTCTAGACCAAATGTATAGGTATGGATAAAAATGTATAGGTATGGATAAAAAATAATAACCTAAATTATGACTTAAAAGGTATACCAGAAATATATTCCTAAAGGTGTTTATTAAACCAAATGGTAAAGCTTAAGAAATATCTCAAAATGTTGTTCAGAAAAATGAAAGAGAAAATATGAAGGAATATGGAATATTAAGGATCTAATGAAGTCCCTGTATATTTGGGTATATAATGACTATGAATTTTCTAGAACTAAAGAAAGATATGACTCTTGATTTAGAAAGAGTACATTGAATCCTGGGCAGGGGGGGAATTTTACACTAGACATGTCATTGTGAAAATGTATACCATCAAAACAAAAGAGAAAATAAAATTAGACATTACAAGACAAAGATTAGTACAGAGTAATAACAGTGATAAAATACTTTGAAGATAGGCTTCTATCCAGCATTAACACATAGCATGAGACCATTGATTGAAATCTTCAGAGTAATGGAAGAAGAAAACAATTGTCAATCTAGAATTTTGCACTAAGCCAAGTTATTAATCAATAATGTAACACTTAAAGCCATTTGCAGACTAGAAGGCAAATTAATCCTACTCTGATATTTAAAAATCCAATGAATAATATTAAGGAAAAAGGATACTGAATCAGAAGGAAGGAGTTCAATAAAACACTAAAGTAATTGTTAGCAAATATTAATAATAAACATATTGGCAAATAATTTTTCCTAACTTAGAGTTCCTATCTACTGGACTTCAAATACACTGAACTCATGTTTCATATGCCCTTCATTAAGCAATTGAGGATGATTAGTTAGTATCCTAAACAAAGTTCATCACTGCACTCTTGATCCAGAGATGACTGCTTTCTTTGTTTTTTAAATATCATTGTTTTGGTCAGCCCCTCAAGCACCTTTATTTATTTATTTATTTTTTAAGATTTTATTTATTTATTTGATAGAGAGATCACAAGCAGGCAGAGAGGCAGGCAGAGAGAGAGGAGGAAGCAGGCTCCCCGCTGAGCAGAGAGCCCAACGCGGGGCTCAATCCCAGGACTCCGAGATCACGACCGGAGCCGAAGGCAGCGGCCCAACCCACTGAGCCACCCAGGTGCCCCTCAAGCACCTTTAAACACAAACACACTCATAACAGAACTGTCAAAAGTTGTGTGGTAGTAAGTGGAGTAGCTGATTTAATTTCAGGTTTTAAGAGTTAAAATTAAAAGAAAAAAAAAGCTCAACTACTTTTTCTTGTTGTCTTAACTGATTATGCAACAGGAAATAGTTATCAAAGATCTGGTCTGTGTCCTCCTTTGTAATACTACAAACTGTGACTGCTCTAGAGTGATCAACCACAATCTCATATATGGGAAAGTATAAAATATGTACCTTATGAAGCTTACCCCATAAAAATGTGAATATAAAAACCAATAATTAATCAGTATATTTATCTAGAGAAACACTAAGAACATTCTGTGATAATGGAAATCTCCATTTTTACTGTCCTATATACTAATCACTAGCCACATGTGACTGTTGAGCACCTGAACAGTTGAGATGTAGTTCATGCAAATGAATACCAAATTTTACTTTTATTTGATGTCACTTTTGACACATATTTAAATGTCCTCATGTGACTGGTGGCTATTGTACTGGATGACACTGATTTAGAATTATAGTTTTCTACTCAGGTAATTGGGGATAGTTGGACATAATAATTAATGAGACATCCTAACTTAATGGCAGACTCCTCCAACATCTACATAAGGTTTCTCCATTTTTTACATAGCTATCACCTATTTTTACACATTTAGCTCTGAAAATATTTGCAATAATTTTCTTCTACATGAAGAACATTATGCAAGTTGGTACACCTTATTTTGAGTCCAAAATCTTACAACTACTAACACTGGATAAATCATTTAATCTGTCTAAGCTTCAGTTTTCTCATTGTTTTAAATAATAATAATAATTCCTTGCTCTTCTCAAAGAGTAAGAGCATGGAAATTATAGGGAGGATTGGAGAAATAATACATGTAAATGGCACAGCATGATGATTTGTTGCATAGATCTAAATACATTGGTGTCAAAGGGTTATCTTTAATTTTTAAAATTTTTTTAATTTATCTATTTGACAGAGGGAGAGTGTGTATGTACAAACAGAGGGTACAGCAGATGGAGAGGGAAAAGCAGGCTCCTTGCTGAGCAGGGAGCCTGATGTGGGGTTCAATCCCAGGACCCTGGGATCATGACCTGAGCTGAAGGCAGACATTTAACTGCCTGAGCCAACCAGATGCCCCTAAATTTTAAGGATCTATTTCTATGGAAGTATTGTTAGAGATAATAAAATGACAAATAAAAAACACAAACCACACAAATAAGTAATAAGTAAATATGACAACAATAATTATAATGTCTGAATGCAATATTGTTGTCTTATAAAGAAATTGTGGTGTTGGTTTGCTGATATATTTTTCTAAATGTATATGTTTTGTGCATGGTGAATATGTAAGAGTACAGGCAGAAGAGAACACAAAATGTTAAAAAATAATAGAAAATCGAATTAGGTATCATGGTATGTAATTATTAATTGGATTAAGTCATTTCTAGATATAGCTATTTTACCCATGGCAGCATTACTAAAAGTTATCTGTTTACAAGCAATAATTGAATAATAAATTAAGCAAGTTTATACTCTGATGGGTTAATTAAAATATTTCTGTATTCCTTATTGGATTTCTATCACAAACTAGATTGAAATAATTGGTATTACTTGGGGGCAATTAAAACTAGACCTTATGTTGTTATATACCATTTTCATTCACAAATTTCTTATCTTTTCCCAAAGTTTTCTCTATTTATTTTCACTTATAATTGGTTTAGTTGTAATCAACAGTACAAGTCTTGAATCTCTAAGGACTTGATAAGAATAAATACATAGTTATAAATCTTGAACTAAGAAACATTTTAGAAAAAAATACATTTGAAAATTGTACATAGCTACTGATTTCTGGAAAGGAGTTTCCAATGGAGTGAAGCAGAAAAAATTACTGAAAAAATCGATAGATTTGTTCTATCGATATATTTCAATCTAAGATTCACATTTTATGACAGTTACATAGGTAAGTAGTCTATTTACTAGAAAGGAAAACATAAACTTACATTATTCTATTTAATCAAGAAATAGTTCATCGCCTGACAACTCATTTTCAATCATTATTCTTAACTGAAAACAGAATAAATGGGTTATCATTTAACAATTATATCAATTTGATGATAAATTCTCATTTGCTAGGACTTTTATAATGCTGTAAAACTACCTAAATCTATATAGGTAGTACTTACAAAGTATAGAGATATTTTGAGAACAGGTTTTAGCCTTTACTTTATTTAGGGAAAAAAATAATAAAAACAAGAATAGTTCATTTAAAGCATGGAAGAAACTAAAATAGCCACTTTTTATTTTATTTTTTTTTTATTTTATTTTATTTTTTTTTTTTAAAGATTTTATTTATTTATTTGTCAGAGAGAGAGAGAGAGAGGGAGAGAGAGCAAGCACAGGCAGACAGAGCAAGAATGGCAGGCAGAGGCAGAGGGAGAAGCAGGCTCCCTGCTGAGCAAGGAGCCCGATGTGGGACTCGATCCCAGGACACTGGGATCATGACCTGAGCCGAAGGCAGCTGCTTAACCAACTGAGCCACCCAGGCGTCCCATAAAATAGCCACTTTTTAAAAGACATTCTCTGTTCTTCCCTATATTTTCTACTCTATATTGCTAGTTTAATTTTTCTCTGCTTTCTTTTTCTCCATCAATTTTATGTGCATGCTCCCAGATTCAGAAAGTGTTTTCAGTATAAGAAAGGGAATCCCTGGTGCTGGTTGTGGTCCATTAAAACTGGGTGCTGAGTCTGGGTGAGTTAGTCTTCTGCATTCATGGGTACCAGAGTAAGCATCTTAAAGAAAGGGAAGGAGCAATCTGTCTACTAGATGATTTGTGTGACTACTGCTGTCAAAATTTTATATATCATGCAGGCAGGGTGTGAGTGTGTGTGTATGTGTGTGTGTGTAGGATATATACCACTATAAAAAAGTGATATATAGAATACATCACTATAAAAGTGGTGCCATTTCATCCATTGTTAGGCCTGTGATAAAATATATTGGTGTGATATCACCATATATCACCAATATCACACCAATTTATTTTTATCACAGGCCTAACAACTGTTTAAATGGAACCACTTCTATAGCAAGAACTCTTGGGGATACCTACTCCTACATCTCTACTCAATCCCACCTTTATTTCTGAGTCCATGGGAATCATTGTCAGTGATTCACACCTGTTTTTATCAGGCTACCTCTTACTCAGACCCATCTAAATGATTAGAATTGGCCTACACAGTGTAAAATCATGTGTAATACCTGCCATTTCCTTTCTTTGATATATAATGATTAGCAAAGTATTAGGATTTACAAATTACTGACAAATTTCCAACATAAAAATTCTAACATATAACATTAAAGCTGAGAACGTTCTTATTAGTTCACCTTTTATTATATTATCATGAGACTTGTGGTCTAGAGAGGCGAAGTATTTTATCTGAAGCCATATACCTTATTGTGAATAGTTCATTAAAACTAAGATTGTCTTTATACCTGTTTAAGTAATTATTTCTCAATTGCATATACACAGGAATTAATTTGAAGTTTATGAATAGAATGCTGTCTACTTAGTAAGTTTATATTTTTAAGTCAAGTCACATGCCAGTTTCTCTGAGAGGTATTTTTTATCTTCTCCAAGAAAATTTAATTTTTATATTTTACTCCTACAGATTACTTAGTCCCCAACTACAGTTTGCCCAGGTTATCATTTATATTATAATTATTATACTTACATGTTTTGTTTACTTTCTGTCTTCTCCAAAATACTGTGAATAGTTCCAGGACAGAAGTTTTGAGAATCGTCAGGACTATTTGTAAATATTCTGACCCCCTCCTTTCAAACACATGATATGATTGCCCTTCTTTGACCCTTTTCAAATTGGTCATAGCCTTATGATCTGAGCCATCTCTGTACTGAACCCTCAACAACCAGCGAGTGATGGGTCACATTCCCATCCTCTGCCATGTGGATTGTGGGAAAATGTACAAAAAATGTCAGTGGAGGTTTCTAAGTTACTATGTGAGCACAACACAGTAATGGTCACCCAAAAAGGGTCATGTGGTTTGAGAGAGATAAAATTTTAAGCCATAGTGATTTGGGATCTTATTTTAAAAGTTTCTTTTATTCTAATATATTTGTTGTATCTTGTCAGTTCTTATATCCTAGTACCTAAAGGTTTGGTCCATCCATATTAGTACTTTCTGAATTGATGTTAAATTGTAGTGATTCAGCTGTTTTACATGTTGTTTAATGAAACACATGTGCATGTTATTTAATAAATAACAATTGCCAAGTAACATCTCATCAACAAAACAAATGTCTATATATACCAGAAATATTGTTACTATATCCAAAATTTGAAGACTTTCCAAACAATTTATACAAGAGAAGGCCACAAGCTGAATTGCTGTTTTGAAAAGAGCTCTAGCCTAGAAGTTGAAAAACCCGAGTTTTAGTCCTGGTTTTTTAAGTTATTGGCTATAGTATCTTGGATGAGTGGTTAAAAAATCCAAAATTTTTTTCCATATTGTAAATGAGAAAAATATAAAACCTCTCTATATCACAAGCTTTTAAGAAAAATTAGGTAAAAGATATTAAAGGATTTTTGAAAACTGAAAGGAGCTGTGTAAGTATAAGGTGGTAGTACTACGGTCCTTGGAGTTTCTGAAATATATCAACATTTTTTTCAGCATACAGGTTGGAACAAACTTTTAAAGAATAAAAAGATTAAGCTTTCTATCCAATGCAATAAGCTAAGAAAAATATATAATGTTTATAAATAACAAAGTGGAATAAAATAAATATTTTTAAGTTACATGATTTTCTTCCTACAAGGTCCAAGAAATTCAACTAAGTTTTAAGAAAAAAAAAAAAAAAAAGAAAGAAATCGCAGGCCAGGCAGGGCATACACTTCTTAGCTCCAAATAACACAAGCCATCTCCTTGTGTGAAGTGCTTCCCCTATTTGAAACATGAAAACATTTTCTCTTCCATGTTAGTTAAAATTATACATAAAACATCTAAATAAACTTCTTGAGAAAAATATCTTCCAAACATTTCTGAAAAGAAAAATGACAGTAACTTGGAAAATTGTAAAAGAAAATTTGTACATGAGCAGCAGGGTTTTTTAAAATATCCATATATAACTGATTGCATCAATAAAAGAAAATCCTATTTATGATAAAAATTCATAAGTTATGACTAAATTTTAAAAACATGTAATATCAATATCAAGAGCACTATAAAGTATTGATATGTGTTACAAATACATAACAATATCAATATTATATAAGAGCTATATTATATATATAAATGGAGAGTTACATTTGATGTTTTTGAATTAGAAAACTCAATACTGAAAAGACTGTCCATATCATGTAATACAATGTAGCAGTACTAACACCATTTCCTCTTTTAAAGTACAACGGAAGAATCTGTTTAAAACTAAAAATTTCCAAGAAACATTTTATTAACATATTACCAGCTCTAAAGCAATAAAGAGCATATTATTAGTTTAAAAAGTATAGATAGAACAATATCAAAAAACATCATTTCAAATAAGTGTAAAATTCCTAAATAAACTAATAAATAAAATTCCTAAATAAAGTAAATAAAGCTAATTAAACTCATTAGCTTACTATTTCAGGGATTAAAAAAAAACCCCATCTCTATGTTATACTATAAACTTTGATTAAAATGGTAAATGAAAATCATATCAACACAAGTTCAAAAGAAAATGAATAATTGAGTATTTGAAGTCTTAGAATGAGCAGGACTTTATAAACATGGCTCTAAAGGAAGATTTATGAATATAGTTACATAAAAATTTACACCTCATGTGGATATGAAAGGATATAATCAAATTTGAAAAAAAATTTTGAAATATGTATATATTTATATATATGAAAAAGAACAGGTTGTTGCTTTGAGTATGTAAATATATTTTGCAGCTTAATAAAAACTGATGAAAAGCTTTTTATAAAACTAGGTAAAGGATAGTAACTAGAAATTCAATAAACTGATATAAGATCAATTTATATTGATCAATATATGATATATATCAATAAACTGATCAATAAACTGATATAAGTAAGGATCAATAAACTGATATAAGAATGCTCATCTACAGAAGGATATGAATTAAAATAGCAAAGAAATAACAGTTTTATATCCATTGTGCCTGAGAAGACTAAGTAATTCCAAGAACTAGGTCAGTGCAGATGTAGAGAAACGGATGCTTTCACACATTGTTGATGGTTGTGTACATTGGTTCATTTTGGGGAAAGTAAATTTTCCATTGTGTATCAAAGGACATAAAAACAAAACACCGTTTATACAGAAATCCCAAAGAAATCAGAGTGCACAAAAAATGTATACAAAGAAATTATCACTAATGTATAGCAGTTTAAGAATGATTATTAATAATCACTGACCTTTTTTGGTTGGTCATAAATTAGCTTATTTAATCTCATACAACCCTCTGACAGGTACAATTTTTTTTTTTTTGTTAAGCTTTCTACTTTAATAGTTGACAGATAATATTAGTCTCAGGTATACAATATAGTGATTTAGCATTTCTGTATACTACTCAGGGCTCATCATGGTAAGTGTAATTCTAATCCCCATCATGACAGGTACTATTACTACTCCCATTTTTTTAAAGGAGGAAACTGAGTGCCAGAGAAGTCACAAAACCTGCTAGTTTGCACAGTTTGTAATAACAAGGCAAAACAGTAGATAAAGCCTAACTATTTAGTAATAGTAGATTGGTTTATTATATTCCTGAAATACATAAAAAGATATTCATGTAGTCATTAAAGTGATATTGTAAAATAGTTAATGAGATGGAAAAATGTTCATGGTACACTGTTAAATGAAACAAGCTAGTTTCCCAATAATGCAATCTTTATGTTACCATAAAAAAGAATCAGAAGATTTATACATTTGCTTAGCACAGATACTAGAACCAAATATCAACAGTGATTATTCCTGGGTTTATAACTATAGGTCACTTTCTATTTTAATCTTATGGCTTCTCTTTTTTAAAAATTTTCTATTGCAAGCATTAATCTATTATAATGAAAATCACTTTTTATCAAGAAATATTTTGGTAATTTGTATCAGGAAAGGAGTGTGGGTTATCTTCTAATTGTCACCATATGTGTAGCCCAATATAAGAGAATAGAAACAAAGGGAGGAATTTCCCAAAGTCTAAGTGTAGACTAAGTGTAAGTATATTATTCCCACTCCAGGATTCTTAAATAAAGGAAAATATTTTCTCCTTCACCTCTGGCATACAGGCTTATTGGTGCTGAAATAGATTTATTGATGAAGAAGGTGGGTTTTTGACATCAATTGCTTTTGGATTTTTCTACCTCTCCCCACTCTCCCTGATCGCATTTTTTATGCATCATTTGGTTGTAACTCCATCCAAATCTTTTAGGATTCCAAATATATCTCTAGACCAATTGTAAAAGGAGAGTTTGTACTTGAGGAAATAATCTCAGACTAGAACCTACTAAATTGATAACAATGTGCTAAGTCCTACAGAGAGACAACCTTTGGTTCTCAGAGAGAACCAAAGTGGAGAGAAGTAATAGAAGCATATAGATGACTTAGCAACAACATTGTGTAAAAATAACTGCAAACATAGAAAAGGCATCAGGAGTAATAAGTGACTTCCAGTGACCTGAATGATCATTGCTTATTTTAGAATATAGAGTGGTCTCCATGGAGTAGAGTGCTTTTATAAGAATTTATGATTTAAGAGAGATTTTAACTAACCATAAAATGCTGCACAAGTTTTAAATAGATGCAGGCAAGAGTCAAGGGTAGCCACAATGTAGTGGAAAGTGCACTAGGCTGAGAGGCATAAAATTAGAGCCTAGTCCTTGTTTTGTTGCTTCCCAGAGAGATAAACACGATCAGGTTAATTATTTTTTTTGAGATTCAGTTTCTTTAAAATGGGGAAAATACTTGTACCTACCTCACCAAGTTGTTGGAGATCAATGAATGAGAGGAAGAGAGGAAATGAAACTACAAAAGTAGTTTGGAATTACGTCATGTAGATCATAATGTATTGAGAATATGGATTGCATTTTGCCAGGTGAATGCTGCTTTTTGGTGAAATTTTAATGTTGGTTTTCTATGGGGATGACTGGCAAACTTACGTTACACCTCAGAATAGTTTATCCTTTGTACACTATTTAATTAGATTTAGGTAAGTGTAGTGGAAGCCAGATAGATAAATGCAAGTAAGTGATCAAAATGAATGACTGAAATGAAAAGTCAAAGCAGAGTTCCAGCAAGCTTTACATTTTGGGTAAGAGATGTGACAGAGGAGGCCATTGACTAAGGGGACAAATATATGCCTCCAAACTGTGGAGAAAATGTTAGAAACATGTGATTCAACTTCCTTGGCCATACTCGCCAAGCTTAATGTGAACATCCCAGTGTTGATCTGTAATTTAATTCCTTCCATCTGGGTATATCCCCACACTTGCTCTCTTTTGAACCTTCACTAAAGACAAAATTAAGAACAAGCTATTATTCCTATTACACAGAATAGAAAACTGAAACACCAAGAGGGAATTTTGAGGAGTCCAGCTTATGGCCTATTGTCGTTTTACTACATGGATCATCTTTTCATTTGTAGGCCTTCTGTTGGCCATTGTAAGACTCAATTCCAGGCTCCTTCCCTTTCTCTTTTGTTCCTTTCTCCAGCTGTTCTGCCTCATTCAGAAAACTACAGATTTTCTGATGGGAGACAACTATATTAGAGGTGGCCTCTCAGTGGGCTTAGCTGTTAAAAATGCTATTTCTGCATTTATCCTGGATTTGGGGAAGGCTCAGAGGAAAACCCCTCCTCATACCATTCTAAGGAAGTCTCAGAGTCAGAACTTTAGGAATCAGTGTACAATATTTTAATGGAGAAGGGGCCTGGAGACCATTATCCAGAAGTTACTAAATGTCAGGACCATGGAGGCAGGCTTTATGGATTTCTTTAAAAAGCTTCATTAACTTGACTAATTGGAAAGTAGAGATTTGCAGACTTGTCTGCTTTTGGGGTGAGAAGACAAAGTCAATAGATGTGTGTACAGGACATGTGGGACTATGATAAGCCACTAACTATTCCTGGCAGAGGGACAATATGTTTTCATTTAGTCTACTGTAAACAAAGGGTGTTAACTGAAGCAGCAGCATTTACCAGAACAAGCCACAGATTTAGAGTCACTCTGAACTGGACAACACTTCTGAGTCTACCAATTATAAACCTTGAGAATATAAAAATAATTACTTAAATTCTCTGAGTTTAATTTTTACTTTTGTAAAACAAGGAGTATTCTACCTTTGCATGGTCTTTATGATAATTCATACTAATGCACTCTGGGTAGAGATAGTGGAGTGAAAACACACTTACCTTTATTCCCTAAATGGAAATTAAAGATGTCTTAAATTGTACAAAACCCACAGAGGAAAAGAGAAAAGAAGAGAAAATAAAAGCAATAAATTTTGAGAGCTGTGAAATTGACAGACAACTGTTAGGTGAGTGAATCCAAGGAAGCTGAATCTTACACCAGTAATGAGGAAAATGGAAAAGGCATAGGGTATATAATGCATATAAAACCCTCTCCAAAAAAAAAAAAAAAAAAAAAAAAAAAAAAAAGGCAGGGATTGAGTATCAATACTTTTGGGAATGGGGATAAAGGCAAAAATTTGAAAAGACTGATTGAAAGTATATAAAAGAAGCAATTAAATCTCCATGTTATCTCCCCACTTTATCTTTCAACTATTGGAAGACTAAATAGGATAAAATAGGGGTTTCTGGTAAGAAGTTATCAGTCGTGGTTTTCAGGGCAGTGCTACACTGAAAATAGAGGGGCTAAGTGTGTTTACACACTGGCTGCTGAGACCTACCTCTCCCTTCCCTATCTTCTGGAAAGGTTTCAGACAAGAGTGTGGAAACTCTCTTGCAGGTGAAACTGATTCACCGAAGAGGAAAAGCATTAAGTGCACAAACCAGCCAGTACAATTATCCCACAGTCTACAGTCTCACACACTGGCTCAAACTTCCAAATAGATTTTTTAGTTTCCCACTCTTAAATATAAGAAGATAATTAAAAGTCACAGGCAACTGAAGAATTCCTCTAATATGAAAGATAAATAACAAACCAGCAGAAAGAAAAAGCAATTCTGAATAAACTAAAACTATAAAAAGAAAACAAACAAATAAGACCATTGACAGCCTCCGAGGAGTAGGAGAAAATATATAGTCTATTAAACAAGGATAAGATGCTAGTATATGGTATATTTAGAAAACAAAGAACTCTTTGTAATTATATGTAGTAATTATATATATTTATATTAATATAATGTATAATATACATATAATTTTATGTTTTATAGAGTAACACTATAGATATAACATCAGAAATCAAAATTCAATAAAAAACTTCAAATATTAAGTTGAAAAAATATTACTGAAGGAAAAAATATAAAGGGCAGGAAAGTTAGAGTGAAAAAATCTATGAAAATTAGAATGATAAGAGGTCTGTCATCAAAATAATAAGAGTTTTAGAATGACCACAACCAAGAAAATAAAGATTTTTTTTTTGAATAAGAGAGGGCATTTTCTGTAGGATACTTCAAGAAATATTTATGTCAGGAAAAATACTTGCTTCTTATTTGGAAGCATTCACTAAATGTCCCTCCAAAGAAATTAAAATAGATCCACATGATACAAAGAACTGTTCATTGTTCATCACTGTTTCCCTCTCCTGATCCAAGCTACCTTATATAAGGACTAAGATATTTCAGTAACCTAATAAGCTTTTCTGTTTTTCACAGTCTTTAGTCCTATCTGCATACAAACAACCAAAGCAACAGTTTTTAATTTAATACTCCCATGGCCTCCTGTCACACTTAGAATACATTCAGATTTCTGTCTCTGACTTATGTATCTCCCCATGATGAGGCCCGTCATTAACCCTCCAATCTCCTTGCCTTGTAGGCTCTCCCTCCAGTTTCACTGGCTTCCTTACTGATGCCTGGACACACAACACTCAGGATCTTGCTACTGGCTTTTTTTTATTGGCCCAGAATGACTTTTTTCTTCTATATATTTATATTTCTTCCTCCACAGTTTTTTCTCAAGTTTCTGTGCAATGCTATCTCTTCAGACTTCTACTGACATCACAATTTATATTTTTCTTTCATTGCTCTCTCTTTTTTTGTTCTGTTACTTTTCCTCAAAGCACTTATCATTAATTGAATAAATGAATAAGTAAATTAGATTTCTGATTTATTTTCTTTACTATAAAATATAGGCCCCATGCTGGCAAAAACATTGTTTACTTTGTTGCTACAACTGATAGCTAGAACTGTTCTTGGCAAAGAGCAGAACTATAATACATTTCTATTGGATTAAATAAAGTTGTAGGTACTTTCGGTCTGTTTCTATCTATAGCTAGATCTTTTGTCTTCCCTAAAGTCCTTTTTTTTTTTTTTTTTTTTTTTTTTTTTGACTTGGCCAAAGCAGAAGTTTTCTTTATTTTTAAAACAGGCTCCTGGAGGAGAGTACAGTAGATTCTATCTAGATCTACCAAAAGCGGGGAGGGGACCTAAAGCAGATGTTCCTGACAGGGGAGTTTGGAGGAGCCTGGTCTGAAGAGACCTTCTAACTGTTTCCATATAGGGCTCTAGGAAATTTGGGGGGTGGGATCTCAGAAAGAAACAGCTGTGTGGTTGCCCTGGGTTACAAATCCTGAGGCTTGCTTTGTTAAAGAACCCATCTTCAAACTCACCTCAAAAATGATTTCACATCCTATCTTCTGGGTGGGGAGACCAAAATCATTAGCTGTAGACAGTTTTCTGGAATATGTGGGATGTCAGGAAACTTCATTCATCCCTGCAGGAAGGAGAAAGAACTCTAGTAGGGCCTGTGGTTGAATTTGTTTCCAGGCCAGTAGGGTGAGGATTAAATAATAATAATAATAATAATTTTATTATAATGATACAAAATTTGACTTGGACAAACTCAAAATCTGTGACTCTCTTCATTTTATCAGGGGATAAATTTCATGCTTTCTATAAATGGAATGTTTTATACAGTTTTTATAACAGAAATAAAATAATCTCAATTACCCCAGAAATTTTGACTTCCATTTTCAAAATTCAAAGCAGGAAGTGTATACTGAGTATGAATGGTACAGATGCTGTAGGGGCTATAATCAAATAAATGCATAATCTCATGGGAATAAAACCTATATCCCTGAGAAGGTACTGCAATTTCTTCTAAGAATTCATTGCATATAAGATGGACAGACAGTTTAATAACAATTTTGCATATGAAGAAAAGAGCAACTGTAATTATTTTACTTGAGCATACTAGTTCTAACCTGCGTTTTCTCCAGAATTAGAGTTTGGCAAACTGTGTCTTACAATGAAGAAATATAAGAATTGAAAATATGAAGGAGGGAATGCTAAGAATCATATGAGTGGGGGCGCCTGGGTGGCTCAGTGGGTTAAAGCCTCTGCCTTCGGCTCGGGTCATGATCCCAGGGTCCTGGGATCGAGTCCTGAATCGGGCTCTCTGCTCATCAGGCAGTCTGCTTCCCTTCCTCTCTGCCTGCCTCTCTATCTACTTGTGATCTCTGTCTGTCAAATGAACAAATAAAATCTTAGGAAAAAAAAAAAAGAACCATATGAGTGAATAGAAAATTAATGACTTGTGAGATGAGAAACAGTTTCAGTGGAAAGTCTGTGTATTCTAAGGTGAATGAAGACACCATTCTGGAAGCAGAGGCATGCTCCCTATGATGATGCATCTGTCTGTAGCTTTGACCTGGGAGGTAGACCCCACAACATTCAGGCCTTATACATTACCCAAATATTCATGTTTGGGTGTAAGAGTTTGGTTTTTCTTCAGTTCATTCTTTAAATTAAAAGATCATAAATAGGCCTGAGTCTATAGACACAAGTACATTCTTTGGTACCCAATGTGTTTTTATTTTATTTATTTATTTATTTTTAAGATTTTATTTATTTATTTGACAGACAGAGATCACAAGTAGGCAGAGAGGCAGGCAGAGAAAGAGAGGAGGAAGCAGGCTCCCTGCTGAACAGAGAGCCCATGCAGGGCTCAGATCCCAGGACCCTGGGATCATGACCCGAGCCGAAGGCAGAGGCTTTAACCCACTGAGCCACCTAGGCACCCCTGTGTTTTTAAAATAATAGACTCAGGGGGCACCTGAGTGGCTCAGTCATTTAAGCATCAACTCTTGATTTCAGTTCAGGTCATGATCTCAGTGTGCTGAGATCCAGCTGCGTATAAGGCTCCCCACTGAACAGGGAACCATGCTTAAGATGTTCTCTCTCCCTCCCCCTCTGCCCCTTCCCCTCCTCTCATGCTCTCTCTTTCTCTTATAATAAAATAAAATAAAATAAAATAGAAAAGAAAAGGAAGGAAAGAAAGGGAAGGAGGAAAGGAGAAAGAGAGGAAGGAAGAAAGAGACGAAGGGGTGGGGAGGAAGGAAGAAAGGAAGAAAGAGAAAGAAGTAATAGGCTTAGTTGTTAACCTTTTAAAAATTTCATGACGTTTCTGGGGCTCAGTCAGTTAAGTGTCTGCCTTTGTCTAAGGTCATCCCTGTTCAGTGGGGAACCTGCTTCTCCCTCTGCCTGATGCTCCCCCTGCTTGTGCACGCACTCTCTCTCTCTGTCAAATAAATAAAATCTTTAAAAAAAAAAGTCATGAAATTTCACATAAAAACCAGATCTGACTTCTGGCAACACTAGGTTTTCATTGTCACCTGTCAATATTCAGTGGACTTGGGTAACGTAGCAATTTCAGACAGGGCACATGGTATCTGGTTAGCCACAGTCACATCTCCCCTGGTTTTCTCATTTAGGTTTCAAGCTTGGTTCCTGTATCTATGCCTATTTGCACCCAAAATTCTAGAGAAAGTCTTCATTATGCTTTTCCTCTGTTTGGATGTGGATGCTATCTACCTGTGTTGTTCTGTTTGCTCTAGTACTTACAGTGCCTCTTTGCTCAAGTTACTTAACCTCCCTTTGCCTCAGTCTCTTGTTCTATAAAATAGACTTATTAATAGTACCTACCTCATAGGGTCATATGAAGATTAAATTATTTATTTCTGGCAAAGTATTTGGAACTGTTCCTGGAAAGTAGTGAGCTCTTAATGCTACTAACATCATGATCATGATCATTCTTCAAGACTTAGAGTGTTTCCTTCTAACCACAATCTCTCCTGACCACCTTTACCCCAAAGTGGTTCATCTTCTTTTGCCCAACATTATAAGTAGCACAAATCTTTCCAAGTCCTGAAAACCTTGTATTAAAAATATGAGCATATGCCTCATTTCTCTATCAAATCAGTATCATTGATAGCAAGGGCTATGTTTTAATCATCTATGCATTGCCAGAAACAAACACAATACACAATGTTACACAGTAGAAAATGCATCCTTAACAGATGTTTTTATGCAGATACTTTTTTTAATTAATTATTTTTATTGACATATAATGTATTATTTTCCCCAGGAGTACAGGTCTGTGAATCGTCAGGCTTACACACTTCACAGCACTCACCATACCACATACCCTCCACTGTGTCCATAACCCAACCACCCTCTCCCTGCCCACCAACCCTCAGTTTGTTTTGTGAGATTAAGAGTCTCTTAAGGTTTGTCTCCTGCCCGATCTCATCTTGTTTCATTTTTTTCCTTCCCTACCCTCCAAATTCCCAAATCAGCCTCTCAAATTCCTCATATCAGGGAGATCATATGATAACTGTCTTTCTCTGATTGACTTATTTCGCTCAGCATAATACCTCTGGTTCCATGCATGTCATTGCAAATGGCAAGATTTCATTTCTTATGATGGTTGCATAGTATTCCATTTTATACACACACACACACACACACACACACACACACACACATACATATACATACACCTCTTCTTTATCCATTCATCTGTGGATGGACATCTAGTTTCTTTCCATAGTTTGGCTATTGTGGACATTGCTGCTATAAACATTCGGGTGCACATGCCCCTTCAGATGACTACATTTGTATCTTTAGGGTAAGTACCCAGCAGTGCGATTGCTAGATTGTAGGGTAGCTCTATTTTCAACTTTTTCAGGAACCTCTATGCTGTTTTCCAGAGTGGTTGCACCAGTTTGCATTCCCACCAACAGTGTAGGAAGGTTCCCCTTTCTCCTCATCCTCGCCAACATCTGTCATTTCCTGACTGGTTAATTTTACCCATTCTGACTGGTGTGAGGTGGTATCTCATTGTGGTTTTGATTTGCATTTCCCTGATGCCCAGTGACCACTTTTTCATGGGTCTGTTGGCCATCTGGATGTCTTCTTTGCAGAAATGTCTGTTCATGTCCTCTGCCAATTTCTTGATTGGATTATTTGTTCCTTGGGTGTTGAGTTTGATAAGTTCTTTATAGATTTTGGATACTAGCCCTTTATCTGATATGTCATTTGCAAATATCTTCTCCCATTCTGTCAGTTGTCTTTGGTTTTGTTTCTTTTACTGTGCAGAAAGTTTTGATCTTTTTTTTTTTTTTAAAGATTTTATTTATTTATTTGACAGACAGAGATCACAAGTAGACAGAGAGGCAGGCAGAGAGAGAGAGGGAAGCAGGCTCCCTGCTGAGCAGAGAGCCCGATGTGGGACTCGATCCCAGGACCCTGAGATCATGACCTGAGCCGAAGGCAGCGGCTTAACCCACTGAGCCACCCAGGTGCCCCAGAAGGTTTTGATCTTGAGAAAGTCCCAGAAGTTCGTTTTTGCCCTTGCTTCCCTTGCCTTGGGTGATGTTTCTAGGAAGAATTGCTGCGGCTGAGGTTGAAGAGGTTGTTGCCTGTGTTCTCCTCAAGGATTTTGATGGATTCCTGTCTCACAATGAGGTCCATCATCCATTTTTGAGTCTATTTTTGTGTATGGTGTAAGGAAATGGTCCAGTTTCATTTTTCCACATATGGTTGTCCAATTTTCCCAACACCATTTGTTGAAGAGACTGCCTTTTTTCCATTGGACATTCTTTCTTGCTTTGTCAAAGATTAGTTGACCATAGAGTTGAGGATCTATTTCTGGGCTCTCTGTTCTGTTCCATTGATCTATGTGCCTGTTTTTATGCCAGTACCATACTGTCTTGATGATGACTGCTTTGTAATAGAGCTTGAAGTCTGGAATTCTGATGCCACCAACTTTGGCTTTCTTTTTCAACATTCCTTGGGCTATTCTGGGTCTTTTCTGGTTCCATATAAATTTGAGTATCATTTGTTCCATTTCTTTGAAAAAAATGGATGGTATTTTGATAGGGATTACATTAAACGTGTAGATTACTATAGGTAGCATAGACATTTTCACAATATTTGTTATTCCAATCCATGAGCATGGAACGTTTTTCCATTTCTTTGTGTCTTCCTCAATTTCTTTCATGAGTACTTTATAGTTTTCTAAGTAGAGATTCTTTGCCTCTTTGGTTAGGTTTATTCCTAGGTATCTCATGGTTTGGGGTGCCATTGTAAATGGGATTGACTCCTTAATTTCTCTTTCTTCTGTCTTGTGTTGGTGTAAGATATGCAACTGATTTCTGGGCATTGATTTTATATCCTGACACTTTACTGAATTCCTTTATGAGTTCTAGCAGTTTTGGAGTCAAGTCTTTTGGGTTTTCCACATAAATTATCATATCATCTATAAAGAGTGAGAGTTTGACTTCTTCTTTGCCAATTCGAGTGCCTTTTATTTCTTTTTGTTGTCTTATCCCTGAGGGTAGGACTTCTAGTACTATGTTGAATAACAGTGGTGATAGTGGACATCCTTGCCATGTTTCTGTTCTTAGGGGGAAAGCTCTCAGTTTTTCCCCACGGAGAATGATATCACTATGGGTTTTTCATAGATGGCTTTGATGATATTGAGGTATGTACCCACTATCCCTACACTTTGAAGAGTTTTGATCAAGAAAGGATGCTGTACTTTGTCAAATGCTTTTTCATCATCTACTGAGAGTATCATAGGGTTGATGTTCTTTCTTTTATTAATGTATTATATCATATTGATTGATTTGTGGATATTGAACCAACCTTGCAGCACAGAAATAAATCCCTCTTGGTCATGGTGAATAATCCTTTTAATGTTCTGTTAGATCCTATTGGCTAGTATTTTGGTGAAAATTTTTGCATCTGTGTTCATCAAGGATATTGGTCTGTAATTCTCCTTTTTGGTGTTATCTTTGTCTGGTTTTGGGATCAAGGTAATGCTGGCCTCATAGCATGAGTTCAGAAGTGTTCCTTCCATTTCTATTTTCTGGAACAATTTCAGGAGAATAGGTATTAATTCTTTAAATGTCTGGTAGAATTCCCCTGGGAAGTCTTCTGGCCCTGGGCTCTGGTTTGTTGGGAGATTTTTGATGAGTGCTTCAATCTCCTTCCTGGTTATGGGTCTGTTCAGGTTTTCTATTTCTTCCCAGTTCAGTTTTGGTAGTTTATATGTCTCTTGGAATGCATCCATTTCTTCGAGATTGTCAAATTTGCTGGCATATAGTTGCTCATAATATGTTCCCATAATTGTTTGTATTTCATTGGTGTTGGTTGGGATCTCTCTGCTTTCACTCATGATTTTATTGATTTGTGTCCTTCCTTTTTTCTTTTTGATAAGTCTAGCCAGAGGTTTATCAATTTTATTAATTCATTCAAAGAACTAGCTCCTAGTTTTGTTGATTTGTTCTACTGTTCTTTTGGTTTCTGTTGCATTGATTTCTGCTTTGATGTTTATTATTTCTCTCCTCCTGCTGGGTTTAGGATTTCTTTGTTGTTCTTTCTCCAACTCCTTTAGGTGTAGGGTTAGGTTGTAAATTGGAAAGCTTTCTTGTTTCTTGAGAAAGGATTGTATCACTATATACTTTCCTCTCAGGACCGCCTTTGCTGTGTCCCACAGGTTTTGAACAGTTGTGTTTTCATTATCATTTGTTTCCATGAATTTTTTCAATTCTTTAATTTCCTGGTTGACCCACTCATTCTTTAGTAGGATGCTCTTTAGCCTTCATGTATTTGAGTTCTTTCCAACTTTCCTCTTATTATTGAGTTCTAGTTTCAGAGACTTGTGGTCTGAAAATATACGGGAAATGATCCCAACCTTTTGGTACCAGTTGAGACCTGACTTGTGACCCAGGATGTGATCTATCCTGGAGAATGTTCCATGTGCACTAGAGAAGAATATGTATTCTGTTGCTTTGGGATGGAATGTTCTGAATATATCTGTGATGTCCATTAGGTACAGTGTATCATTTAAGTCCTTTATTTCCTTGTTGATCTTTTGCTTGGATGATCTGTCCATTTCATTGAAGATGAAATTATCATATTATTATCATATTATTGTTGATGTGTTTCTTTGATTTTTGTTATTAATTGCTTTATATAGTGGGCTGCTCCCATGTTAAGGACATAGATATTTAAAATTGTTAGATCTTCATATTGGGCACAGCCTTTAAGTATGATCTAGTAACCTTCCTCATCTCTTATTATAGTCTTTGGCTTAAAATCTAATTTATCTGATATAAGGATTGCCACTCCAGCTTTCTTTTGATGTCCATTATTATGGTAAATTGATTTCCACTCCCTCACTTTAAATCTGGAGGTGTCTTTGGATCTAAAATGAATTTCTTGTAGACAGCATATTGATGGGTTTTGGTTTTTTATCCATTCTGATACCCTGTGTCTTTTGATTGAGGCATTTATCCCATTTACATTCAGGGTAACTATTGAAGGATATGAATTTAGTACCATTGTACTGCCTGTAAGGTGACTGTTACTGTATATTGTCTCTGTTCCTTTCTGATCTACTACTTTTAGTTTCTCTCTTTGCTTAGAGGACCCCTTTCAATATTTCCTATAGAGCTGGTTGGGTGTTTTCAAATTCTTTTAGTTTTTGTTTGTCCTGGAAGCTTTTTTTTTTTTTAAGATTTTATTTATTTATTTGACAGACAGAGATTATAAGTAGGCAGAGAGAGAGGAGGAAGCAGGCTCCCTGCTGAGCAGAGAGCCCGATGTGGGGCTTGATCCCAGGACACTGGGATCATGACCTGAGCCAAAGGCAGAGGCTTTAACACACTGAGCTACCCAGGCACCCCGTCCTGGAAACTTTTTATCTCTCCTTCTATTTTCAATGATAGCCTAGCTGGATATAGTTTTCTTGGCTGTATATTTTTCTCATTTAGTGCTCTAAATATATCATGCCAGTTCTTTCTGGCCTGCCAGGTCTCTGTGGATAACTCTGATGCCAGTCTAATTATTCTACTATTGTATGTTACTGACTTATTGTCTCAAGCTGCTTTCAGGATTTTCTCTTTGTCACTAAGACTTGTAAGTTTTACTAAGAGATGATGGGGTGTGGACATATTTTTATTGATTTTGAGGGGGATTCTCTGTGCCTCGATTTTAATGCTTTTTCCCTTTGCCATATTAGGAAAATTCTCTATGATAATTCACTCTAATATACCTTCTGCTCCTCTCTCTCTTTCTTCTTATGGAATCCCAATTATTCTAATATTGTTTCTTCTTATGGTATCACTTATCTCTCGAATTCTCCCATTGTGGTCCAGCAGTTGTTTGTCTCTCTTTTGCTCAGCTTTTTTATTCTCCATCATTTGGTCTTCTATATCACTAATTCACTCTTCTGCCTCATTTATCCTAGCAGTAAGAGCCTCAATTTTTTATTGCACCTCATTAATAGCTTTTTTGATTTCAATTTGGTTAGATTTTAGTTCTTTTATTTCTCCCAAAAAGGATTTTATTTCCCCAGCAAGGGATTCTCTAATATTTCCCATGCTTTTTTCAAATTCAGCTAGCACCTTGAGAATTGTCATTCTGAATTCTAGTTCTGACATATTAGCAATGTCCATATTGATTAGGTCCCTAGCTATCAGTACTGCCTCTTGTTCTTTTTTTTGTGGTGAGTTTTTCTGCCTTCTCATTTTATCCAGATAAGAATATATAAATGAGAGAATAAAATACTAAAAGTGGGGCAAATACCCCAGAGAAATATACACTAACCAAATCAGAAAAGATCCAAAACGGGGGAGGGGGGGAGAAGAAAGTGGAAAAAAGGAAATTAATATATATAATGTGTGTATATATATATATATATATATATATATATATATATAAAAGACTGGTAAATAGAACAGAGCCACCCAATCAATTTTGGGTGTATTTTGGTGTCTTAGAAGAAACTACCTCCCAAAATTTTAAAGAATATATATATATTCTTTATATATATATATATATATATATATGCACACACACAAAAATAAGGTTGAATGTGATGAAGAGATGGAATATGACTGTAAATATGAAAATTTTTTAAAAAATTCTAAAAAAGGAATTGATAAGATAAATTCTTTGGAAAAAGAAAAAAAGAAAAGAGGAGGAAATGTGCTCAGGCTGGAGACTAGAACAAAGCCATGTGCTAGATTAGGGTATATTTTGATCTATTATAAGAAATTGTATCCCAAAATTTTTTAGGAAAAATAAAAACCTATACGTATACAAAAAGAAGGTTAAATACAATGAAAGGATAAAAAAGGACTATAACAATGAATGTTTAAAAAAGATTTTTTTTTTTAGGAAGGTATTGTTAAGATAAACTAGTTAAAATACGTTAAAAGAGGAAAAAAAGAAAAGTTAAAAAATAGGATAAGAAAAAAATAAAATAAAAAAAATTAACTTTGGAATACTGAAGGATCATGGGGAAAATGCCATGAATTCTATGCATTGCTTTCCCCTAGCTCTGGAGTTCTGCTGTTCTCCTTGATCGGTGAGCTTGGTCTTGTAGGAGGGACCTGTAGGAGGGACCTGTTGCAGTGATTCTCAAATGTCTTTGCCCAAGGTAGAATTGCACTGCCCTTGAAGGGACCTGGCTAAATAATCTGCTCAGGTTCACTCTTGGGAGCTTAATTGTTCTCTTAATGCTTTCCATACCTGCTTTGGAGGATGGGAATGAAAATGGTGGCCTCCCAATCTCTGGCCAGAGGAGCTGAGAGCTCGGGGCCCCACTCCTCAGTGCACCCTCAGAGAAAAGCAGTCAGTCAGTCCTGTCTCCCTGGTCTCTGACCGCACTCTGAGCTCACCCGGCCTGTGACTGAGCATTTCTATCTCTGGCACATGGCCCCGTTTGGAGTCTCCAAACCCAGTAGATTCCTGCCACACTGCTCCTCCTGGAGAAGGAAGGTGAGTCTCCCCAAATCTGTCATTTGTGGGGTCCCTGCTTGAAGAGCAGTGGCCAGACTGTCCCTTGGATCATGGTTTAAGGTAACCCCAATCTGAAAGCTCACTCCTTGGCTCTGTCTCTGTAGTCCTTTCCCCACTCCAATACCTGGCTGCTCTGCCATACTCAGACACCCCCAATCTTTCTGTGACACTGTGGGTTCTGAGAACACCCTGTCTCCGCAAGGGCTCCACCCCTGCTTAGCCTCTGGAGTGACATCCCTCAGTGGAGCAGACTTCTAAAAGTTATGATTTTATGCTCCACTTCTCTGCCATTTGCTGGGAACCAGCCCATCCCGCCGCGGTCTATCTTCCTGTTGCTTCAATTCACTTCTCTGCAGTCCTACCTTTCCAAAAGTTGTTGGTTTTCTCTTTGTAGAATTGCTGCTCTTCTTCTCTTCTATCTCCTGTTGAGTTTGTAGGTGTTCAGAATGGTTTGATACCTATCTATCTGAACTTCTGGGATCTGATGTCATTTTAGTCTGCTACTCCTCTGCCATCTTACCTCTCCTCTATGCAGTTACTTTTACTTGGCATTTGTTGTTGAACACCACACCACACATTAGGGTGTGGGTATATCTTGAAGCCAAATGGCAAAAGACAAAGTTCCATCTCTATGTACTATTTTCTGTGTTAATAACAATATGTTTATTATCTTCATGTTCATCTATTTTTATGTCTCAATGATATATATTTTTTCATAGGTCATGTTTTTCAAACTTATAATGTGTTTTCAGGAAATTCCATAAATAGGTCTTTGTATCCATAGCCTCTATCACAATGTCTGGTGAACATAAATTACCTTTGAAAAGTTGTTTATGGAATGAGTAACTGAATGAATAAACATATGAATGAGTGTCATTTTCCAGCTAGAGATCGATTCCTGTTAAAGACAACAGGGATTCAAGTCTCTGTTAAAGAGCCATAAAACAATTTTTATACCTCTCTTCTCCCTCCCATGAACATATCTATTGGTTGCTGCATTATCAGACCTGCACGTGAACTGGTAGTGCTGCCCTCAACCTGTTAGATACTCATACATAACTGGGGGAAGCAATAAGGAGCTTGGAAGACATTTTAAGTAACTTCTGGACAGGGGGATAGACACATAGTTCAAAGTGACTTTCACTTACAAGGACACAACTATGCCCTGAGCTAGAACACAGTGATATTTCTTATTAAATGTGAAAAGGAAGTAACCATTTATTTCCCAATGAAGGTGTGAAAATGACAGGTAGATGCTTTACAAATGGGGGTAAAGAGGCAGGTATTCAAAACCGTTTTGGACACTTAATTGGAGGAGCTTCTATAGACTTAATACATTTTATAGAAAATAATGTCTTGCATTTTGAATGCAGTTAGCAATTACTCATTGATGTCCATCAATTTGATGCTCAAATCAGCCTTGAGAGGTGGAATTGTACTGACCTTAAATATTCTGATGAGGTAACTGAGGTTTAGGATTTTAAGTCCCAAAGTTTAAAACAGATTAGAAAAATTTCTGTGAAAAATATGTATGCATCTCAGATTAAATAGGGTTGACCAACTACCTTTTCACCAGCCACCCTATTATTGATGCCAAATGTTTCATATATTGTATTTATAAGTTAGAGTATTCTAGATACAAATTTCAAAGATTCAGGCCTTCCTAACTATATCTAATTCCTATAATCATAACTTCAAAATTCTCTGACATGTAATACAAGGTGTAATTTCAAGTTCTCAGATTCTCACTCTGGCTTTTCATCTGAAGGCTGTGAGATAACCTTCAAAAGCAGCTCTGCCATTAACATTTACATTAACCTTCATCAGTTTCTCTTTCAAAGACAGATTGCTTTTCATTTTCCCTACATCTGTCTTGATCTGAATAACCTTTATTGGTACTTAGTTTACAACCTTTGGGGATTTTTTTTTTTTTTTTTTTTTTTAGATATCAGTTTATTGCAACTTTGGAGAAACAAAGAAATATGTTCAACAGGGATATCTGACACATGGGCATGGACACAATAAATCATTACTTCTCCCTTAAAGACAGGTGGCTACTTACATTACCACTAAGAATTCCATTGTTCCTGTAGTCCAGTATGCCCCATGGTGTAATATGGTCAATAAATTTATAAAGTGTTATATGCCATAATAAATAGTACCCTCTACTTCTGCAGAAGCATGCCTATCTCTCATAAGTACTTATTCAATGTATCTTAAGCCCCTGGATAACAAACATCATGGCTGCTTTGCTGACTCCTGTCCTTCGCAGTGTCTATCAGATATTGATACATAGCAGAAACTCAACAAGTACAGAATAAGGCTCACTGTGTCTGCATCCTTCGTGAGAGACTCAAAATTCACATTTACTTTTAAAGAGGATTGGGAGTCCTTCAGTCTAGCAACCATTACTTTCAATGGATTTGCATTCATGCCTCCTTCTCCCCAAGATTTCTAATGAAAAATATTGAATATACAAGAAAAGTTGAAATAACCCATAACAAAGAAATAACCCATATAGCTATCATCTAGATTCTATAACATTTTACTATACTTACTTTATTAAATATCTAGTCATCCCTATGTCCCCCCAATACCCATGGCCCTTTTTTACTTCTTTTATGTTTCAAAGTAAGTTGCAGACAGCCATACATGTCCCCCAACTACTTCAGCATGCATACCAACATAAGTTCAACGTTTTTTTTAATCATTATTTTTCTCTTTTGAAGTAAATTTTACATATGGGGAAATTAACCTTAAGAATGCATTCAATAAGTAAGAAATCCATACTTTTGTATAATCCAATCCTCTATTAAGAAATGGGATCTCATGCTACAGAGTGCCCCTCATGGCCCTTCCCAAAAGCCCATCCCTACCCAAGCAGATGAATCTAATTTTTTTTCAATGGTTTGTTTGTTTGCCTTTCTAACACTTCATAATAGTGTGTATTCTTTTACATAACACAGTTTTTATCTCAGCAGAATGTTCTTAAGATTTATTCATTTTGTTGTTTCTACTGTGTTGTTTAATAAAATTCAAATGTTTTACCAGTATTTTCTAAATCTATAATGTACTCTGGCCCTGCCTTGACCTGAGGTGTCCATGCTCTTCCTATCCCCATTGAATTCACCATGCTTCAGCCATATTGTCTTTTTAAAAAATATTTATTTATTTATTTATTTATTGAAGTATAATTAACATACAGTGCTAAATTAGTTTCAGGTATACAATATAATGATTCAGCAACTCTGTAAGTTACTCAGTGCTCATCAAGATGAGTGTACTTTTAATCCTCTCTAGTTACCACTCTCCCCACCCACATTGTCTTCTAATTCTCCTAGAAGCAACAAACTCTTCTCTCAGATTGCTTCTGCTTGCACTTGTTGTTCTTCCACCTGAAACAGGGTTCTATATAATGATAGCTTCCTTTGCAGCCTTTAAGTCTCAACTCGTATATCATTCTACTCCCTGCCTTTATGTGTTCAACTTTTTTAGATTTCACATATATAAAGATAGTGCAGTATTTATCTTTCCATGTCTGATTTATGTCAGTTAGTAATGCCCTACAAGTTCATCCATGGTGTAACAGTGGCAGAATTTCCTTCTTTTTATGGCTGAATAATGTGGTGTGTGTGTGTGTGTGTGTGTGTGTGTGTGTGTGTGTGTGTGTGATTTCTCTATCCATTCATTTATTGATGGGAAGCAGTTAGATTGTTTTATATTGTGGCCATTGTGAATAATGCTGCAGTGAACATATGGGAGAGTATGCATCTCTTTGATAAACTGATTTTATTTCCTTTGGATATATATCCAGGGGTGAAATTTCTGGATCAGCTGTAGTTCAATTTTTAATTTTTTGAGGAACCTCCGTATTGTTTTCCATAAATGGCTGCACCAAGTTACATTCCCACAAATAATGTATGAGAATTCCCTTGTTT
This sequence comes from Enhydra lutris kenyoni, assembly GCF_002288905.1. NCBI lineage: Eukaryota > Metazoa > Chordata > Mammalia > Carnivora > Mustelidae > Enhydra > Enhydra lutris. The sequence continues at coordinate 18,824,778 of NW_019154121.1, forward strand.
CCACATCCTCTGCAGTACTTGTTGTATTTCACCTTTTTGAGAATAGTAATTTTAACAGGTGTGAAGTACTAACTCACTGGTTTTGGCTTGTATTCCCTGATTAGTGATGGTGAGCATCTTTTCATATTTTTTTGGCCACTTATATGCCATCTTTTGAGAAATGTCATTCAGGTCCTTTGCCCATTTTTAATCCACTTATTTTTTTCCTATTGGTTATCTGAATTCTTTATATATTTTGGGTATTAACTCATCAGATATAAGGTTTACACATATTTTCATAGATTGCCTCTTCGCTGTGCTGATTATTTCCTTCACACAGAAATGCTGTCCTCATTTTGGAAGCAACTGTGGCAAACTCTGTAGTATTAGAAACTGATCATAAACAATGAGCTTAATTGGCATACTTCCCATAAGTAAAGTCATACACACTCAGGTGTGTGAGTCAGTATCACAGAGGGAAAGAAATCCTCCAAGAATTACCAGGGACTGTATTTGATCTTGAGAATACAAAGATGAGAAAACAGTCCCTGTCCTTGTTAAAATTACATCTAAAAATGAAACAGACAAAAACATATATAACTTAAGCCATATGAAAGATATAGAGTACATGTGTATACTCCATAAAAAAATAGTAAGAGACATCTAATTTACATTAGTGGGTTAGAGGTGCTCTGCCTTAAAGCAACATTGAAGTTCAGACATAAAGACTCTATTTAAGTTAGCTAGATGAAAGGTGGAAGAAACTTGTTCTGTGCAAAGAAAATCATGTATACAAAGGCTCTAAGAGGACAGGGCCTGAAGTTTTCAAATAACCAAATTGTGCAGACTAGTCCTAGAATATAGTGGTTATAGAAGAGTCAAGACATATAAAGGACTAGAGTATGCATGGCCATTCCAAGTCAGTGAGTCATGAATTTTTCCTACCTGTAGCAGAAAACCACTGAAGAGAGATGGTCAATAGAATTATACTAACAACTGTGGATTCTGAACTTCACCAATTTACTTACAAAGCTACAGTTTCATTTCCTCATTTATAAAATTAGAGTGATGCCTGTGCTTATTTCATTGCATTATTAAATGCAATAAACAAAATAATACAAAAATGTTTATAGAATTATGCTTACCACATTATCATTATAAATATTTTAGCTATTTTATAATAATATTATGTTCTTTTATATTTATTGAAGATATTAACCTTGACTGTGATTGATAAAAGAGGTAAGTGAAAAAGAAGTAGCAAGGGGAAACCAGGCAAAAATGAACTATTGGGACTTCATCAAGATAAAAGGCTTGACACAGCAAAGGAAATGGTCAACAAAACCAAAAGACAGCCAACAGAATGGGTGAAGATATTTGCAAATGACCTATCAGATAAAGGGCTAGTATCTAAAATCTATAAAGAACTTATCAAACTCAACACCCACAGAACAAATAGCCTAATAAAGAAATGGGCAGAAGACATTAACAGACATTTCTCCAAAGAAGACATAAAAATGTCTAATAGACACATGAAAATATGCTCAACTTAACTTACCATCAGGGAAATACAAATCAAAACTACAGTGAGATACTACCTCACACCAGTCAAAATGTCTAAAATTAACAAGTCTGGAAACAACAGATGTTGGTGAGGATGTGGAAAATGGGAACCCTCTTACACTGTTGGTGGGAATGAAAGCTGGTGCAGTGACTCTGGAAAACAGTTCAGAGGTTCCTCAAAAAGTTGAAAACAGAGGTACCCTATGACCCAACCATTGCACTATTAGGTATTTACCTAAAAGATACAAATGTAATGATCTGAAGGGGCACCTGCATCCCAATGTTTATAGAAGCAATGTCCAGAATAGCCAAACTATTGAAAGAGCATAGATGTCCATCAACAGATGAATGGATAAAGAAGATGTAGTGTCTATATACAATGGAATAGTACTCAGCCATCAAAAAAGTGAAATCTTGCCATTTGAAAAGATGTGGATAGAACTAGAGGGTATTCTGCTGAGCAGAATAAGTCAATAAGTCAGACTTAATTGAAATAAGACAATTAAATGATCTCACTCATGTGGAATTTAAGAAACAAAACAAAGGAGCATCGGGGATGGGAGAGAAAAATGAAACAAGACAAAATCAGAGAGGAAGACAACATAGAAGACTCTTAATCATAGGAAACAAACTAAGGGTTGCTGGATGAAGGTGAGTGGGGTGTTGGGTAACTAGGTGATGGGCATTAAAGAGGGCATGTGATGTAATGAGAACTGAGTATTATGTAAGACTGATGATTCACTGAACTCTAGCGCTGAAACTGATAATGAGCTATATGCTAATTAATTGAATTTAAATTAAAAAATATTAAGGGCAGGCAATGCATTTGTAGCTATTATTATATTGTTTGGCTAAAAATTTCTTCTACATAGATAATTATCTTTCAAAGGATCAAAATACAATGAAATTTTTTTTAAAGATTTTATTTATTTATTTGACAGATTGCAAGTAGGCAGAGAGGCAGACAGACAGAGAGAGGGACGCAGGCTCCCCACCAAGCAGAGAGCCCAATGTGGGGCTCCATCCCAGGACCCTGAGATCATGACCTGAGCCGAAGGCAGAGGCTCAACCGACTGCACCATCCAAGCGCCCCATGAAATATATTTTTAATAAAAAAGTAGCAAGGACAATTCTGGTTTCCTGGCATGAGAATCACCTGGGTAGATAGTTGGGTCAAGCATAGATATACTTGGAAGTCAGACAGGTGATTTGACAGGAGATCAAATATGAAAATCACTGAGAAATGGATGACATTTAAAATGCAGTTGAGATTTTTTGGGGAGGGAATGCCAATAGGAAAAAAGTAGCACCAGCATTGAAACAGGGAGCGACACTGAAATTAGGTGTCAATTTGGAGAAGAAGAGATACTAAAAAGATTGAGCTTAGAGATAGGTGGGTAAAGACAAGGTCAATGAAGCCAAGGAAAGAGAATGTTCCAAAGAGAAGAGAATGATCAGCTGTCCCAAATGGTATCAGAGAGTTCTGAAAAAAATCTGCTGGATTCAGTACAAGGTAATTATTGGTAATATTGGTGAGAATATTGTTTCTTTTTAAGTGATGAGAGTAGAAGGACATTGGAGGGAGCAAAGATTGAAAGAAAGGAGCAATGGAAGCAGCAGAACCAGAAACAGTGTTTGAGAATCTTGACTATGGAGAAGTTTAAACAATAGGGTAGTTGTTGAGGGTTCTGGGGTGAAGAGAAAGCTTTATTAAGAAGGTAAATAGTGAAATATATTAAATATTTTATTAGTTGAAATTTTTTTCTAACTACAAGCTTAATACATACCTACTTATAACAAATAAAGAAACACAACAAAAGATGAAAAAGACAAAGCTCATTGTCCCTCCCTTCTTTGCCCTCAATCCTCATTCAACCAGAGAGATATCCAAACCAATTCTAACAGGATAGTGTGCATGTTTTCCTTCATTCATACAGACATATGTAAGCACACATTCTCATAGGAAGAAGATACTATGGTTTGTTTTGTTTTTACCTAAATTGAATCATACCATATAGCTTTGTTTCTATTTTCTTTGAACAGCATCGACAGAGAAATGCAAAACTTTTTTTTCCAATTTTATACTGACATAGACATATGTTTCATTTTATAGACAATCAATTCCCACATTCAGAGTTTTCTTTTTTACATGCAATTATTGTTTTTGTCATTGTTGCCTTTTCCTTCCCATACCCCTGATGTGTTTGTCTACAAAGCTGTCACTCCCAGCCTTTGCAGATTTGTTTACATTTGGATGCTGATTATTTCACACACTTGCTCATCCTCAAATAATCTCTTCTGCCTTTATTTATTGTAACATGTTAATTTCATTTTTTTTGTAAGAAAACATACATGCATTCAAATAATAAAGCATAAAGACCTTAGTAACAATTTTTTTTTTCTTAAGGAGTACCCATTCTTAGTTGGCTAAAACAGAATTAAAAAAAAAAAAAAGGAACCCCATCTACCTTTAATAAATATATAGAGTTCAAAAATCATAATGCAAATTAATATTCCTGGAAATCTATCCAGAGATCTTGGAAATGCTTTACAGTTCCTAATTAAGCCTTTCCATGCCAACCAGTTTAACTAAAGACTATATAGTAACCTCACAGAGGGACCATTTCATCCAACTCAAGCATTCTCCCCTGGAGTAGAATAAAATAGCTATGTGATAGTTAAGAGTAACACTGAACTGCATCTTAAGATGGAAAATGAATGGATTTATTAGAGCCAAATGAATCTGCCAAGGGAGTTTATACAGAACGTGTTTTAGATTTAGAATTTGCATGGCATGCTAGTTTTTATCACTATTAATATGCTATTATGAAGCTGGGTGCTTGGTGTTTTAAAGTGCCTCCTGACCGTAAATTAGTCAACACATAAAATGCTTTTGAAGTAGCGTCCCAATTTTCCAGTTGAAATCTCTGCATCCCCAGGTGATTAAATGACTGTCATCAGGTGTTTCAATTTCTGTACTTCACTCCTCTGCAACTTTCTTCATAAGGGCACATGCCTACTTTCTTCCATGTTGGGGATTAAATAGGTTCTTGCACATGTGATCACATTTATGTCTTATCATTATATGAAGTAGGTATGCTTTGCCTCCAATTTGGAAGCAAGGAGACTAAGGTTTACATGATTTGCAGAAGAAGGTCACAGCTACTAATTTGGCAAAGCTAGAATTATGAACACTAGTCTTCAGGATGTCGACACCTGAAATCTTTCTGTCAGGCCACATTGCATTCTTCAAGCTCTTATATGTGGCATAATTCATGTACTTGGTTTGGTACACATCAATAATCTTTCTATATTAGTGATGACATTTAAACAGATTTTAAATATGAGGGATTGGGCATACATAAAATTCCTAATTTTGTTCTTCCATCTATCCTCCCAACAACAACAACAAAAAATTAGAAACTACATTTTAGTACTTGTAAGGTATCAATTGACTTTTGCTTAAAACATTAGTACTTATTTCTCATTTTTGGTGTATGTAATCTGAATATCAGCTACAGCTCTGCTAGTGGCTTCTCATTCCAGGACCCAGAATAAAGATGCAGGTCCTACTGGGGATCTGACAGAGGTCAGAGGCTCAGGAGGGCTAACTCAGCCATACAATCAAATTTGAACTTACGCATGGAGGTAGCATATGTAGTGATTGCTCAGACTATTTTGGCCAAAGAAGGTCACATTCCAGGGCCAAGTGTGGGGCAAGGAAATATATTCTACCTGCTTTAAGACTTGGCAACTCCCATTTGACAGGACGTGTAGATAATCCTGTATTGGTGAGAGAGTGGGTAATTCTGCACCATCTGAGGTACCATATTTCCAAAGTCAGAGTGAAATCTCAGCATTTATGGCTAAATTTCTAAACCTCTGTAATGTGGACATATCCTATCAACTCAACTAGTTATCACCACTATCTTAAATAATCCATTGGCTCGGCACCACCACATTGTTATCATTGTTCATGCTCTATCCTCCACCTGGGATACTTTATCCCTTTCTTCTCTACATTAAATGCATTTCACTTAGTTTTCTTAACTTCCTATTCATTTACATTGCAACATATGACTGGGCTTTAGCAGTGGAATATGGGTGATTTCTCCACCTCCAAACCACGCAATAAAATGCCCAGTATGATCCCATGTTAAAAACGACAATGTCATGTAACAGAAAGAATATACCACTTAACTGAATGCTGTCAGGGTGAGTAGCCTAACCCAATCAAACCAGAAATGTACCACACTGCACACACATACACACACACAATGAGGCAAAACTAAAAAGCCAGTAGATAAGAAAAAAAATGAAATCCTAAAAAGTAATTTATTGAACCTGAAGAACGCAGAAAGAAAACTATCAAAGAAAGGAGGGATAAACAGAAATGCTACAGTCTAATACCCAGATATACTATAAATAGATTGAATTACATGACAGGAGTGATCATGCTAGGTAAAAATCAGAATTCCACTATATGCAGTTTGCATGAGATGTGTATAAAATATAAAGATTTTAAAAATTTTATCTTTTTTCTTTCTTTTTAATGTTCCATAATTCATTGTTTATGTACCACAACCAGTGCTCCATGCAATATGTGCCCTCCATAATACCCACTACCCTCCCCTCCAAAACCCTCAGTTTGTTTCTCAGAGTCCACAGTCTCTCATGGTTTGTCTCTCCCTCCAATTTACCCCAACTCCCTTCTCCTCTACATCTCCCCATGTCCTCCATGTTATTCCTTACGCTTCACAAGTGAAACCATATAATAATTGACTCTCTCTGCTTGACTTATTTTACTCAGCATAATCTCTTCCAGTCCCGTCCATGTTGCTACAAAAGTTGGGTATTCATCCTTTCTGATGGAGGAATAATACTTCATTGTATATATGGGCCATATCTTCTTTATCCATTTGTCCGTTGAAGGGCATCTTGGTTCTTTCCACCGTTTGGCAACTGTGACCATTGCTGCTATGAACATTGGGGTGCAGATGGCCCTTCTTTTCACTACATCTGTATCTTTGGGGTAAATACCCAATAGTGCAATTGCAGGGTCATAGGGAAGTTCTATTTTTAATTTCTTAAGGAATCTCCACACTGGTTTCCAAAGTGGCTACACCAACTTGCATTCCCACCAACAGTGTAAGAGGGTTCCCCATTCTCCACATCCTCTCCAACACATGTTGTTTACTGTCTTGTTAATTTCAGCCTATCCTAACTGGTGTAAGGTGGTATCTCAGTGTGGTTTTGATTTGAATTCTTCCTGATAGCTAATGATGATGAACATTTTTTCATATGTCTGTTAGCCATTTGTATGTCTTCTTAAGAGAAGTGTCTGTTCATGTCTTCTGCCCATTTTTTGATGTGATTATCTGTTTTGTGTGTGTTGAGTTTGAGGAGTTCTTTACAGATCTTGGATATCAGCTCTTTGTCTGTACTGTCATTTACCAATATCTTCTCCCATTCCATGGGTTGCCTCTTTGTTTTGTTGACTGTTTCCTTTGTTGTGCAGAAGCTTTTGATCTTGATGAAGTCCCAAAAATTCATTTTTGCCTTTGTTTCCTTTGCCTTTGGAGACATATCTTGAAAGAAGTTGCTGTGGCTGATGTTGAAGAGGTTACTGCCTATGTTCTCCTCTACGATTCTGATGGATTCTTGTCTCATGTTGAGGTCTTTTATCCATTTCAAGTTTATCTTTGTGTATGGCATAAAAGAATGGTTGAGTTTCATCCTTCGACACATAGCTATCCAATTCCTAGCACCATTTATTGAAGAGACTGTCTTTTTTCCACTGTATATTTTTTCCTGCTTTGTCAAAGATTATTTGACCATATAGTTGAGGTTCCATGTCTGGGCTCTCTACTCTGTTCCACTGGTCTATGTATCTCTTTTTATGCCAGTACCATGCTGTCTTGGTGATCACAGCTTTGTAGTAAAGCTTAAAATCAGGTAATGTGATGCCCCCAGTTTTGTTTTTCTTTTTCCAACATTTCCTTAGCAATTAGGCAACGAAATGAAACTAAAAGTATTCAAATTGACAATGAAGAAGTCAAACTCTCTCTCTTCGCTGATAACATGATACTTTATATGGAAAACCCAAAAGACTCCACTCCCAAACTACTAGAACTCATACAGCAATTCAGTAATATGGCAGGATACAAAATCAATGTACAGAAATCAGTTGCTTTCTTATACACTAACATTGAAAATACAGAAAAGAAAATTAGAGAATCAATTCCATTTACTATAGCGCCAAGAACCGTAAGATACTTGGAAATAAACCTAACCAAAGAGGTAAAGGATCTGTACTCCAGCAACTACAGAACACTCATGAAAAAAATTGAAGAAGACACAAAGAGGTGGATGAACATTCCATGCTCATGGATAAGAAGAATAAACATTGTTAAAATGTCTATATCGCCTAGAGCAATCTATACTTTCAATGCCATTCCGATCAAAATTCCACTGGCATTTTTCAAAGAGCTGGAACAAACAATCCTAAAATTTATATGGAACCATAAGAGACCCTGAATTGCTAAGGAAATATAAAGGTATTTTAAAAAAGATAGATTAAATATAAAGATATAGATTGAAAGGATAAAGATGGAAAATGATACATCATGCAAATACTAACCATATGAACATCATTAAAGCTATGTTAATATCAGATCAAGTGGACTTTTGTCATTACATAGACTTGTAACTTCTATTTAAACTATATAATGTTGAATGTCATTTCACCACACCATAATGATCCTGAATGTATGCACATCTATTGCAAAAGTTTATATACATAAACCCAAAACTGATGGAACCAGAGGGAGAAATGAACAAATCTAACAAGTTGTGAAATTTTTAGAAAGTTTATTTCTTTTAGAGAGAGAGAGCACAAGCGGGAAGGGCAGAGAGAGTGAGTCTTTCACAGACTCTGCTCTGAATACAGAGCCCAGTGTAGGATTTGGTCTCAGGACCCTGAGATCCCAACCTGAGCTGAATTCTAGAGTCAGTGGCTTAACTGACTGAGCCACAGAGGCACCCCAGCAAGTTAAGGATTATAATATTTTGCTTAAATAGTTTTAGTCCAAAGTACAGGGAGAAGGAAGGGCAGTGAGGCCAAAACACATACCTACACTTTCTAGAAATTGGACACATTACTTCCACCTACATTTATTTGCTCAATATTCAGTCACATAGGCACACCTGGCTGTAAGACAGCTGAAAAATATATTCTTTAGTCCAGATGGCTCAGCATATATGCATGCTAGATATGTATGTGTATATATATATATATACATATATATATATATATATACATATATATATGTGTGTGTGTGTGTACATGTGGGTATACATATAGTATGAATATGTGTATATTTAAATATATGATATGTGTGTGCATATATATTGTAGATAATATATATGTATGTGTATTATATATAAATAGAATCCATACATATTGCCATAAAAAAAGGCAGAATGGATATCAGATTCCAATTATTTGAGTCTGCCAAAAGAGTAATCAAAGAATTATGTAGTTTTTATTGGAAGAACATGTATGAACTTACCTAAAAATACAGATAGTAAATTTAAATTAATATAGTGAAAATAAGTTTGGCCTATGGGTAAAGATAACTTGCAACTTCCTAAAACAGGAAGAAAATTCTAGGCTATTTTTATTGATGGACATAGCTTCAAAAATACTAAGTAGCAGTGTTTAAAAATCATGATATTGAAATTTTTATTCTAGGACTATAAGAATGGTATAAATAATGGTCTGTAAAAATGGTAACATAATTAGTTAAAAATAAGAAAACAAGATAAAAAAGAAATAAAGTGTTATTATCAGACAATATAATTATATACAAAGTGAATTCAACTAAATACAAGAACATCTAAAAAGTATACAAATAAGAGTTCATCAAGATTGTTAAAACAAGACCATAAGAAAAAAAATCAGTTATCTTCCTATACGTCAGTAACAGAGATGTATTTACAAAACTCACAAACTGTGAAGTGCAAAGAAATAAATGTAATAAAAGATGTGTAAGACATACATGGAGAAATTCTTAAAATGTATTAAAAGTCATAAAAAGAGACTGGAATAAGTACCTTGACACATAAGAGCTGGAGAACTCATAAGGATATCCAGATAACCAAAATTTAATTCAATTTAACCAATTTCAACAAAAATTCTTAACAGGGTGTTTATGTAAATCATAGTATATTCCTAAAATATATATGAAAGAACAAGTGTCCTAGAATTGCAGAGACATTTTTGACATTGCTTCACTAGATATCAGTTCTTGTTATAAAGCTGTAATAATACAAACAAAATGGGTATTGGCACAGGAATAGAAATACAGAAAAGGACTAAAAAGTTTAGCAACAGGGGCACCTGGGTGGCTCAGTGGGTTAAAGCCTCTGCCTTCAATTCAGGTCATGATCCCAGGGTCCTGCGATTGAGTCCCACATCGGGTTCTCTGCTCAGCAGGGAGACTGCTTCCTCCTCTCTCTGCTTTCCTCTCTGTCTACTTGTGATCTGTCTCTGTCAAAGAAATAAATAAAATCTTAAAAAAAAAAAGAAAGTTTAGCAACAGACCCATTGCATATATGAACTTGGTATCCATTATAACTTGTATAACAATTCAGCAGCAAAAAATGCATTATTCCATAAATTATGTTGGGAAAATTTATTTTTCACTTAATAAATATTTTATGTCTTTCTCAAGTAAAAAATATTAATTTTAAAGAAAATATAGATAATGAATTTAGGGTGTTTGAAAAGTGAAACATTATTTAAACAAAGCACTTTAAAAAATTAATCATAAAGGATAAGATCCACAGTTTTGAATTCTTCAAAATATACTTAAAGTAAAATAAAATGACACCAGCAATTTTTTTTTAGATTTTATTTATTTATTTGTCAGAGAGAGCATGAGCAGTGGGAGTGGCAGGCAGAGGGTGACACAGGCTCCCTGCTGAGTAAGAAGCCTGATGTGGGACTTGATCCTAGGATCCTAGGATCATGACCTGACCTGAAGGCAGAAGCTTTACCCACTAAGCCACCCAGGCATCACCAAAAATGTTTTTTAAAAAGAAAAAACTGGGGCACCTGGGTGGTTCGGTCTGTTAAGTGTCCAATTCTTGGGTTTGACTCAGGTCATTGGATCCAGCCCCAGATAGGGGTACCCGCTCAGTGGAGAGTCTGCTTCCCTTTTCCCTCTGCCCTACCCCCAGCTCATGCACTCTCTGTCTCTCACACATAAATAAATATTTTTTTAAAGAAAAGCTGATGAGAGAATTATATTTGCAATTTACATTTTTCAAAATCCTATTTTAAAAATCTTAACAAAAATGAGGGCCAAGAATATGAGCACATAATATGTAGAAGTAATTTCTCCATCTAAAAAACATAAAAATAATAACCACACAGGCTAAGAAAGGAAATGCAAAGAGAGTGGCCAACTGTGCTAAAGGTGTAGATGAGTTAAGTAAGAAGATAAGTGGGCTTCAAATTTGTAAACATGAAGCCATTGGTGATCTTGACAGGTGTAGCATTGGGAAGAGTGTTCTAAGTGAAAGCCTGATTGGTATGGGTTCAAGGACAAGTGAAAAAAGAGGAGTCAGAGACCATTTTGTTAAAAGACAGAATAAGTTATTAGGACAGTGGGTGAAGAGAAATGTGGGCTCAAGAGACATTTGTAATTCTGTTTTTTATTTTATAGAATGTTTGTAGTGATGAAAGAAATGATTCGGTAGAGAGAGAAAATGTGCAAGGCAGGAGGAAGGGAAAATTGCTGGAATAATGCCCCGGGTTAAAGCCTAGTGTATGTGGGAAAGTATTGGCTTTAGAAACACAGCCAGTTGATTGTTGAACGGGAGAGCAGTGGAGAAGTGCAGACAGCACAGGTGCAGGTATGTGGACAGGTGTTCTAATAGGAGGGTGTAGAACCTGCTGCATAATTGTTTTTATTTTCTCAGGGAAATAGATAGTGACATCACCAGCTGAAAATTAGAATGTTGGAGGTTTGAGGAGAAAGGGGAAGGTAGGAAACAGTCACAAAATAGCATGGAAGACTGAATAAAATAGGGAGAGTCAACATGGCTATAAGTAACCATAGTTACTTATATAAGCTATAAGTAACAGACTACTCAATTACCAGTCATAAATTTAAAATTGTTTCTCACTTATATATGAAATCAATATAATAATTATAAAGTGAGACCACTCGTATGACCTCCATGTTCATCTGTGCAGGTGTATGGGCAGAATAGGTAGAAGGCAAGCATGGGTGGACCCACTTCTGCTGTAATGACAGGCAAGTTTGATGAAATGGAGGGCAGGGAGGTTGAGCAGGTATTCAAAGGGTTGATGACAATCCCCAGTCACAGAATTTAAGATTTAAGGAGGAAATGACAGAATGATGAGGAATGAGAAATATTGACAAAGTAAATGTGGTAAATAACAATTTTCAATAAACATAGGACTCACAAAACACAGTCAAGTAAGAAAAAGGGTTGGAAACGTAGGTGCAGTTTGATGCCATTCATGTGAACAAATATATACATATATATGTATTTAAAATTTGTTACAAGCATGTTATAGAAATATGCGTGACATAGGTGTATCTGGGTATATGCATATATATTATATACATAGGTATATATGCATCTGTATTATAAACACATACATGGACACATATAAATATGTGAGGATGAGAAAGAATACACAAACATCAAAATAGTGATTGCCTCTGGAGAAGGAGGAAAACGTCTTTAACTTCACTATTTTTGTAATGCTTTATTTTTCTTTAAGAGGTGATGAAATAGTGGCTAGAAATGTCATTTTTCACCCTAGACTGCCTGGCTTCTTATTACCCTTAAGCAAATTACTTAAACTTTGTGTGCTTTTTTCCTTTTTCCTAAAGTACTCTGTGTACCTCAGTTTCCTTTTCTCTAAAATAGGAATTGCTGTGGACTCCATAGTGCCCCTTGAAAATTCATTGGTTAAAATTCTCACTACCAGTTAGTTTGTTAAAATTCTAACTCCAGTGTGATGGTATTGAGACACAGGTTCTCTCTCTCTCTCCCTCTCTGTCATGTGAGGACACAGCTAAACGTAGCCATCTGAGAGCCAGCAAGAGGGCTCTCACCAAAATCTGGACAATCTGGCACCCTAATCTTGGGCTCCCAGCCTCCAAATCTGTGAGAAAATAAATCTCTGTTATTTAAGCTACCCAGTCTGTGGTATTTTGTTATGGCATCCCAAGCTAAGACAGGGATAATAAAAGTACCGTGCTCATCAGCATGTTAAAGCATTTCTATTATTAACATAAAAGTGCTTTATAACACAGTAGCTATAACTGTAAATGACCTGAAACCATAAAGCAGAATGTGTTTGTGATAAGTGCATGGGTCTGTGAAATAATGTCTTTAGTTTTCTGTAACTTGAAATATTTAATGTTTTAAACAAAAGTGTAGATCAGTTTGGCAGTAATATGATTTAAGATGGGCAAGATTAACACAGGATGACAAGTGAGAAGTCTGTTTCACTAACACTGATGAACTGTGACTTTGCTTCAACTAGAAAAGTGGCAGAAGACAAAAAGAAGGTGATTCAAGGAATACTTTAGATATAAAAATGTCAGGGAGAGAAAGGACAGGACAATACCTCAGTTTCAGAGTCCTGTGTAGAAAGTGATTATCATTACCTGACAGGTTTCTTCACAGCAGCTTTCTTCAAGGAAAATGATACATTCTGCTCTTGACCATGTCCGCTTCAAGCTCACAATGAAGAATGGGCAGAAACAATTCCTCTGTTACACTCTGTGATTTTTGGTTTTACAATTTAACTAAACCACCACAAGTGCAGATTATAGAAGCACACGGGAGTGATAAATTCACAAATGTGAAACATATGGCTAAGACTGATGAGAGTTCATGATAAGTTTTAGAGGATGGGAAAGTTCACAAGGAGATGCAGCTTTTGGCAGTCCAGAAGGACTATGATATTCTCAGCACAGGTGCTAACCATTAAAGTCACTGCTGCAGAGGTGGTATTTAGTCTAAATTTGTCAAGTGAATTTTCCAAGATCATAGCAAAAGATAGTTCTTGAATAGCTTTCATCACCTAAATTAGATAAACACACTAGTGGGAACAGTTGCCTGCTCTGATATGTGTACCTAATATCTATATTTAAATGAAAAGCAATTAGGGGAAGAAACAAAGAGTTTATATTTCCCTAAATGCTTTGCAAATTTCAAAATTAAAATGGTTACTGGAAAAATTTTAAGATTGCAGAATTAACTTTAATTATTTGCTTGGTCATGCCAGCGGTCAGAATGATTCATTGGATAAGAGAGGAGCAAAGGAGTAAAAAAGACATTCAGATGAGGGAAGGTGTGATGGAAATAAAGCCATCAGAGGAATTCTTCTGTGCTTTGGCAGAAGCCATTTCTTAGTGCATAATTTGGATGAATTCAGCATCTGTGTTTGGCAAATACTTAGGACAAAAGAAAGATAAGAGAAAATAATAATTATGTCTCTGTGAATTAATTTATCTTTGGTAATTATAATATCGCTTAAATATTTAGTAAGGAACATGAACACCTGCATTGTAAATACCTATTAGTGAAGAAACTTCTTTTTCCCTGTAAAATGTAACATGTCATCCTTTCTATATTATCATCGACTAAGTTAGAAAGTCTTGTTTTTTTTGTTGTTCCAATCAACATGTTATATTTCAAAAATTTTTATTAGTGAAGTATAGTTGATGTACAGTGTTATATTAGTTTCGGGTGTACAACATAGTAATTTAACAATTCTGTATTTTATATAATGCTACCATAGTAAGTGTAGCTATCATCTATCTTATTTTATAAATGATAATGTATCTTACTGATTATCTAGAATCGTGAGTCGTTTCCAATTTCATCATCTTTCAGATGATTTTTTTTAAATCATCATTAAAGGCGTGAAAGTCCAATTTGGTTATCATTAAGTTATTAGTCTGGCATAAAAATTACTGCATGATTAATTTGTATTCTTCAAGTGCCATCAAAAATAATATTTACATACTGGGTGTTTTAGTGCTGGAAACATTGCATGGGTTCTCCTACTTCTTTTATATTATAGTATATGAAAAGCTAAAATGGGTATTATACATGTCAGGGAATTCTAATGTAATTTCTAAACTTCATGAATTTATGTTTATGCTTTTTCTTCTGTTGATTAAGTTGACAATTAAAATTTAAATATATCTACATATATTTATTTAAAAGTATCAACATCATATGCATTGTTCTGTTCACTGAGCATAAGACAGACCTGGTGTATAAGCAGGAGACAGACACCATCTGTTACAGCTTCACTAATGTCAAGAATTACACAGTCTCCCTCACCCCCCAAATGCTCAGTTGAAATGCTCAAATAAAAATATCACCAAAATTATAGGTTTCTACTTAAACATTTACATGTATGTTAACTTACTTGAACCCCAAACTCATAATACTGTGAAATATTGAGAAAATAGGGCTTTAAACCCAAGTTAGCTCGAAAGCACAATTTATAAACAAGGGCCAGGATTCTAACCTAACCAGTAAATAAGTAAATACCAAAACTAGGACACAGATCTTTATCTTTTTATTCCAGATTTTGTGTGTGTGTGTGTGTGTGTGTGTGTGTGTGTGTGTGTGTGTTTATTTTCAATCTTATGAAAGCTTTTCAGAGGAACTCATTATTAACAAATAATGTTATTATATAAGAAACCTATACAGCTGTCTGAGGAAAAAATTAAGTAACTTAAGTCTTCATATAAATACTTAGCAACAAGGATAGTATTTAGATAGGTAAACCATTATTGTCGCTAGATATGAAACATACAACTAAAATAATACTGAGATTGAAATTCACACAGATTCAGTCAGAAGATGTTTTTAAGAAAACTACTTAATTCCATTGAGGTTGTGGTAAACCTGGTATACTGGCATATTCCTGAGAGAATTGTCTATTGGCAAAATGTTTAGAAAGCAGTTGGTGATATTTATGTGTTTTCAGCATCTTCCAGTATATCCAGCACAGATAATTCAAAAATAAGAAAAATACATGTTCATGAGCATGTACCGCTAGTAACAATGGTTAGTTATTGGAAGTAATAGCATTGTTAAAATAGGGAGAAATAGTGAATTAAATAATTACTTGTGGTCTATGAAATAATATGTTTTCATTTAAATGGTAATTATAGATATTATGAAGCAGCATAGAAGCGTTTATGGCATAATGTAAATTGAACAAAAAAAGAGATGTGTGTGTTTATTAGGATAGCCACATTGTAAAATTATATGCAAGCATACTATTGAAATGTGGAAAGAATATTAGTATTTCTGTTAAGCTACTTGGGGTTATAAGTAATATTTTCCTATTTTCACAACTGTATTATTATGGAATGTTTAAAAAGAAGTACAGAAGATAGAATAATAATCTAAGTTACAGTCAACCTAAATCTGAGCTTCCTCTTTTAACTCCAAATATCAAAACATCATTAAAATTGGACACTCCTGCCTCATAGGAATCTCCCTAACTTAACTATTGTATTCCACTCCTCCTGCCACCATTCCAATCCTCCTGCCACCATCATTGTTTGCTTTGATAACCATAACAACCTTCTTCACTATTATTGTTCCCTTCCTCTCCAGGGTCAATTCTAGTCTCTCTCCCCTTTGTATTCTGTTCTCCAGAGTGAGAACAACAAAAAAGTTGTTCGCTATTCTCCACTGGATCTTGTTTTCTCACCTCTGAGCTTTCATCTGGCTCTCCTCTTTCTTTTCACTGCTAAAGGTTCAGCTTCAGAACTCAAACATCTAATGCTTTTGCCCAGACTCTTGCTGACTCCACTTCTTCCTACTTCTAAATTCTATGGTGACAAAGGCTCAGTCTTTGCCTCTCTTGTCTTTTTCATTTTTCATTTCTCTGTAGTTGATTTTTTCCCGTGTTAAACTCTGGCTTTCATCTAAATTCCACTGATTCTGAAATTTATCTCCAGCCCAACCTCTCACATAAACCATAGAGTTAAATGAACATATCACTGCTTCCTTGACATTTCAATATCTAATAGGTATCTTTAATTTTTCATGTTCAAAAATAACTCGTGATTTCCCAACCCACCATCAACAAGCCAATTCTCCCTTGATCTCTGTCCCTATAGATGGCATCACAATTTACCCAACTACTCTGACCAAAAACCTAGCTGGATCCTTGAATCTTTGCTTTCCCTAACAACCAACCATCAGCTAATCATTTTGTCTTCTAACTTGAAAGTATATCCCAATTTGGTCACTTCTTACCAGACACACTTTGATCACTCTTTTCTAAGTCACCAACATCTCTTTTCTCATCTAACGTTGTAGCCTCCTAGATTGTCCCTCTGCTTTCACTCTTGTTCCCTCCATGATCTAGTCCTCATATTATTACTGAGAGAATCTTTTAAAAATGTAAATATGATCATGTTACTCACCAGCTTCAAACTTGAATGATTTCCCACCACGCTTGGATCAAAATCTGGAAATGTTACCATGATCTGTGAGGCTCTGTATTTTTGGTACCCCTTTATCCCTCTGGTGTTACCTCATACCACTCACTTCCATGCCATTGTGCTCCAGCATCAAGGCTCTTGGCATTCCTAGCACCCATCAACCTCTTGTCTGTTTCAGAGCATTTACACTTGATATTTTTTTGGCCTAGAATCCTATTCCCCCAGATCTTCACAGATCTCGCTCCTTTTTGTCATTCTAGTCTATTAAAATATCACTTTGTCAAGCTCCCCTTGTCTTCTCCATCTTAAAAAAAAAAAACAAGTCTCTTCATCCCACTTTATTCTGCTTTATTTCCTTCATAGAATCAATGTGCATGCCTCACAAAGGCAGGGATATCTCTTTTTATTCACTGTTGAATCTTAAGCACCCACTAGTGTCCCCACCATATAGTAGGTGCTCAATAAATGAGATAAGTGAACAAAATGTATTACCATTACAAATTACAGTATTTTTATGTGTTATTTGCTTATTTCCTCCATTAGAATACAAGTTCTGTCTTGATTATGTGTATATTCATAGTGCCTAGAATTATGCCTGACTTACAGTATTCTCTCAAAAAATACTTCTTAAAGTAATAAGAGTACAATAATGCATGTTGTATAACTGAAAAGTAGGGCAAATAAATTTAGTTCCTTTGGACTTTAAAGTAAAAAGTACATGTTCCTTTTTGCATAATAGAGTGAAAATGTATGCCTCTGGTAACACCCAATGAGACAAGGTCTACAGGACTCCAAAAGTCCTCCAAATTCATAGTAAATGGGAAGACTTAAGAAGGCTTCCCATAGCCCCAGAGCAGGGCAGTGTCTTTGGGGTGAGGCACTGGTCGCCTTGGGGAGTACTGGTGTAGCTTCTCACCCTGCAAACCTTGAAGTCAGAGAATAGTTGGCATGTACTCTTCATTGAAGAGACTGCAAACTGAAGAGACTAGACAGACCTTCCTAAAACAAGGTCTGTATCTCTCTTGAGACTGGCTACAAACATATTACCCTGTTTAATAAAAGGTTAGAAATTGCTTCTATTCACAAATCACTTGCTCAAGAGAAAGATGCCTTGAATAAGATCAGTTATTGTCCTGTCTTATCCCAGGTCATTGGCTGATGCAGCAACTACTTTGTTTTCTGTATCCTGATAGCTCGCCCATTAATTGGTACACCGGGTCTTCACCATGGCCTGGAGAGCCACACTTGCCAGCAGTAAGGGAAAGGACAGAAAAGGGCTGTAGACTATGAAAATACAGTGGCTCCAGAGCCTGTGTTGGGCATTTTCTTGTGCTCATGACTTGAGAAAGAAAAATGATACAGCAGGTTGGGCTCCACTCCCCTATAAATTAATAGGGTTGAAGGACATACATGGTGGGTACCTTCTCTTATCTGCAGAATTTCCAGAACACTAATCTCTTCCTCTGCCTGGAAGAGATTCCTATATTCCAGCTTCCCCAAGCTCACCTCCAGCTCTTCCCAGACAGGTTTCTTGAGAGTAGGTTTTTCTACAGCTAAGCAGCTCATAGTCATTGCCTCAAGGTGGGGGTACCAGGCCATGGGCAGAGTAGGGAGAAGGAAGGCAGGCAAACTACTCTATACTATTCCACCTCATTTCTCAGATAATTTTCAGGTAGTTTTGTTAATCTCTAATAGAAGAAGTAGTGGTACAAAACAATTAATTCTTCTCCAAACCATTTTTTTAAAGATGTTATTTATTTATTTAACAGACAGAGATCACAAGTAGGTGGAGAGGCAGGCAGAGAGAGAGGAGGAAGCAGACTCCCCGCTGAGCAGGGAGCCTGATTCAGGGCTCGGTCCCAGGACCCCGAGATCATGACCTGAGCTGAAGGCAGAGGCATAACCCACTGAGCCACCCAGGGCCCCCTCCAAGCCATTTTTGATAACTATATCTATCACTGGAGGGGAGGGAAGTGTTAACAACGAAGAATAAGATAAAGTCTCTGTAGGTTCTTTATTATTTTATTCCCCAAAATGTTTATTTAGCTCTTGCTATGTGTCAGACAGTCTGCTAGACCCTGGAGATGCAACAGTAAACATATGGGAGATCACTAACAAAGTAAAACAGTACTCTATTTTATTTTACTTACACAGCTCTGGAATGCAGTTTTTTCCTGTCATTTTTATTTAACTGGAAAATACCCTGAAATTACAAGATAGATTAAATTAAAAAGCAGTTGCTATTTGCAACAATGTGAATCTCATTTTTATAAATACATTATATTGCAAGAAAAAATACAAAAATAAATTGGATGCTGAGGCTAACATTTGATGTCATTCATAACTTTTATTTCAGTTTTGTGTCTTCACCAAAATATTATTTTTTTCCATTTACTAAAATTTTGGAAGCAAAATGTGACGAATTTGGCCTTCTATTAACAATGGTAAAAATGAAGAGACTTTTATCTTTATTATTTTGCATCTCTTGATGTGATTTTTCTCTAGTTCAGAGGGCTTTACTCAGGCATGCAAAGGGATGCCTTGTAAAATAAAAAGAATTTCAAGTGAAATAGTCTTTGTTTTGAAAGTTCTCAGCCAAGTTCTCTGCAATCCTGATTTACTGATGTTATATTACATCCCTAGTACAAATAACCATTGGAAAAGCAATGAGTTGAGAGGAGAGACTTGAGGTCTAGTTCTAAATCTGGGTGGCTTTCACATACCATTTTTTTTTCTCCTCTAAAACAGATTGTCCTCACCTATAAATAAGAAAACTGGAGTAACTCTTCAAAGCTTACGAGTCTGTCATGTGCTCTCATGTTTTGATTTCTATTTCTTTCAGCATTTTTCCATCACATGTATACATGGATAAATTCCTCTTTGCTATATTTTCTTCTATTTTAAAAATATTCTTTCTGTTCCATCACTTAACACTAAGCTATAATATAGCTCACGTGTAGTTGACAGTAAAGAATACAGAAAAACTGGGTTCTTGTTGTGGTTGTCGTCATCATTGTTTTTAAGAAATATACAGAAATCTATACATAGATGGTTGCCATAGATTTCTGGAGTTATTTGATCTAATTTAGACAAAGATATTAGGGCAACAATAGACAGTAAGCAATCAGCATTCACCATGTTTTCAAGGCATTTTAATTATAGAAAGTTTGAAAAAAGAAGAGGAGGTAAAACATCAAGAATAAAGTAAACATTATTTATGTTCCTGCCCCTCAGGGATAGCATCTATTAATAGTTTACTATATATTATTCTGTGTGTCTCTATGTAAATAAATATCCATACACACATAGAGAAACTTTTATAAATGACTTTGAAATACAAACAGTTTTTTACTTAAAATATAAGAAGTAGTCCTCATCATGAATATTAGGCAATTTTTTCTATATGTTATTTTATTGAGCATATGTATCATAATTGACTGTGTTAGAACCTTATTATTAGGCTATTTTACTGCTTATATTATAGTTATTTTCTCAGGGTAAAAAGTTAGAATTACAGGGTCAAAGAATAAGCACCTTACTGAAGGAAGTCTTTTTGTAATGAAACAATTTGTATTATGATAAAAATGACAGAATTTCTCCCCAAGTCATTATGAGTTTTTCTTCCCAACTAACATGAGAGAATAGAATTGTATATATCCTAGCTATACACGCAATTTAAGTAGAACCTCCCCCACAAAAAGGTCAGATATTTTATGGAATTTACAGAACAATGTGAAGATTAAATGAGCAAGTATTTGAAGACAGTTTTTTTAAATTAAGAGTATTAAGCCCGGGTATATATAATAACAGAATAAATTTAGAATAAGCCAAAATGTAAATTAAAAGGACAGCTAATTAAAATCAAACAATTAAGGCTCTGTCAGCCATAGAAATTTATAAAGTCTCTATAAAGAAGGATCAAAACCAAAAAAAAAAGTCACATTTTGTACAACATTTGATACAATTCTTCATTTAATTACTTAATCTTATGAACTAAATGGTACACTCCAAAATTCATATGTTGATGCTCTAACCCCCCAAATGACTGTATTTGGAATCGGGGCCTTTGGAAGATAATTAAGGTTAAATGATGTCAGAAGGGTGCAGCTGTATTCTGGTAGAACTCCTATTCTGGAATCTTCCTCTCCAAACATGCATGGGCAAAAGGCCATGTGGGGACACAGTGCAAAGGTGGCCATCTGAAAGCCAGAAAGGGAGCCTTGACCAGAAACCAAATCTGCCAGTACCTTGATCTGGGACTTCTAGCCTCTCGAACTGTGAGAAACCAAATTTCTATTGTTAAAGCCACCCAGTCTGTGATATGTTGTAGGGCTGCCCAAGTTGACTAATACACTTGGCAAATTTTGTCTATAACGTCATCTATAATATAGACAAAAAATATCACAAAGTAACCTTCTTTGTCTTACCTAAGTTAAAACTGTAAATGGGCTTATAAATAAATGCAGGCATACTCTAATAACCATGTAGCTGGTAGTTCAGAGGAAAGGTACACCTTCCTATGGTTGGATAGCCCAACATTTGGAAGGGCATCCAGAGAGGGTGTTATAGCATCTGGTCTCTGTTGTGGGCATGATGTGTGCCAACACCACCCAAATTTCTTTTCCACGAAGGACATATAGCCCCAGCTGCAGATGCACTGTCAGGCAAGAGCCTATAGCCATCAACTCCTTCAGGGATTACCCTGGGTGCAGAGAGCTGCCATGCCCAAGGTCAAGCCCTTGCCTAGTGTAGTATACACTGAAGGATTGATCAGTCCAACAGTATAAAGGCCCAGTCATCTTGGCCTCTTTTGGGACAATTTCAAGGTGGCATTCTAGCCCCAGAGCTCTCCATGAGGTAGATGTAGGCTGTGGTTGACTAAATTGCAGATTGACTTCTCCCTGTGCCCGCTCCTGCTTCCCACTCATCCCTTCCACAGGTGTTGCTCTCAAAGGCATACCTAAATAAGCTCCCTGCATGCTAAATTCCATCTTAGAATTTGCTTCCCTAGGAACCCAACCTGTGGTTCATAGTGGGTAGAAAAGGTTACAATAATATTTGCAGGTGCTATAAATGCATCACTGCCTGATTGCTTTTGCTCAAAACGCCCCCCAGAGGAAACCCATACCTTTATGCCAAGCCATTTGGCTCACAAAATCAGACAGACCTAACAATTGTAGCATAAGTCTGTATTAGGCTAAATTTTTCATATTCTAGTTGTGTAAAGAATTCAATGATGAATATTTTATTTCTTAAATCAACTGTTTTATTATTAGCCTTATTACAGATTGTTCTTAGAGGAAAATGAAGAGTGTGCTCAAAACTAGATACAGATAATCAAAGTGTACTTAGAGATCTAATAATTTAAATTTGAAATATCTTTTGAGACTTTTTCAAATAGGTGTTACCTTCACAAAATATATAATCCCATTCACTTATACTTTCTGTTAGAATTCTTGTGGTCCATTTTCTTCATTTATCTTTTGTTCTCTTTTCCCCGTCCTCCCCAAATCAGCCCCTGAGACCATCACCTCCAGCCAAAAGATAGTTTTTCCCATCTTTTCTATGTCTTCTAATCCATGTTCTGACGCTTCTCTGCTATATTATGTTGAAAAATACGTCTAATTTCTCTGAGCCCTAGTTTGTTTTTTCTGTAAAATATAGGGAGAAATATTTAACTACCATAGCTGGGTGTAAATTAAATGAGATAATGTATGAAAAATACAGAACATTTCACCTAGCCTATACCAGGTATTTATTGTTTTTTTCCTTTGTCTCTTTCTGTGAGAAAACCTTTGAGAAAGGCTATGATAGGAATGACTGTAGGATTCATTGCAAGCAAGTGGTAGATGCATTGAGGTAGGGGCAATTTTACCCTATTTCCTAATTAAACTTCTATTTATGGGACACTTACTGTGTGCTAAGTATGTAATTGTGGACGAGATAAAGTCTGATTCAAGAACTTACCATTTAGTGGGGCACTTACAGATAAGAAAATAGGAATGTAAGAGGAAGAGAGATGAATGGTAACTACATATATAGAAAGAATGAGAAGGGACACTGCGTTCCTTTATTCATAGCTTTGTTTCTTGAAAATAATAACATTTAGAGGGAAAGTTAGGTTGCCACCCCTGGATTAACAATGTTGACCCTAGGCATGCAACTGGCTTCCAGAACAGGGCAATTCCTAACTAACACAAAAGCTCATCTAAGGAAAATTGCAAAACGAAACTCCTGGCATTCCCAACCCTGCACTTGTCTTTGTAGGGTTGCTAATCATGGACACATGATAAAAAGAAATACGGATCTAAGTGGTGGCTTGAATGAAATAGGAATTATTGCAAATTGAGTAAAAAGAAAGTATATCAGCATGAATTATTACCCCCCAAATAAGCATTACTGTGTGGCAAATGCAAATGTAGACTTCTCAAAAGTCCCGTATCACGAAGGACTGCTTTTTCAACTGAGCATCATTGATATAGTATAATTTTCCTGGAAGCTCTTGTCTTTGAAATGGATAAAAATCTAACTCACCTACCATGCGTTTTGTGTGTGTGCACGTGCGTGTCTGTGTGTGTGTGTGTGTGTGTATGCTGTAGAAAGGAGTGTAATTATATAGTATAGTATACATCATCATTTCTTTAAGGTAAAAAAACTTAGAAGAGATTAGCCATGGTTTATGATGGAAAATATTCTTGGGGATACAATATGGCATGCAGGTAATAAAAATAAGGTTTTCTTTGTTTTATCACCAGGAATAAAAGAGGGAGGAAAATACCAAACCAAAAAAAGGGAAGTCCAACATGGAGAGAAGGAATTTTGTCAGGAGACCAAAAGCAATATACATAGTATAAGAAGATGGAATGGAGTTGAGTAAAGACAGAAAAGGGTAAAGCTAGGGCAAGGTATTGAATATACGCTTAGCCCTTCATATTCCTTTTCCTATTTACTCATTACAATATTTTATAGATAAAGAATCTGAGACTCAGAGAATTTAAGTTGCCTGCACAGGCTGACAAGCTACCAAAAATTTGGGTTTGAGCCCAAACCTGGCACAATCCAAAGACTATGCTTATTCCTGCTATTAATCCCAGATTTCTGAACCATCCCTACCTCTTTATTAAGGAAATTTATAACAATTGTTCTATTGATTCCCCTGAAGGAAATCCATCATATGCTGCAGCTTATGTAGACTATCTGTGGCTTCAGAGTTTACCTCTTCATCTCCCCTGTGGAGTGAGGAGCATGATGATTCAAGAAGACAAGGAATTTGATCAGCTCAGCTTGATGCTTTAATTAAAATCAAAGTTGATCTTTCTTAGACACAAAATCTGTTTTCCCAGATTTCACTGTAAGAATACTGTTATCTTAGGTCAAAAAGTCTAGACATAATATTCTTTCCTGAATTCATCAAACATAAGATAGTCCCTTCTGTTCTCGGGGCTTTTGGTTGTGCTATTTCCTATCCCTGAAATGTTTCTTCCTTCTGAGTACTCATCTCTGCCAACACACACTCACACACACACATACACCTGTACTCTAGCTGTTCTTTTAGATCATGATTCTTATTTTTTAAGATTTTATTCATTTATTTGAGAGAGAGGGATAGAGAGCATGAGTGGGGGCAGGGGGCAGAGAGAGAAGCAGACTCCCTCCTTAGTAGGGAGCCTGATGCAGGGCTTGATCCCAGAACCCTGCTAAAAGCAGACACTTAACTAACTGAGCCACACAGGCATCCCTAGATCACCATTCTTTTATCACAACAGAATGAAAAAGTAGAGTATATCTGTTCTTCACATTATAGTAAATTCACAGTACGAAATAGCTCTTTGTGTGTGTGTGTTCTTTTTCTTTTTCTTTTTTCTTTTTTATTAACGTATAATGTATTATTAGCCCCAGGTGTACAAGTCTGTGAATTGCCAGGTTTACACACTTCACAGCACTCACCATGGCACATACCCTCCACAATGTCCATAACCCAACCACCCTCTCCCTACCCCCCCTACCCCCAGCAGCCCTCAGTTTCTTTTGTTAGAATAAGAGTCTCTTGTGGTTTGTCTCCTTCCCGATACCATCTTGTTTCATCATTCCCTTCCTTACCATCCAAACCCCCTACATTGCCTCTCAAATTCTTCATATCAGGGAGATCATATGATAATTGTTGTTCTCTGATGGACTTATTTCACTCAGCATAGTATTCTCTACTTCCATCCATGTCATTGCAAAAGGCAAGATTTCATTTCTTTTTTTTTAAATTTTTTAAATTTATTTTCAGCGTAACAGTATTCATTGTTTTTGCACCACACCCAGTGCTCCATGCAATACGTGCCCTCTCTAATACCCACCACTTGGTTCCCCAAACCTCCCACCTCCCCACCTCTTCAAACCCTTCAGATTGTTTTTCAGAGTCCATAGTCTCTCATTGTTCACCTCCCCTTCCAATTTCCCTCAACTCCCTTCTCCTCTCTAACTCCCCTTGTCCTCCATGCTATTTGTTATGCTCCACAAATAAGTGAAACCATATGATAATTGACTCTCTCTACTTGACTTATTTCACTCAGCATAATCTCTTCCAGTCCCATCCATGTTGATACAAAAGTTGGGTATTCATCCTTTCTGATGGAGGCATAATACTCCATAGTGTATATGGACCACATCTTCCTTATCCATTCGTCCGTTGACGGGCATCTTGGTTCTTTCCACAGTTTGGTGACCGTGGCCATTGCTGCTATGAACATTGGGGTACAGATG
Organism: Enhydra lutris kenyoni; assembly: GCF_002288905.1. NCBI lineage: Eukaryota > Metazoa > Chordata > Mammalia > Carnivora > Mustelidae > Enhydra > Enhydra lutris. Next base: position 18,850,607 of record NW_019154121.1, read on the forward strand.
GCCCTTCTTTTCACGACATCTGTATCTTTGGGGTAAATACCTAGTAGTGCAATTGCAGGGTCATAGGGAAGCTCTATTTTTAATTTCTTGAGGAATCTCCACACTGGTTTCCAAAGTGGCTACACCAACTTGCATTCCCACCAACAGTGTAAGAGGGTTCCCCTTTCTCCACATCCACTCCAACACATGTTGTTTCCTGTCTTGCTAATTTTGGTCATTCTAAGTGGTGTAAGGTGGTATCTCAATGTGGTTTTAATTTGAATCTCCCTGATGGCTAGTGATGATGAACATTTTTTCATGTGTCTGATAGCCATTTGTATGTCTTTATTGGAGAAGTGTCTGTTCATATCTTCTGCCCATTTTTTGATATGATTGTCTGTTTTGTGTGTGTTGAGTTTGAGGAGTTCTTTATAGATCCTGGATATCAACCTTTTGTCTGTACTGTCATTTACAAATATCTTCTCCCATTCCGTGGGTTGCCTCTTTGTTTTGTTGACTGTTTCCTTTGCTTCCACTGGTATTTTTCAAAGAGCTGGAGCAAATAATCCAAAAATTTGTATGGAATCAGAAGAGACCCCGAATCACTAAGGAAATGTTGAAAAACAAAAATAAAACTGGGGGCATCACGTTACCTGATTCAAGCTTTACTACAAAGCTGTGATCACCAAGACAGCATGGTACTGGCATAAAAACAGACACATAGACCAGTGGAACAGAGTAGAGAGCCCAGATATGGACCCTCAACTCTATGGTCAAATAATCTTTGACAAAACAGGAAAAAATATACAGTGGAAAAAAGACAGTCTCTTCAATAAATGGTGCTGAGAAAACTGGACAGCTATATGTAGAAGAATGAAACTCGACCATTCTCTTACACCATACACAAAGATAAACTCAAAATGGATAAAAGACCTCAACATGAGACAGGAATCCATCAGAATCCTAGAGGAGAATATAGGCAGTAACCTCTTCGATATCAGCCACAGCAACTTCTTTCAAGATATGTCTCCAAAGGCAAAGGAAACAAAAGTGAAAATGAACTTTTGGGACTTCATCAAAATCAAAAGCTTCTGCACAGCAAAGGAAACAGTCAACAAAACAAAGAGGCAACCCACAGAATGGGAGAATATATTTGCAAATGACAGTACAGACAAAAGGTTGATATCCAGGATCTATAAAGAACTCCTCAAACTCAACACACACAAAACAGACAATCATATCAAAAGATGTCATTTCTTTTGATGGCTGCAAAGTATTCCATTGTGTGTGTGTGTGTGTGTGTGTGTGTGTGTGTGTGTGTGTATCACCTCTTCTTTATCCATTCATCTGTTGATGGGCATCTAGGTTCTCTCCATAGTTTGGCTATTGTGGACATTGCTGCTATAAACATTTGGGTGCATGTGCTCCTTTGGAACACTACATTTGTACCTTTAGGGTAAATACCCAGTAGTGTGATTGCTGGGTCGTAGGGTAGCTCTGTTTTCAACTTTTTGAGGAACATTCATGCTGTTTTCCAGAGTGGTTGCACCAACTTGCATTCCCACCAACAGTGTATGAGGGTTCGCCTTTCTCCGCATCCTTGCCAACATCTGTTATTTCCTGACTTGTTCATTTTAGCCATTCTGATTGGTGTGAGGTGGTATCTCATTATGGTGTTGATTTGCATTTCCCTGATGCCCAATGATGTGGACCACTTTTTCATGGGTCTATTGGTCATCTGGATGTCTTCTTTGCAGAAATGTCTGTTCCTCTCCTCTGCCATTTCTTGATTGGATTCTTTGTTACTTGGGTGTTGAGTTTGATAAGTTCTTTATAGATTTTGGATACTAGCCCTTTATCTGATATGTCATTTGCAAATATCTTCTCCCATACTGTCAGTTGTCTCTTGTTTTTTTTAACTGTTTCCTTTGCTGTGCAAAAGCTTTTGATCTTGATGAAGTCCCAATAGTTCATTTTTGCCCTTGCTTCCCTTGCCTTGGGTGATGGTTCTAGGAAGAAGTTGCTGCAGCTGAGGTCAAAGAGGTTGCTGCCTGTGTTCTCCTCAAGGATTTTGATGGATTCCTGTCTCACAATGAGGTCTGTCATCCATTTTTGGTCTATTTTTGTGTATGGTGTAAGGAAATGGTCCAGTTTCATTTTTCTGCTTGTGGCTGTCCAATTTTCCCAACACCATTTGTTGAAGAGACTACCTTTTTTCCATTGGACATTCTTTCCTGCTTTGTCAAAGATTAGTTGACCATAGAGTGTAGGGTCTCTTTCTGGTATCTCTATTCTGTTCCACTGATCTATGTGCCTATTTTTGTGCCAGTACCATACTGTCTTGATGATGACAGCTTTGTAGTAGAGCTTGAAATCTGGAATTGTGATGCCACCATCTTTGGCTTTCTTTTTCAGCATTCCTTGGGCTATTCTGGGTCTTTTCTGTTTCCATATAAATTTTAGGATTATTTCTTCCATTTCTTTGAAAAAAATGGATGGTCTTTGATAGGGATTGCATTAAACATGTAGATTGCTTTAGGTCGCATAAACATTTTCACAATATTTGTTCTTCCAATCCATGAGCATGGAACATTTTTCTGTTTCTTTGTGTCTTCCCCCATTTCTTTCATGAGAACTTTATAGTTTTCTGAGTACAGATTCTTTGCCTCATTGGTTAGGTTTGTTGCTGGGTATCTTATGGTTTTGGGTGCAGTTGTAAATGGGATTGATTCCTTAATTTCTCTTTCTTCTCTCTTGCTGTTGGTGTTAAGACATGCAACTGATTTCTGGGCATTGATTTTATATCCTGACACTTTACTGAATTCCTGTACAAGTTCTAGCAGATTTGGAGTGGAGTCTTTTAGGTTTTCCACATATAGTATCATATCATCTGCAAAGAGTGAGAGTTTGACTACTTCTTTGCCAATTTGGATGCCTTTAATTTCTCTTTGTTGTCTGATTGCTGAGGCTAGGACTTTTAGTACTATGTTGAATAGCAGTGGTGATAATGGACATCCCTGCCATGTTCCTAACCATGATGGAAAAGTTCTCAGTTTTTCTCCATTGAGAATGATCATTGCTGTGGGTTTTCCATAAATGGCTTTAATGATATTGAGGTTTGTACCCTCTATCCCTACACTTTGAAGACTTTTGATCAAGAAAAGATGCCTTACTTTGTCAAATGCTTTTTCAGCATCTATTGAGAGTATCATATGGTTCTTATTCTTGCTTTTATTAATGTATTGTACCACATTGATTGATTTGAGAATGTTGAACCAAACTTGCAGTCCAGAAATAAATCCCACTTGGTCGTGGTGAATAATCCTTTTAATGTACTGTTGGATCCTAATCACTAGTATTTTGGTGAGAATTTTTGCATCCATGTTCATCAAGGATATTCATCTGTAATTCTTCTTTTTGATGAGGTCTTTGTCTGGTTTTGGGACCAAGGTAATGCTGGGCTCATAAAATGAGTTTGGAAGTTTTCCTTCCATTTCTATTTTTTGGAACAATTTCAGGAGAATAGGAATTAATTCTTCTTTAAATGTTTGGTAAAATTCCCCTGGGTAGTCATCTGGCCCTGGGCTCTTATTTATTGGGAGATTTTTGGTGACTGCTTCAATCTCCTTACTGCTTATGGTTCAGTTCAGGTTTTTTATTTCTTCCTGGTTCAGTTTTGGTAGTTTATATGTCTCTTGGAATGCACCTATTTCTTCCAGACTGTCAAATTTCCTGGTGTATAGTTGCTCATAATATGTTCTTAAAATTGTATTTCTTTGGTGTTGGTTGTGATCTCTCCTCTTTCATTCATGATTTTATTTATTTGGGTCCTTTGTCTTTTCTTTTTGATAAGTCTGGCCAGGGGTTTATCAATTTTATTAATTCTTTCAAATAACCAGTTCCTAGTTTCGTTGATTTGTTCTACTGTTTTTTTTGGTTTCTATTTCATTGATTTCTGCTCTGATCTTTATGATTTCTCTTCTCCTACTCAGTTTAGGTTTTCTTTGCTGTTCTTTCTCCAGCTCCTTTAGGTGTAGGGTTAGGTTGTGTATTTGAGACCTTTCTTATTTCTTGAGAAAGGCTTGTATTACTATATATTTTCCTCTCAGGACTGCCTTTGCTGTGTCCCATGGATTTTGAACCATTGTGTTTTCATTATCATTTGTTTCCATGATTTTTTTCAATTCTTCTTTAATTTCCTGGTTGACCCATTTCATTCTTTAGTAGGATGCTCTTTAGCCTCCATGTATTTGGGTTCTTTCCAAATTTCCTCTTGTGATTGAGTTCTAGTTTCAGAGCACAGTGGTTTGAAAATATGCAGGGAATGATCCCAGTCTTTTGGTACCACTTGAGACCTGACTTGTGACCCAGGATGTGATCTATCTTGGAGAATGTTCCATGTGCACTAAAGAATATGTATTCTGTTGCTTTGGGATGGAATGTTCTGAATATATCTGTGATGTCCATCTGGTCCAGTGTTTCATTTAAGGCCTTTATTTCCTTGTTGATCTTTTGCTTGGATGATCTGTCCATTTCATTGAAGGGGGTGTAAAAGTCCCCTACTGTTATTGTATTATTGTTGATGTATTTCTTTGATTTTTGTTATTAATTGGTTTATATAGTTGGCTGCTCCCATGTTAAGGGCATAGATATTTAAAATTGTTAGATCTTCATATTGGGCACAGCCTTTAAGTATGATCTAGTATCCTTCCTCATCTCTTATTATAGTCTTTGGTTTAAAATCTAATTTATCTGATATAAGGATTGCCACTCCAGCTTTCTTTTGATGTCCATTATCATGGTAAATTGATTTCCACTCCCTCACTTTAAATCTGAAGGTGTCTTTGGGTCTAAAATGAGTTTTTTGTAGACAGCATATTCCAAAAGGCTCTTTTTAAAAAGAAATAGTATTTATTACTATTATAATTTTACATTTATTCAGGTACTTTCCATGTACATTGTACTTAAGCCTGTTTCTCATAAACTCCACAAGAACAAGAACTATACATTTCTGCTCTTTTGGTGCTTACCATTGTATCCCAGGACATGGCTTTACTAAAAGCTTAAGTGAATGAATAGTAGTTTCAAGATATTTTTCTTCCTTTCCTAGAAAGCATGCTATAGGAAGGTGTTCCTTTTCTTTCTCTTCCTTTGGTAACTTTGAGTAACCTCCTGATATACTGAAAAGATCACGAGCTTCCATGTATTCCTGGGTCTGAATCCTAGCTCTGCCATTAATGTGGATGATTTTATGTCATTTTTTTTACTTCTTGGAGACCCTCTGTACTCGTCTGTTAAAAGGGATGTAAATTCATATCTCATAGGATTGTTCCGACTCTTAATCTATCAATACATTATACACAATTAGCAAATAAGAGTTCCCTAACTCTTATACCCATACTTTCCTTCTTACAAATAAGTTTGATGAGTATGCAAGGCTTTCTTAATTGGTGGTGCACCTACTGCCTCTCGAGCATGGACCTGCTTCCAGATGTTCAGTTTGACATGGTAACCAAGAGCAAAAGTTTTACCTCTTCCTTGAAGTTATTCTAAGCTAAAGTGATTGCTAGTTTAATCATAGTCCTTAGTATCTTTTGTTAATACCATATGGTTTAGTATTTTTTTTTTAAATATTTTACTTATTTGACAGAGAGAGATATCGAGTAGGCAGAGAGGCAGGGAAAGAGAGAAGGGAAAGCAGGCTCCCCGCTGAGGCTCAGTCCCCGGACCCTGAGATCATGACCTGAGCTGAAGGCAGAGGCTTAACCCATGGAACCACCCAGGTGCCCTAGTGTAGTATTTTTAATTCTCTTTTTCATTTCATCCTAATTTTTCTTACTTTGTTTAATTAAAGGAATTTTGATAGGATTTGTGGAGTGATATGAGGGTGAGGTCAGCACAAAAAAACATTCATCTTGCAGTCTATTGGCATAGGTAAAAGTGAAAATAACATAGTAAAAGCAATATTAATCAAAAATTCTAGAAATTCTTTGTATGGTATGATTATTGTGTATCAGATACTGTGTAAATAGCAATGGCGGATATATTTCAGGAAAAGAAAATCACAAGTTCAAAAGTGTGGTAATGTGAAAGGGAGTGGTGAGTGCTGGAATGGCTGCCCAGTCAACAAGCCTGGATACTGTGGGTGCGGGAAGAAATGTGGACACTGAGACCAATCAGAGATGGAAAGATGATCTAGGTCATAGGGGCTTTGCCAGTCATTCTATAAAGTTTCTGCTTTTACCTAAAGGCAATATGATAATAACAAAGTCTTTTAGCAGGAAAACAGCATGAGTCCATGTCAGTTTAAGAAAGGCAAAAGTTGTCTCACTTACAGATATCGTCCTCCTCTCAAAATTGTGTCTTCCGTTAAGGCAAGGGTGACATTTTCTCCTTTTGTGCATGTAAGAATTGATAGGTACAAAATAGTCCTCAACACATTATACATAAGTTGTATAGTATGCAGACTAACATTTGAATTCCCAATAACTTACAAGCTATTAGAAATAAGGGAACAAAGTATTAATTACTTAACGTGTTTATAAGTAGAGCTCTATGGGCTTGGAGAGTTCTTATATAGATTATGTCATTTGTTCTCATGACATTCCTCTAGATGGGATAAGAACGGAGGGAGCCAAACATAAATATGTACTTTGAAATCTTGATAGGTTTCATGAACATGACCAACCTCATAAGTACCCTTAAAACATGGACTGTATGGAAACCAAAGGCCTCTGGGAAATCCTCAAGTCTTATTCCGACCAGTCATATTTTTATACATTCATATCCACAGGATCTTGTCAATAAAATGAATGCCAGTGTACCAACATTCTGAGCTAAAGAGAGTGCACAAACATCTAAGTAACTGATGCATTTTTATCAGATTAAACAATAGCTGTAAAATAACATCAAAGCAAAACCTGATAACAGATTTCTTTTTACCAGTTCTGATACAGAGTTGTTTAATAATTTTACCACTCCATTGTAAAGGAACTGAAGAAATGAAAGGGCTATTTGGAGGCAACATGTTCCTGTCTTGAGACATACATCCTAAAATTAGGAAAAGACAATGTGAAAAGTTGTAATAGTATAAATAGTATAAAGAAAAAAGTTTTAGAGCAAGGAACATGTCATTTTCCTCCTACCCTGCCTCGTCTTGTCTTGTCTTCCCTTCCCTTCTATCCTCTTCCCTCCTTTCCTTTCCTACCATCTACTCCCCTTCGTACCCATCCCCACTTCTCCTTTATCTCTCTCTTGCTCTTTTTCTTAAACCGTCTCCCTTCAGTACATCATCAACCCATAAATGAATGTGTGATCTCTTCATATTTCCTCTTATAAGCAATTGCTAGCACATATGTGAAAGTCACTGTGATCCACACTAGGGATAAAAAAGATGAATTAGACTGTGAGTCATGGAGAGAAGCTGTGTATAAGTTTCCTTTGTACCAAAAGGAACTGGCAGTGCTTAATTTTCATGAAATATAAACAATAAGTACTAAAAATGGTGGTAAGAATAAAAGTCATAAATTGAGTATTTGCTCTGTAATGATGTGTAATATGTGGTTCCTAGACCAGTAGCATCAGCATCAGCTATAACATGTTAGATATGCAAGTACTCAGTCTTCACTCCAGACTTACTAAATCATAAATTTGGGAAGAAGGGCCCTAGAATCCATTTTGTAATAAGCCCCCAGATGACAATATCAGACACTCAAGTTTGAGAACCACTCCTTTATGTTTAATAGTTTTTCTGGGTCATCTCATTTAATCCTCATAAACTTTATTAATAAAATACTATTCATCCTTTTCATTAGTTATTTATTACTCCTTAGCCAATCATCTCAAAAGGTAGTGATTGAAAAGAACAATTGTTTTGTCATTATCTCTTAGGATTCTGGAGGTTCAGTAACCTTGCAGTATGTTCTCATTCAGAGTCTCCCATATGATTGCAGTCAGCTGGTAAGGCTGGAATGAGCTGAAGGCTTACTCACACATATGGCCTGTTTTGGGAAGACATAAATAGCTGGAAGCTGGAACAGATGCAACTGTTGAGACATCTCTTTCTTTTTCTATGTATTCTATCCATCATGGCAGCTTTAGGGTAGCCAGACTTCTTAAGACTTTCCCAAAGGCAGAGTCAAGGGAGACACACACATACAGAGAGAGAAAAGGAGAGAGACAGAGAGAGAGAGAGAAAGTAGAAGTTGTATCAACTTGTATGACCTGGCCTTGAAAGTCGCATGGCATCACTTTGTCCTTCCTACCATTCACACAGTCACAGAGACATATTCAGGTTGTAAGAAGAGGGTATAAATACCACCTCTTGATCAAGGAGTTGACAAGTGTTGAGATGTCAACCTGGAAATATTTTTGTGCTTAGCTTTATAAAATATAATCTATTACAACCTCCATTTCTCATTTGAGAAAATGGAGTTGAAAGAGGTTAGATAATCCATCCAAGATTTCACAGTTAGTAAACAATAGGAAAGAAATTCAAGCTCAGAATCCACAGTCCTCACCAGAATGCAGTACTGATTTTTATCCTGTTTACTCTCAGCCAGGTTTACCCGGAATATTTTACATAGTTTTATTGTTTTTGTTTTTGTTTTGTTTTGTTTTGTTTTGTTGTTTTTATCTTCAGCAAACTAATGGGGTCTGTACCAATATCATCCCTATTTTATAGATGGGTCAACTGAGGCTTAGAGAAATTGAATAACTTTCCCAAATTTTCGTGTCTAATAATTTGTGGTACCAGAATGTGAATACAAGTACGATTATTCTGAAGCATGAATTCAAGCATAGCGTTATATTGCTGATATCTTTTATTAATTGTCTTTTATTCCATGTGCACATGTGTATTTTGTCATGTTTTTTAGTGTTTTGGATTTCTTCTCTGTATTTTTGCCTTTCCCAAGTTGTAAAACAATCATTCTCTATTAGTCCTCTAATGTGAAAGAAATGAGTCCTGTTTAACTCAGAGCAAAGGTGTACTTTAGAGATAGTACCACTTGCTCTAGAAACAACACTAAAATGTCAGTGTGATAGCTTAGTATAGGAAGAAGGGCACATAGAGGACAAAGGTAATAGGGGATAGCTGAGGAAACTAGGTACATTTTTATTGAAAAAACAAGATGTTAGTGAAAGATAAAATTGATGTCTGAAAATATGTGAAGATTAGTCATGCGGAAGAATCTAAACACTGTGTAGCTCTCCAGCTAGCATAGATTGGGGGTAAGATATTTTAGATAGGCAGATTTCTGTCTAGAACAAAGCCCTTTATAATGAAGGCTGGCTGGCAGTGCAATGAACTTCTAAGGGGAAAATCTGTTTCCTGTAGCTGAAGGTGTTGTAAAAGAGGTCAGCTGGCCAGTTGTTGAAAATATTGCAGAAAGCTTCCCACACTGGACAGATTTTCAAAGGTGATGGCCTGTAGGACTGCTTCTAGTTTTAAGATTCTAAGATCCTTGGGCAATTTATTGAAGATACAAAAACAGATGTACCTTCCACCGGACAGCGCAGAACCCACCAGGCATCACCTCGGGCTTACATAAGCTTTAGACCCTCAAGACTACAACAGGTCACACTAGGAGTCTACTAAGAAGATGGTAGGAGAGGGGCTGCATCTTGCTATCAGGACCATGCCAAGCCTTCCACTTCATGGTAGCCCAGGTAGCAGTATACATAGTCATCCAGAAGCTGCCTTATTTCCTAATAGCACTTTCAGGTCCAAGGAGACAAGACTGATGTGTATAAGGCTGCTGTGCTTAGAAGCTCCATATCCCAGAAGGGCCAATATCTCTCTTAGCATTCCATAGAAATGCTTTCAGAATCACACACGGGACATACTCATTGCAACATACATGTTACCCAACACTCAGAGAATGCTAAAGCATGGTGTATTCATCATATATAGAGAGTTGTTATACTTCTTTACAGACCAAATTTAGTTTACCACTCAGGGGTGGATTTTTGTTAGCTCTGTTGCCTAGAAACATGTTGACTTTCTTAGTTTTATCAGGATTTTCAGGAGAGCAGAACTGGAGAATAAACTGAGTTCAGGTTGTCATGCAGCAGTGGTGGTATTTTATAGACATTTTGCCTATAATAGCATTAAGAAATGTAACACAATATTAACTAACATTTTAAAGCACTTGTTACTAGGTCAGACCCTCTGTTAAGTGGCTTAAGTACAAGATTTCATGTAATTTTCAAAGCATACCCATGTCCAAACAAGCATCTTTATCCCCATTTAACAGACAAGGGAATTAAGTCTTGAGAGAATAAGGAACTTTGCAAGATCACACAGCTATTCCATAAATGACAAAGTCAGAATTTGAATCTGGTTTTGTCTGCCTCCAGAGCCTGTGATCTTAACTGCTTGCTTATTCACTGACTGTATATTGACCTGCAACTCTGAGAATTTTGCTAGGAGCTAGGGATAAAGAATTAAACAAGACATATATGGAACCTATATATTTCATGTAGCAGTAACCCATGCTGGCTATTTACAGATTGAAAATGTCCAAGTACTAAATTATACAGGAAAAGTGTCATTGATGTCAGGGATATAAACTATAAACTCAATAGCTAATTAACTTCTGAAATAAAATGACTTGGGATAGGCCAACCCATAAGCTCTACTTCTTCCCTAGAATTGATCCAATAAGAGGGGTAAATGCAGGACTGAGTTACAGCTGCCTTAGACCTGTATACTGTTGCTCCAAGTAGTTTTGAAAACTTTAACAGAGTTGTTACTACCACAAGGGAATGAAAAGGACATCATGGGAGGTGTCTGGGTGGCTCAGTGGGTTAAACCTCTGTGTTTGGCTCAGCTTATGATCTCAGGGTCCTGGGATCGAGCCCCACATCAGGGTCTCTACTCAACAGGGAGCCTACTTCCCCCTCTGTCTCCCTCTCTGCCTGCCTCTCTGCCTACTTGTATCTCTGTCTTTTAACTAAATAAATAAAATCTTTTTAAAAAGGGGGGGCACTTGGGTGGCTCAGAGGGCTAAGCCTCTACCTTCAGCTCAGGTTATGATCTCAGGGTCCTGGGATAGAGCCCTGCATCGGGCTTTCTGTTCAGTGGGGAACCTGTTTCCCCCTCTCTGCCTGCTGCTCTGCCTATTTGTGATCTCTCTCTCTCTCTGTCAAATAAATAAATAAAATCTTTAAAAAAAAAAAAGGACATCATGGTCCACCTCAGTATATCCTTCTGAGGAACAAAAGCTAATTTAGTAGTAGTGGCTACTTCAAAATAACAAATTTTACATACAACAAATTTTACATACAACTAAGTTGAATATGAATCATACAGAATTTCATTCAGTTTATGTTTATCATCAACTTGACTGGATGTTCCATGGATGGTCTCGGGTGCCCATTCACAGTCTTGGAGTGGGAAGAGAAAGATTTATGGATTTGAAAGAGGCTTCAGGGTAAGGTTACCAGATGAAGGTAGGACACTCAGTTACATTTGAATTTAGGTAAGCAATAGAAAAATTTCTAGTCTATCTCAAATATTGCATAATTTTACTAAAAATAGTTTTTTTTTTTTAGCTGAAGTTTTAATTTATCTGGGTGACTTTTATTTTTGTTTGCCAAATCTGGAAACCCTCCTTCAGGGTCCTTTTGCTTGGCACCACCAACCTTGCTTTGCAGAACTGGGACAGACTCTGCCCTCTGGGGGCATATTTATTATTCCTCCTATCCATAAATGTTTACTGAAGGCCTACTGTATTTCTGACAAGATTAGAGATGGATGTATATATTGATGATTATAATGCAAAGTGGAAAATATTTGGAAGTTAGGAAGTGAGTCAAACAGTAAAAATGACAACAAAATGGCCAGTATTTATAAAAGTTTTTTCTCTATGCAAATACTGCATTGAACACTTAAATGCATTCTCTAATGCATCTAGATCTTCATACCGACCCTCTGAAATAGGTACAGTTAATAAATGAAGGAACTGAGCTAGAAGAGTTGTTAAGAAACTTTTACCACTGCACATAGATGATACGTGGCAGAGCCAGGACCAGGGTCTTAGTCAGCTTAATACTAGATAGAGCCTGAGCCTGAGTCAGCTTGATGCTAGATAGAGCCCGAGCCTGAGCTCATACATGTCCACTAAAATGGCACTGGGTAAATACATTTGGCCAAGAGAAGCTTGTTTGTGAAAGTCCCTTGAATTACACTTGGTAGTGCAACTAGGAAATAAGCAGATGAACAAAATGGATGGTGGAAGGGAGAAGAGTCTTCTTGAGAAAATGCCATTCTGAAGAATAGGGCAAGAGAGGCAAGAAGTGGGGACAGAAAATGGATAGAAAACCAGACAATGTTAGGCTTGGCATTCAGCTGTTTAATAAATATTTCCCCATTTCTCCATCTTAACCAAGTACTGACAATTCCTATTTACAGAGAACCACAAGTTACAGAGAACCACAACTTAGATTTGAATGAGGAGGATATAGTGCAAACTTACAAAAAAGACTAGGCTCTCCTCAGTGTGAAGATAATAGCAAATAAAGAAAATAATTACCACACAAAACAGTAATACACAAGTAATCACTAAAGGCCTGGATGGTTCAAAGTAGTTTACATATTTAATTTATATAGTCCTCACAGAAACCTTATGGATTAGGTATATTTTTTGCCTCATTTTAAGGAGAATAAGTTGTAGAATAGGGAGTTGAATTAACTGGCCCAAGAGTGACCATGCCAAAAGTAAATGTCCAGGTTACAGAATACTCTTCCATGTTCTAAATATTCTAGTTTGTCAACTAATTCATGGAAGCCTGCTGTGGATAGGAGAGGTTGGGATATCAATGCGCAATGTACAAAAATCCCAATAGTCTGAAATCTGAACACATACCACATCTTTATTTACTCAGTGCAGACTCAAGGAAAAAGTCCTGATGGGAAGTTCTCCTGGAATTCCCTGCCCTCAGGATTTTCATATTCAGAAGGCACTAGAAGACAAGAAGTGACAAAGGCAGCTGCAAATGAAGCTCTACTCAGAAGAGAGGGGGACTAGAAGATGGGCAAAGGAGTCAGGCCTTGAACAATCAACAAGATGCCACAGGCCCATTGGAGGTACTTAGTTAAATATTTCAAACACAGTGTTGGGTGGGAAGACAATCATGTTTGGGTATATGTTCAAGGAAACTATGGGAGAGCATGAGAATGATAAAAATAAAATGTAAGGGCTGAGGATGTACCAGATGATTTTTACATGCTTTCAATTATTTATTTTGTTAGCACCATAACAATGAGTGGACACTATTATGCCCATTTTATAGATGAAGACTGATGCACAGGGAGGTTATATGCCATGGCCAAGAACAACAGAATTAGTAAGTAGAAAATGGTACTTAGTCACTTCTCTTACTACAAAAACATATCTAGTTTCCGTTTATCCATTTATCCCACAAATATTTAGCTAATTTCTGTGGAAGCACGTGTATGTTGTAAACAAAACAGTCACAGTTCCTCACATTATGGGGCTGTCTCTGATCCACACCATCCCTGTATCTGATCATTGCTTTGTTTTTTATTTTTGTACTTGTGAATACCTTGTTTCATCCAGCATGAATCATATGTGTTCTGGATTAAGGAAAGGCAGGATTGCTGAGGTTCCAGCTCATAGCAGAAAACTTAAAGGAAAAAAAAAAAAGACTTTCGTGTGGCTATCAGTCTGATATATTGTACAAATGCTACACTGAAAAGCAAATCAATAGTTGCCTGCTGTAGGACTGCCAGAAACAAGCCATTGTCCATGTTTGATTAAAAGGCCAGATTGATGTCTGACACCACTTCAGAATATGACACCTTCAGATGATGACAGGACAGGAGAAGATAGCGAGACAAAGAGAAAAGGCAATATGGTACCCAGAGTCCTGAAAAGCATTCTTGGTCCAAACTGATCCATTCTCTAAATGCCTGGGCATTTTGCTACAGCTGTAAACTTGCATTGGTAAATTTGGAATTTGATATTTTTTCTAATTCCAAGGAGTTCAAGAGAAGGAGCAAAACCCAGACTGCAGGAGTAGATGGTGACAAAGCTTTCTTGCATTATTCATTAAAGATGAATGACATTTTTATAATTTAGATCCAAAGGAGGAAGGCTTGAGCCAAAATAAAATCTTCAGAAAAGATCTTAGTTCTCAGAATATTTATGGGATCACAAACTATTGTTAACCACAAAGGCTTCAGATGACCTTATCACCTTCCCTTGAATTCTGATCTCACCTCCCACAGCTTCTCACCTTGCTCAGTTTTCCAAGCCCTCTGGTTTACTCTTGAGTCCTCCAACTGCTGTCTACCACAGGGCCTTTACACTTTCTTTTCTTTCTGCCTTGGATTCTCTTTCTCCAGAGAATTGCCTCCTCAATTCTTAATGCCACTCTGACTGCCTTATTTTTAAAATTGCAGTTAAGAATCCCGGTGCTTCTTAACTTATTTTATTAATTTTACCCATAGTACTTATCAACTTCAAAAATATATTTTATGTATTCTGTTTATAATTTACTATCTGGCTTTCTTAAGAAAACATGAACTCTATATGGACAGTGATTATCTTCCTATTTTCACTAATGAGCCCCAAGTGTAACACAACTTACACATTGTAGGCTCTTAATAAGCGTTTGCTAAAATAATAACAAAATTTCCTCATATATGATATTCCACAAATATACACCTAAACTACCATAATCCTGCCCACATTTTAGGTTAATTCTAATCTACTGCTCTGTTCAAAATGAAATAAGAAGTTGTTTGTAATCTAGTATGGAAAACTGATCTCAATGTCAATATCTCGTCTATTAGTGTCCTCTAGGATTAGGTAGGTCTTAGTAAAGTTAACATTCTTTAGCATCAGTATGGCTTCTTTGTTTGTTTTTTGAAGGTGAAGTCACAAATTGGGACTCTTTGGCAATAAAGCCATGTTATTTAATGTAAGAATTTTTTGCTTATAAAATTAAAAATCAACAAGACAATGTTCAGAAAAACAATTTTACTTTTTCTATTCAAACTCTTCACAATTATTAGGTAAAAAAGTTTAAAAAAAAAAAAGCCAAAACTGAAATTATCCACTCTTTAGAAATGGAAAGCAATGAGCTCACTACATATGCTTTGGATAATAATCAAATAAAAATATATAGACTTAAATGAAATTATTAGAAAGCAAAAATGAAATTAAAAGAAAGTAAATCATTTCTGAGCTCCAAACTCAAGCTATTAAAAAAATTAACAAACACAAAAAATAGAAGTAGATTCAATTAATATATTTTTAAGATTTTATTTATTTATTTAAAATTATTTTTAACATATAATGTATTATTTGCTCCAGGGATACAGGTCTATGATTCATCAGTCTTACACATTTCACAGCACCCACCATAACACATACTCTCCCCAATGTCCATAACCCAACCACCTTCTCCCTACCCCCCACTAGCAACCCTCAGATTTTATTTATTTACTTCAGAGAGAGAGAGAGAATGACCAGGGAGGAGAGGGAGAAGCAGGTTCCCTGCGAGGAGGGAACCCAACTCAGGGCTTAATCTCAGGACCCTGCTGTCATAGCCTGAGCTGAAGGCAGAGGCTTAACCAACTCACCCACCCAGGTGCCCCGTAAATAAAGTAATTTTTAAGGAGTATTTTTAAATAAATGATAAAATAGAGTATCTTTGATAAGTTTAATTTAAAAAAATGAGAGGACAGGAGAGAGAAAGAGCATGAGAAAGATAATTCAAATACATAAAATTAAGAATAACAAAGGGGGAATGACTATAGCTATGGAGGAAATTTACATATTTTAAAAATTTCAGTGTAAATAAAAATAGATGTGAAAGGATTTTTACTACATTATTATTGATAATTCTGAGTAATTAGAAACAACCTTAAATGTCTAATCAGTAAAAGAGTAGGTAAATTACTATTGGTATTTCATATTATGAAATATTACATGAGTTAAAAAGGGGAAATAAATAAACACATACATTTTTATATTAAGTGGAAGAAGAAAATAGCAAAATAATGATGTCCTATATGTAAAAATTTTAAAAGAAAAAACTAAGCCCCAGCAAGTCAAAGCTATATATTTGTATTGCATATATTTTCTCACATAAATTCTTAAAAATCTGTAAAGATATAAGCAAACCGCTAATTTTTATTTCTTCTAAGAAGAATAAAATAATTGGGCACCTGGGTGGCTCAGTCGTTGGGCGTCTGCCTTCGGCTCAGGTCATGATCCCAGGATTCTGGGATCGAGCCCCGCATCGGGCTCCCGGCTTGGTGGGAAGCCTGCTTCTCCCTCTCTCACTCCCCCTGCTTGTGTTCCCTCTCTCGCTGTGTCTCTCTGTCAAATAAATAAATACAATATTAAAAAAAAAAAAAAAAAAAAGAAGAATAAAATAATTGACAAGACTATAAGGTAACATTTTATTCGCTATATTGTTTGTATTTTAATAATGAAGGAATATTCAAATATTACTTGTATAATAAAAATATGTTATGTACCTTTATCTAAGTGGTGTGTAATTCTCAGAAGTTGAACTCTGGGGCCAATATATTTTTCAGGTAGCCAAATGCAGATTCATATCAACATATTTTTTCTAGATAACTTCTTTCTTTGTGAGTTTCAGATGTCCTAATCACTGTTCAATCAACCATGTTGTTAAACAAACAAGCAATGTTAAAACTTTACTATTACAATAATTGACTGTGATGGTGATTATCCTGTCTACAGAGTTTTGCAGATAGCCCTCTTAAGTGGTTTTAAGTCCATGTGGAATAAAATAAAATTTTTGACTGGAGGAGAAATATGATTACATTTAGACTTAATGAGCTGATCTGTTGTTAGAGCGGAGGGTAGATTGTGGTAGAACAGATTGGAGGTAGAGGGACTAGTTAGGATAGTGAATGTCCCTTGAGTATGCCTCAGAAAAACTAGGCTAGAGGTAAAGTATTAATTATTGAGACTCCTGTCAGGAATTAGAATTTCTAAGAGGCACGGGGCACCTGGGTGGCTCAGTTGTTAAGCATCTGCCTTCGGCCCAGGTCATGATCCCAGTGTCCTGGGATCGAGCCCCATATCGGGCTCCCTGCTTGGCAGGGAGTCTGCTTCTCCCTCTCCCTCTGCATATATGCTCTCTCTGTCTCTCTCTCTCTCTGATAAATAAATAAAATCTTAAAAAAAAAAAAAAAAAGAATTTCTAAGAGGGACCAGCAATGATCTATGTATGTGTGTATACATATGCATATATAATATGTAATTTTAAGGTACCCAGGAAATTCTGGTGATCAGTCAAATATGAGTATCCCTGAGCAAGGACAATACTTACAGCAATCTAAGTAATCGTTGGAATGCTCAGTAAAGAAAGAAAGTGGTAACAGAGTGGTACATGGGTAATGGAGAGAAATTCCATTAGGATAGTCTTTTTTTTAAAGGAGAACCTATGTTTAATTTTCAGAAAATCA
Organism: Enhydra lutris kenyoni; assembly: GCF_002288905.1. Classification (NCBI taxonomy): domain Eukaryota; kingdom Metazoa; phylum Chordata; class Mammalia; order Carnivora; family Mustelidae; genus Enhydra; species Enhydra lutris. The sequence goes on from NW_019154121.1 coordinate 18,868,062, forward strand.
TACAGATTTAGATGGTAACTTTACCAACTCATATTGTTTCCCTGTACACATTTCCAGTCATCATTTCTGGAATGGGAGTTTTCATCTTAGTCCAGATTTATTTAGAAAGTCAGACTTTTTTTCTCTTTGTCTTTCTTTCTCTTTCATTCAGAAAGACTGGTTGGGCCATAGAAGAAAGGGGAGTAATAGAGAAAGGATCTTTAGCAAAATAAAACATCATATGAATGAATAAAGTGTCCTGTTTGTCCACTTCCTATTTACTTGCTCTTGTCTTTTGTTTTTATAATATCTCAACAATTCTACACTGTCTAAGAGGTTTAGCATGATCTCTCTGAACTTTGCCCATCCTCCTCATAGGCCAGCCTTCCCCTTCCTTGCTTGATGCTGCCACAGAGACTGTTAGCTTCTGGCCTGAGAGTCTTTGCCATTACTCCCCAGTATGAGACAGTCTCCCCACTGCTATCAAAGTTGGCTTCTTCTCAGCTATAGATCTCAGTTTAGGTGTCACACCTCAGAAAGACTGTTCTTGACCTTTGTATGGAACAGAATCTTGCCTATTTGTCTTTCGTCGCACTGGTCATTTCCTTCCTAGTTCTTAGTGCAGTTTGTGATGTGTTTATTGACTGATTTATGTTCAGTCCTCTGCACTAGGTTTGGGGGCCAACATGGCAGGGGCTGTGCCTCCTTGTCCATTGGGTACAGCCAACCCCCATCAAAGTAACTGACAGACACTAGTATTCAAATAATATTTGTTGGAGAAGTGCAATTTAAAGGAAAGAAAAAAGAAAAAAACACAAACATAGACAGCTGAAATCAGGAACCCAGAATTCAGAGCCTACATTATCATATATGTTAGTTTCAGAAGGCAAAATATACATATTCGTGTATGTGCTAATCATGAAATGAAGGAATTTGGGGTCCAATCTCCATCAGTGAGGTTATCCGTTCCTGTTCTGGCGGTGTCAGAGTTTGCTGCAAGATCATTTGTCAAGATCTTTCCTTCTTTCTTAAACTAATGACCTTGTCACCCCCCCCCCCCCACCGTGGTGGCTGAGGCCCTGCATAGAGGTATACAGAGGTTTCCACTGGCAACTACTTGCTAAACTGAATATACTTAGCTACCTTATCAAGCCCTAGAATTGTTTGATTTCCTACAGGAAATGTTTGCCTTTGAAAACTCCAGTGGGGAAATAGCTTTTTCACCTCTGCTCAGGAGAATGAGTTTAACGTTGTCTGAAGATGAGATTCATCCCCCAGAGGAGGTGCTGAGCATCTAATGAGCTTAGGAACAAATCAGAAAAACAGCAGGCGGTAGATTCCAGCCCCCACCCCCACCCTGATTCCATAAGAAAATTCTGTTTTCGATATTTGCATGAGTGAACTACCCATTTACACTGATTTTTTTTCTATGTGCTATGTTAGATATGTATAACTCCAATGTGGAAACACATCTAGCCACATTATACATTGTGAAAGGTGTGTGATTTTGCTCCTTGGGGTGCATTCTATTTAAATAATTCACTAACGCATTAACAACCAGGCCTGTACTTGTATCTCTTTCATCTCTAATATGAGCCCTTCTCTTTCACTATAATCCTAAGCAGTTTATACCCACACAGAAATACACACACATACACACCTTCCCTGCAGGTATTCATATATCCACTGAAACAGGGACTGCCCAAAGATTATTCTTAACAACTACTTCTATGACCTCAGATTAAATTTGTTTATCAGTTACTACCTCCTCTTTCTCTTATTAAGACTTCCCCTAAACTACAACTTTTATCTGAAATTAAACATCTGACATTGGCCCTTTGGCCGTCACTTTTGTAATTGTTCACCTTGGCATTTGATCCTTAGTTCTCCTTAACAGATTGCCACTTGTCTCCTTCCCTAGTTTCACTGCAGTCCTCGCTGCTTGTGGTAGACTTCCCTGCCCTAGTTCTGCCCTCTGAGAGCCAGATCTCAGTAGTGGACCTTTACTAATGGTTTAACTCTACAGGTTCAAAGGAATAAGTGGATTGGAAACATAAATTGGTTTAAGCATTAATTATGTACATTTAGAAAGAATACGTGTAAGCCAAATGGAAATTAGGTAAGGAAACTTTTGCCAGCAAAATGTTACCTCCCTGCAGCCACATGGTTTCACAGCAGGAGAAGGGAGAATAAAATTGAGCCAATGAGAGAGAATTCTGTATATTGTACTCTGTTTAAAGACCTTCTACCTATTTTATTATTCAACATATTTTATCTTTGTTTTGATTGCAAGAGGGACATAGGATAGTGTTGCACATACATCACAAAAAGCTCATAAATATGTTAAAGTATGTCATTTCTCATAACTAATGACAGTCAAGCACTCTGGTCAAATCATTCTTATGCATTTCCAAGATTATTACAATAGCCTCCTGACTTGTGTTCCTACTTCTGCCCTGACCACCCACCTTTCCAGTAGCAAAATAATTTTGTTAAAGTCAGATCATATCACTCCTCTATCCAACCGACCAAACAAAATACGAACAAACAAACAAACAAAAAGGTTCCAAAGTTCATTTCTCCATGATTTGGCCCCAATTCAATCTCTAATTTCAACTCTTGCTAGTAACCTCTCTCACTTTTTCTACACCAACCACATTGACTTTCTTACCGATTCTTATGCTAACCAGACACAGAGATGACTTAGATTCATTGCAGTGGTCGCTGTTACTATTCCTAGAAGTCTCTTTCTTCAGTTGTTTACATATTAGCCCCCTCAATTCCTCCCTGTGTTTACTCAAAAATCAACTTCTTATAACTTCTGCTTTTAGAAATTATGGAGTGCCTGGGACCAGATTTATTCTCCTACAATTAATAGAAAAATAGAACAAATATGTTTTTCGTAAGAACAAAACAAATAAAAAAACCCACAAATGTTTCAGATATAATCAACACATAAAGACTGTGATCCCTGAGAGAAAGGAAACAAACAAACAAACAAAAAAAATGAGCTATACAGTTTCCTTGGCGTTCTGCCAAAGGCATTTTGTATACTCAGGTATAAGGACTGGAATCTTAGACATAGCAGAGTGGTCTAGATAAGTTGAGGAGACCGAGATCAGAAGTTGAAGAGACTAAGCAATAGCAATTTGAGGGTAGAGTGCCAGCAAGAAGGGAAGTGTCCAAAGATGCGCCAGAACTCTAGTTAGGAGTTTCTTGACTCTGGCTGAACAGTACAAAGAGCATTATACATATATAGGATTACTACACATAATAAATATTAGTAACATATTATTAACATACATTGGATAAAACTGCATGAGAATGGCAAAGATCAACCATGGAGTTATAAACTGAACATGGCTGGCAGGCATTCTTGTTCTAACAAGACAGAAGAAATTCCTTGCTAAATGCCTGGAAGATTAGGTAGAGACACCAAAGGGTCATATCCTAATAGTACTGCTAAACTTGCCACCAATTAAAGGCTACTCTAAACCTGTCATAACAAGCCTGAAAAATTAAGCTGATTCTCAAGTAAGTTAGCCCCTACAAGAACAAAGTATAACATTATTTTAAAAAGAAAACAAAATTAAGCATGTGAAAATGTTTGCCTTTCATCAAAGAATTACCAGACATGTAAAGAAACAGGAAAATTCAATCTATAATCAGGAGAAATATTAGTCTCTAAAAGAGATTCAGAAAGGATATATATGATGGTTAATGCAAAATAATGTTAAAAGATCTATTGTAATATGCACAAGAATTTAAAGAAAAATGTGTATATAATAAGGAAAGAAATGAAAGATGTGAAATTGACCCCCAAAATGGAACTTTTGGTTGTAGATGTATATTTAAAGGAAAAAAAAAAAAAAGAAAAATCACTGCTAGGATTAATATTAAATTAAACACTACAGAAAAAAAATCAGTGAACTTGAAGGCATAGCAATGGAAACTATTCAGATTTAATCATACATATAAAAATGACTGAAAAAAAAATAAACTGAGCCTCAGTAGTCTGTGAGATCGAACAGTCTAACATTGGACTTCTGGAAGAAAAGTGAGGGCTTAGGACTGAATAATACTTTAAGAAACCATGCCTGAAATATTTTCCATATTTGAAGAAAACTATAAACCTATGGATACAAAAAACTAAAGTTACCATAAGTAGGATAATCATAAAGATGACTAGACCAGGACATTTAATAGTCAAATTGTTCAAAGCCAAAGACAAGGAGAAGCAAACAAACTAGCCAGAGAAAAAATACACATTATGAAGACAGAAAGAAAAATAAATAATACTGACATTTCCTGAAATTATGCAATGGGACATCTTTACAACAGTTAAAGAAAATGAAATCAACTTAGAATTCTATATATGGAGTGACATCCTCTAAAAATAAAAGCAAAAATAGGGGTGCCTGGGTGGCTCAGTGGGTTAAGCCTCTGTCTTTGGCTCAGGTGATGATCTCAGGGTCCTGGGATTGAGCCCTGCATTGGACTCTCTGCTCAGCAGGGAACCTGCTTCCCCCTCTCTCTCTCTGCCTGCCTCTCTGACTACTGGTGATCTCTTTCTCTGTGTCAAAATAAATAAATTAAAATGAAATAAAAATAAAAGCAAAAGTAAACTTTTTTTTTAAAAAGGGTTGAAAGAATTTATCATCAACACTACAAGCAATATTTTTTTAAGATTTTTTTTTTAATTTATTTGACAGAGAGAGAAACAGCGAGAGAGGGAACACAAGAAGGGGGAGCAGCAGAGGGAGAGGGAGAAGCAGGCTTCCCACAGAGCAGGGAGCCCAATGCAGGGCTTGATCCCAGGACCCTGGGATTATGACCTGAGCCGAAGACAGATGCTTAATGACTGAGCCACCCAGGCGCCCCACACTACAAGCAATGTTAAAGAAAATTTTCAGCCAGAGGAAAACGATCTCAAGTAGAAGCTAGGAAGTGCACAAAGAAGGGAGAATAACAATGATGGAATATGAATTGGTAAATAAAATACAAAACAAGTACACAAGTTGGGAAATGGAGATTAGAAGACTAATATTTTAAGACCCTTCATTATACATGAAGTAATATATTATTTAATAATAGACTATAGATAATTTAGAGATATATATTGCAAACTTTATTTTTTAAGATTTATTTATTTATTTTAGGGAGAGAAAGAAAGAGCATGGGGGAAGGGACAAAAGGAGAGGGACAGAGAGAATTTCAAGCAGACTCCCTGCTGAGCACGGAACCCTACACAGGGCTCAGTCTTACAACCCTGAGATCATGCCCTAAACTGAAACCAAGAGTCTGTCACTTAACTTATTGAGCCACCCAGTCACCCCATACTGCAACCCTTTTAAATAATAGCGATGATTTCTAGCTAATAAAGCAGTCATGGAAATTAAATCCTATTGGGAAAATGTGTATGTTAATCCAAAAGAATACAAGCAAATGGAAAGGAAAAGGAGCAAAGAACAGATGGGACGTATAGAAATTAGTTACTAAGATGGTTGATTTAAATCCAAGCATATGAATAGTTACTTTGCATGTAAGTGGTCTAAAGACCCTAAATAAAAGAATTGTTTGACTGAATTAAAAAGAAGGGCCAGGGGCACCTGAGGGGCTCAGTTGGTTAAGTGACTAATTTTGACTCAGGTCATGATGCCAGGATCTTGGGATTGAGTCCCCTCTTGGGCTCCCTGATCAGAGGAGAGTTTGTTTCTCCCTCTCTTCTGCTGCCCCCCCCAACTTGTGCTCTCTCGCACATATGCACTCTTGCTCTCTCTCAAATAAATAAATAAAATCTTTAAAATAAAAATACAATTGCACTGCTGGGTATTTACCCTAAAGATACGAACGTAGTGATCCGAAGGGGCACGTGCACCCGAATGTTTATAGCAGCAATGTCTACAATAGCCAAACTATGGAAAGAACCTAGATGTCCATCAACAGATGAATGGATAAAGAAGATGTGGTATATATACACAATGGAATACTATGCAGCCATCAAAAGAAATGAAATCTTGCCATTTGCGACGACGTGGATGGAACTAGAGGGTATCATGCTTAGCGAAATAAGTCAATCGGAGAAAGACAACTATCATATGATCTCTCTGATATGAGGGAGAGGAGATGCAACATGGGGGGTTAAGGGGGAGGAGAAGAGTAAATGAAACAAGATGGGATTGGGAGGGAAACAAACCATAAGTGACTCTTGGTCTCACAAAACAAACTGAGGGTTAATGGGGGGAGGGGGGTTGGGGGGTGGGATTATGGACATTGGGGAGGGTGTGTGCTGTGGTGAGTGCTGTGAAGTGTGTAAACCTGGCGATTCACAGACCTGTACCCCTGGGGATAAAAAGATATTATATGTTTATAAAAAAATTAATAAAAAAAAAAAACACCCCCCCCCAAAAAAAAATACATAGCATGGCCAAATCAAACACTTATTATAAGAATTTCACTTTAATTATAAAGGCACAGGTTAAAGCTACTGGATGGACAATGTGATGATTTAGTATTTGTATACATTGTGTTTTTCAATCATACTTCAGTAGAGCTGAAAAAAAAAGAGAGTAATAGGTTAAACATAATGGAGCACAGTTGAAAGGCAATTGAATAATAATACTATTTTATTAAACATTTTGTTTGTAAACATTTGCTTTAAACATTTTGTAACTAAAATAATAAGCCCCATCAATATCAAGTTACTTGATGGAAAAATACATAACCTGTAAACACTAAATATGAGAAACCTGGAGTTTATAGAATGTCTATTTCTTATCAAACAATGTAGACTTCAGAAAAAATATTGTGAAGGATGAAAAGAAACTTTTCATAATAATGAAGAGGGTGAGTCATCAAAAGGCCGTAGCAAAATTCAAAATATATGGAGCAAAAACTGATAGAACTGAAAACTGACATAGGTAAATCTATATTTATTGTTGGAAATGTCTATACTTCCTTTCACGGTAATTGAGAAAAACAAGCAAACAAAAAATAAATTTAGAGAAGATTCCATGAATACTACCAACTAATTTGACCTAATTATAATTTATTGAACATGCTACTCAACAACAAAAGAGTCACACATTATTTTAAAAGTACACAGAGGGGCACCTGGGTGGCTCAGTTGATGAAGTGTCTGACTCTTAGTTTCAGCTCAGGTCATGATCTCATGGGTTGTGGGATCTAGTCCCACTTGGGGCTCTGCAATGAGCTGGGAGTCTCCTTGAAGATTCTCTCCCTCTGCCCCTCCACCTGCTCTCTCTCTCTCTCTCTCATAAATTTAAAAGTCTTTTTAAAAATTAAAAAAAATAAAAGTTCACACAGTTGATGTATCAAAATAAGCTATATGCTGGGTCATGAAAGTTTTTTAAATATATTCTAAAGTACTGAATTTATATATATTTATCTTTGGTTACAACTAAAGTAAATTAGCAATCAGTATCACAAATATATCTGTATAGGGGTCCCTGGCTGGCTTAGTCAGTTAAGCATCCAACTCTTGATTTCAGCTCAGGTCGTGATCTCAGATCGTGGGATTGAGCCTCACATGAGGCTCTACATTTAGTGGGGAGTCTGCTTGAGGTTCTCTCTCCCTCTACCCCTCCCCTACTCATGTTCCCTCTCTCTCTCTCAAATAAGTAAATCTTTTTTAAAAAAGAAATATATATGCATAATTCCAAATATTTGGGAATATACAAAATATGTATAAGTAGTACATGCATCAAAAAAGAAATCTTGGGGCACCTGGGTGGCTCAGTCCTTAAGTGTCTGCTTTTGGCTCAGGTCATGATCCCAGTGTCCTGGGTTTGAGCCCCACATGAGGCTCCCTGCTCAGCAGAAGTCTGCTTCTCCCACTCCCCCTGCTTGTATTCCCTCTCTTGCTGTGACTCTCTCTGTCAAAATAAATAAAATCTTTAAAAAAAAAAAAAGAAATCTTAAAGAAAAATGGAAATATTTCTTACTAAATGAAAATGAAAAACCCCACAATATGTCCAAATTTGGTGAGAGACAGTTAAAATACTGCCTAGAGAGGATTTTATAATTTTGTTTATACTAATTTAATTTTTAAATCAAAGCATATACATTAAGAAATTAAAAGAAATTAAAGAAAAAGGGAAAAAAATGAAGAAAAGAAGCAACTTAAACCCAAATTCAGCAGAGGAAAGCAAACAATAACATTAAGAATAAAAAATAAATACAATAGGAAATAACAATGGAGAAATCCAAAGAAGCCAGAAGTTCGTTTTTTGGAAAGATGAATAACATTTCTAACCCTTTATCTGGACTGATCAAGACAAAAGAGAGAGAAAGCACATTGGTCAATGACAAGAAAGAGAGGACATCTCTATAGAATATAGAATCATTGAAAGGATTTCAAAAAATACATTATTAATAGTTTCTCATACTACATACTTCTAACTACATAGAAGAAAAGGACAAATTCCTTAGAAAATACAAATTACCAGAATTGTTTTAAGGAGAAATATGAAAAACTGAATAACCTATTAAAGGCATTGAACTTATGAGTAAATACTTTCTCATGAAGAAAACTGTAGACCCAGATGGCTGCATCAGTGTGCTCTAGCATACATTTCAGAAAGAAGCAATAACAGTACTGCCAACTCTCTTGCCGAGGCCAGAAGGAACACGTGCCACTTAATTTTATGAATTGAGCATTATCTTAACACCAAAACTAGACAAAGACAGTGTACAAAAATAAAACTGCATGCCAAAATCCTCATTAATGTATACTTAAAAAATCCTTAACAAAATATTAGCAAACTAACCTGAGAAACCTAAAAATATGAGATAACATATCATGGCTAAGTGGAGTTTATCTCATGAATGTAATTTTGGTTTAACATCTGAAAATCAATCATTGTAATTCATAACAAAATAAGAGAAATGTGCTCATTTTAATTGATGTAGAAGAATAATTTCATAATATTTGGCTGCTATTTATTATAAAAACCATCTTAATATGATAAAGGACACCTATGAAAAGTCTACATCTAACATCATACTTACTGCAAGGGTGAATGGTTTCCCTTAAAATCAGGAACAAAGAGTGACCATTTATATTCTACTTTGTACTGGAGGTTCTAACCAGTGCAATAAAATTAAAATAAAAAGCATAGAGATCGGTAGTTCAGTAAGGAAGAAATAAAATGCTGTTTATTCGCAAATAACATGAGTATGTTCATAGAAAATCCTAGGTAATATACAAAGAAATCTACTTTAAATGATGAGTGAAATAAGCAAGATCTGAGGAAACAAAATCAATATATAAAATTCAATTTTATTTCCATGTAATGTCAATTAATAATTAGAAAACACAATTCCTATCTAAATCCCAATAGAAAAATTTTGTCGGGGTGCCTGGGTGTCTCAGTCCTTAAGCATCTGCCTTCAGCTTAGGTCTTGATCCCAGAGTTCTGGGATCAAGCCCTGCATTGGACTCCCTGCTCTGCAGGAAGCCTGCTTCTCCTTCTCCTACTCCCCTGCTTGTGTTCCCTTCTCACTGTCTCTCTCTCTGTCAAATAAATAATAAATAATAAAGTCTGTAACAAAGGAAAAAGAAATTTTTTTGTAGAAAAAGACAAAATCATTCTAAAATATTGTGGAAAGACAAAAAAACGTAAGGTAGAAAAAGAGAGCTTACATTACCCAATTTCAAGTTATTCTAAGTCACTATCAAGGCAATGTGGTATCTCTCCTTATTTCAGGAGAGATAAGTTAACTGATGGAAAAGAATAAAGAGTCCACAGATAGACAACACAAATGGTCAACTGATTTTTTTTTTACGTTACCAGAGCAATGCAATGGGGAAATGTTGGTCTTTTCAACAAATGATACTAGAACAACCAAATTTCCATATAGGAAAAAAATGCATCTTAACCCTTAGATTACAATAATTACATCTAATAGGATTGTAGGCCTAAATATAAATGCTAAAATATTATAAAACATCCAGAACAAAACACAGGAGAAAAATCTTCATGACCTAGCAATGGGTAGAGGCTTCTTAGATAAGACACAAAAGCATGGATTATTCAAGAAATGATACTTGTGCTCTTCAAAGGGCACCATTAAGACACAAAAACATAAGCTACCAACTGGGAGGAAATATTTGCAGTGAATATTTTTGAAAAAGGCTTATGTCCAAAATATATAAAGACCTCACAAATTCGATACCAAATAATTCAATTAAAAATGAGCTAATTGCATGTGTGTGTATGTATGATATGTGTGAGTGTGTGTGTGTGTGTGTGTGTGTGTACCAATAAGCACTTGAAAATATGTTCAATATCATTCATTTTCGGAAAAATTCAAATTGAAACTACCATAACAAAACTCTGACAACACCATGTGTTGGTGAAGACATGGACCCACTGGATCTAGCCTGCATTTGTTAATGGGAGAACATATCATTATAGTCACATTGGAAAACAATTTGGTAGCTTTCTTGATAAAGTTAAACACCTCCCATATGCCCCAGCAATTCTCCTAGATATTTACCCAGGAGAAATGAAAATGTATGTCCACTAATAGACGTGTACACAAATTTTCATCAAATAGTACACAAATTCCATAACAGTAAAAAATAGAAACAACCCAAATGTCCATCAAAGATGAATGGAAAACCGAGTGCAGCATGTCCCTAAAAGGGAAATATATAAAAATAAATTGTAAAAACTTTACATAAATAAGTAGGGTCAAACTGATAAAAAATTCATCCAGGTGACTGGATGAATTCCTAAAACAATATACTGAGCTGAAGAGACCAGATACAAAAGAGTATATACTGTCTATTTATATACAATTTTAGAAAAGGAAAATCTGATATATAGTGTCAGAAAGCAGATTAGTGGTTTCCTGGAATTACAAATCAGAGATCAACAAAAGAAAGGGCACAAAGAAAGTTTTAAGGTGATAGAGGTGTTACTATAGTAGTGCTAATAGGAATATACACATGTGCCAACATGTGCTAAATGATACGCTTGGAATAGGTGTACTTTATTGTGTATGAATTATAATCTGATACAATTAATTTTTTTAAAATGAACTTCAATGTGCATATTTCCCAAGCAGCCCTGTCAAAAATGTTCACTCTGTCGCTCTCCACATGACATCCCACTTGTTTCCATTCATGTTTATCTTTAATAATTGTCACTAATTTGCTCAACATTTTACTTATTTCTTCCTTATTGTGTGTATATACTACTAGAATAGAAGGTCTGTGGAGGCAATCAGCTTATTATCATTTAACAGAAAGCTTGAGAACCAATTCAGTATGGAGTATTGGATAATAATATATCAATAAAAATATTCTTTAATGCTAGGTAATTATATTTAGGAAGCTTGTCTTATCTGTTCTGAGATCTTATCTGTTCTTTAAGTATAAATCCTATAATTCTGCTAAGAACCACATTTCTTCTACTGATTGTATTAAGACATCTTTACAAATCCACTTGAGAACTTTAAAGCAGTTGGCCTTTTCACAACTTTTTATATTGTAGGCTCCATCCATCTACTATGGTTCTCGAGATAGAAAAGAAAGACTGAAGTGCGTAGTCTTCCTAGTGCTGGAAAAGAAAATGATGTGGTATACATATAACATTACCCTACCACACCATGATTTTCTTTTCTCTTTTCTTTTCTTTTCTTTTCTTTTCTTTTCTTTTCTTTTCTTTTCTTTCTTTCTGAGAGGGAAAGGGAGTAGGAGCAGAGGGAATGGGAGAGAGAGAATCCTAAGCAGCCTCTATGCCCAGTGCAGAACACAAAGCAGGGCTTGCTCCCACAACCCTGTGATCATGACCTGAGCCCAAATCCAAAGTTGGATGCTTAACCGACTGAGCCACCCAGGCACCCCACAACACAATTTTCAAGGGCTTGATACATACATTATATCTCCTGAGTATTTGGAGACTCCTGGGATTTTTTTAAATGATTTCATCTTTTAGTTCCAAAATATATATACATTTATATCCAATTTACATATATATTTGTGAATTCTAAGACTTGTATCTACAGCTTCCTCAAATAGTCAACAGCCCTTGCACTGTCCATCAAAGACTGATGTAGCCGAAAGATCTTGCTCTGGAGTCAGAATGCTCTGGAGTCAGAGACATGTCAGAATCTTAGCTGTACCACCTCTCTTACAAAATGTTAACAACTTTCCTTTATGTTGGCTCTTTAATTCACTCATCCAAAAACAGAAGATAGTAGTATCAGTTGTGAACTGCTTTGTATTTGTGTTGCAAAGGGAGGTTGCCTGAAGAGGGCTGGATGAACCTTCTATCAGTTCTCATGTAGCTTGAAGCAACAGAAAATACCAACTAAAATAACTGGAAATTTATTAGCTTACCTAACAAGTGGTTGATGGTAGAGTGGTTGATGGTAGAGGGATTGTTTATTGAACAGACTCTCCCTGTCTTTCTGTACATTTCTTGGCTTATTTCTTGTCATTTGACTGTGGCTCCCCTCAGAGTTCCACTGTAGGTGTTCCCACTATGATGAACAGGTGACATTGACCAGAGGTGGAAAATAAGAGTCTGTTTAATATATCTTTTTAAGAAAGCAGACAAAGCTTTGATAAGCCCTGCTGGTCATCCTTTCACAAAGTATGGGCCAGATTTGCATTGCCCTGCCAGGCCTAATGCAATCAGTAGACCTTGAGGGGACTGGAGTTACTAAGACTGATTTCTACTAATCCAGGTTCATCCTATGGGACTGAGGAGGCACCCATTGTCCCTTTTGAAATACATTTATCTTATTGGGAAATAAAAAAGAAAAGAAAAGATCTTGTTGTCAAGGATGAAACAGATTATTTGGTAGGAGGCCAAGGATACATTTACCTCCAGGTAGAAGTCTGTAGGGTGTGTGTTGGAAGTGAGGACGTGAAAAATAATAAATTATTAATTTACAATGACAACTGGGTGGAGCATAAGGAATAACATGGAGGGCATTAGGAGATGGAAAGGAAAAGTGAATTGTGGGAAATCGGAGGGGGAGACAAAGCATGAGACACTGTTGACTCTGAGAAACAAATTGAGGGTTTTTGAGGGAGGCGGATGGGTGAGCCTGGTAGTGGGTATTAAGGAAGGCATGTATTGCATGGAGCACTGGGTGTGGTGCATAGACAATGTATCTTGGAACACTGAAAAAATAAAAAAATAAAATATACTAAAAATCTAACTATTTTACAAAATTTACAATGACAACTATAAATTGTACTGTGAACAGAAATGCTGCTGTTTTTAGCATTCTGACTCTCATCCCAGGATTTTATCATCAGAGTATTGTTCAGAAAACCAGAACTCAGGACTCATTATTTAACCTTAAGGAAATTTCTTGTTTTGTCCCCCAAAGGTGACTTGAGTGTATCTCTGAGGATCCTTAAGCCTTAAAGAGTAGACTTCTCATGGAAGCAGAGATGTTTGTATCCACAAATCTTAAAGAGTGAAAGCCCTTGGCACGTACTTTTTTTTTTTTTTTAAATCTCAAATTCAGTGATTTTTTTTTTTTTATATGCTCTGGGAAACCTAGTATCTATTGGGAGACATGTCAGAGTTTCTAAAACCATAGAATATTTTGTCAAATAGCAAAAATATATCTATTCTTTCCATTTAGGTTCTGCATTGGATATACTTTATTCTAGGTTAATCGATTTGTGGTTGTTCACACAGGTGTTGTCTAGAGGAGTTATAATGTGCTTGATTTGGTTTCTGCTTCCTGATTTAAACTGTCACTTGCCTAGGTCTCAGGAATTATTCCTAAGTTATTTTAGTTAGAATTAAAAGTGATCCCATCTCCTGGTATCATTATCCAAAAAGGTAATTATATAAAGCATACAGATTTTACTAGCTAATTCAAATCACTTGGTTTATTTCATTTACCTCCATATTCATCAGGGACACTTTACTGTTATCCCCATGTAGTCTCAACAGAATGGATTGTTTTAAGGATTAAATGTGATTGCGCATATAAGGATTTAGCATGTTGACTGTCATGACTGACAGGCATGTACACAGAAGTCACTCAATAAATGTGACATGCTATTATTTTATTTTGGGAAATTAGAATTATGACACCTACTTCTCAGTGTTATCAGAAATGTAATTAAGTATCACCCACATAGGTGCCAAATATGGTACCCAGCTTCTATACAGGGACTCAATAAATGTTAATGACATTCCTTTCCCTGCCTACTAAACAAAACATCTGGAGGAATAATAACACTGTCTTCATGATCCTACATCACCTCAGCAAAATAATTTCCTCTTCTTGGACGAGAGAAACCAATAAAGTCTGGTTTCAATTTATTTAAAGTATTCTCTCCTTTTGACAGCATAAAATAAATCCCTGCTATGAAATAACCTTTTTGCTGATCTATGTATAATGGTACCTCAGTGCTACCTAGTTCTTTTTGGATAAATAAATTAAAAATACTCTGTTTCAAGAATGCAACAAGCATACTAGTTCTAAAAGGAAACTACCCATTACAGACAGAGCAGAGTTTCTGTGGGTAGCAGCAGGTGTTGGTGAGTGCAAACTCTAGGCATTTATAACTCTGAGTGTTACTGCCTGCTTGAAAGAATTTGCTATTTACTTCCAACTGAGGACAATTAGGCTTAAATTCCAAAGCCACACATCAGGTAAGTGAAAGCGAAGAGCAGAGGAGGAGTGACTGGTAATTTCAGTAGCATGATTCTTACCTTTTGTGGTTAGTCAGGTAAAGTATAAAACATCAATAATAATGCTCTTTAATGCTGGATAATTGCATTTGGGAAGCTTGCTTACCTGTTCCAAGATATCCCTGAGAGCGTAAGTTCCATAATGCTGCATAGAAGCACATTTCTACTACTGATTATAATAAGACATTTCCTTTGCACACCCAGAGATAAAAACTCTAAAGCAATTTTCACATATTGTAACATTCTAGAGTAGATGATATTTGAAGTACAATTTCCATGCAATTTAGGATTTCTTTTCTAGCTAGAAAATTGTTGAGCTTATGTTGTAGATGGGCATTGCTTTTTTCAAAGAAATAAATCAGAAATGTATTCGTGCCTTCATATTCCCTTTTATTTCTCAGGAGCATGTTAATTGTTGCATTGTGTCACCAAGTTATCTTTCCCAAATGAATGATAGGTTTTACTTGTCCTGTCCAACTGCATATGAAAATAAGTGGCTTTGATTTGGCCATTATAATACTTAGGGGTTTGGGAAGAGCATGAATGATGGAAGTTTGGCTTCACGTGTTAAAAATCCATTAGTATTTGGTCTGGGCACTTTATTTAGAAGTTTATAAATTTGAAAAACTTTATGGACTATGGCCAATAAAGGTTAAACTGCCCACTGCTCTTATAAGTTATAGAGATGTGTGACCAGATTGTTGGGTGGGGTTTTCAATTCTCATCATAAGTGTTGACTCTTTTACTCGCATTTTTGTAATCAAAGTATAGGGTCACATGCCTAGTATGGTGCCCAGATTATATTAGGTATTCAGTAAGTAGTATTTGTTGAGTGAGTAAGCATAAGATAGATAATGAGACTTCATAATAAGATCAAATGTTATATAAGCACCTAACACAGTGGTTGTTCATCACTGGATTTGAATCTATTTGTAGGCATACCATGCCCTTGTTAGAGTATAAATGCAAACTGTCTGCTTATCCAACTACTCAAAAAAAAAGAAGAAAGATAGTGTGGTGAACATGATCCATTTACTCCTATAGGAGTATAAGTTTTATCCATAAAATCAACTTAAACCTGAAGAAGCCAGTATTTTTTTTGAACAGATTAGCTTCATCTCCAAGCAAATCACATTTGATGACTTTTTAAAATATTATAACCTGGACTATTGACCACTTCTGCTTTTATTTTAGAAGAATTATGGTGGGAAAAGTATGAATCTTGGAGCCAGACAAAAGAGTGTTGGAAGTGTTATTGATCATGTCATCTTGAACATTTTACTAATTTATAAAATAGTGACCTTGAAATTATAGAGAAAAATGTAACATGGTATATGCTGAGTATCCCATGAATATCCTAGAATGCTCTCATTGTTATTGTTATTACTATTATTTCTATTCTTAGACTCTTTTCTTTTTAGGATTTTATTTATTTATTTATTTATTTATTTGACAGACAGAGATCACAGGCAGAGAGAGAGGAAGGGAAGCAGGCTCCCTGCTGAGCAGAGAGCCCGATGGGATGTGGGGCTTGATCCCAGGATGCTGGGATCATGACCCGAGCTGAAAGCAGAGGCTTGAACCTACTGAGCTACCCAGGTGCCCCTATTCTTAGACTTTTAATCATTGATTCCTGAACTATTTCCACTAGATCGTGTGATCTCCCTTATATCAAGTTTGTAAGTGACAGGTTTCTTTTAGAATGAAGGCTAGGAAAAATCTTTCCTTTTCCTGAAGCAAAGACCCTCTTTGCTGATAGAGATATGTATAATATTTTAGGTCAGAGCTCTAGCGATAATCCCAAAATGACTAAAATTGCTTCTTTAAAAAAATCCATAATTCTAATATTTTCTAGTTACATATTTTTATTCTTTTTGTGGTATGACTTTTTTGTTAATCACCTTAAATTCTTTTTGGAAAGACATTTGGTTTAATTAAATGAAAGTGTTCACAACATGATTAAAATTGATGAGTATCGGCATAATTTATTCTTTGTTTTGCGCAAAACTGACTTCACCCTTTTCCATAAATACCTTTGAAAAACAATTTTAAGATTATATTACAAACTAATTATATCATAAATTTTGGCCCATTTGTGTCATTTAGGTTTGAACTCCATATTTTTATGACCCATTTAAAAGATTGAGAGAGAGAATTATTTGTCTTTATCTACATCAGATATAGACATTTGTGACACAAGGCTACATTTTATTCCATAATATTTAATTTTAGTTTTAGGATAAATTGTAATTTTCCTGAAGCAATTCAGTTCACTTATTGATTAAATAATTGAGTGGACATTACCCTATTCTGAGATGAAACATGAATTCAGTCTTACAGATCTTTATTGTCAAGCCTATTTTTATGTCAAAGTTCTATTTAAAGCCAGTCTACCACAAATATGAATGCACAGTCTTCTGTTTTAAAAAAGGGTAAACCTATTGAAACTTCAAATTTGGGGTCTAGATTCATGACCACATCAGCACAATTGTTACAATACCCCCATAATTCATGAGATGAACAGGAGGTAATCTGTCCCTTCACAACTCATTTTACCAAGCACTGAACACTTACTATGCATGGAGCGATATGGTACAAAGATTATTAATATATTTTCCCCTCTCTCAGAGAATTCCCAGATTGGAAGGGAAGGAAATGTATATTGATGAATAGTTTCAGAACAACATGACAAATAATAAAATTGAGGTTTGCAAGGATTTCAATGGGTGACATAGAACAGGTGGTTCAGAAAAATGATGTTAGAACAGATGATGTTTAAGTTGGTTTTTAAGTGATACTTGGAATTTTCCAGTTGGGTAAGATAGAAAATGTGTGCTGTACAGGTGCAAGAATGAGGAGGTGATATTAACAGAACATAGTTGGGAAACTATAAATAATTTAAAATAGAAAACTGTCCTCAGCAGTTTGTAGAGTAGCAGAGCCCCAAGGATTCTAAAAAGACTGTGAAGCTTCGGTCCCTGATCTATTAGGATGTCCTCCTTGTCTGGATAATAACCACCAGCCTCACTTTTCATTACAGTTTGATCAAGAGAAGATTCAACATCTTATTTTTCTCTGAGACAGGTACTACCACACAGATGTGAGAATAGCCTCGTGAAGAGAACAGTGCAGGGTAATGTGTAGGAGAGTGAGTGGAGGCAGACTCTAGACTGAGTAGTCACTGAAAGCCTCTCTGAGGAGATGACTTTTAAGCCGACACTTGAATCAAAGATATGGCCACCTATTCAGGGGTAAGTGGGAAGACTGTTTTAGGTTGAGGGAAAAGCAAGAAGAAATTCCGGAGGGAGAGCTCAGCTTCTTCAAGTAACCACAGGAAGATCAGTTTGACCAGAGCAAAAGAGCAGAGAGAGGCCAAACCACCCATGTGGTCTCTCGGTTTGTAGACTGGGAGGATAAATTTAAAATCTATTATTAGTGCCATAGGAAACTATTGGAAGTTTAAGAAGGAAAGTAATATGATCTGACTTATATTTTAAAAAGTACACTCATGGAAAATAGACTGTCACAGAACAAGAAAGGAGGCAAGGAGACAACTTGAGAGACTTTGGAGTAATCCCAGTCACCTTAGATTAAGACAGTAGCAGCAGAGGGGTGCCCGGGTGGCTCAGTCATTAAGTGTCTGCTTTCTGCTCAGGCCATGATCTCAGGGTCCTGGGATCAGCCCCACATCAGGCTCTCAGCTCAGCAGGAAACCTGCTTTTCCCTCTCCCACTCCCCCTGCTTGTGTTCCTTCTCTGGCAATCTCTCTCTCTCTCTTTCTCCCTCTCTCTGTGTCAAATAAATAAATAAATAAATAATCTTAAAAAAAAAAAAACAGCAACACAATAGTAGCAGCAGAGAAGGTAGGGGAAGACAGAGTACATACTTAGGACACTGAATGATAAGATTTGCTGTTGTATCAGTTCTATGAGGATGGAAGCAAAAAGATAACCTCTTGCAGATTTTCTGAAAGAGGAAAATGGGCTTAATTTAAGGCACCCAAATTAAACAACAATAATAGTAGCAAGCACTTAGATAAATGTTTAATCTGCTCCAGACACTGCTCTAAGCATAGTTAACACACATTAACTCATTTAATTATTACAACTCTATGAGTCCAATATTATTATCATTCTCATTTTACAGATAAGGTACTGAAGCAGAAAGATGTAAACTTGGTAAAGACCATACAGCTAGGCACAGTTTCACCCTCAGATCTTTGCATGATTAATCCCATCACCCCCTTTAGTCTTTTCTCAAATGTCACCTCCTCACTGAAGCCCACGCTAACCATTTTTTTAAGATTAGAACCCTAGCCTCTCTCCACTGCACTCCCAGCCATTTCCTGCTCTCAAGGACCAAATACTCTGCTTATGTATATTGTTGATCTTCCCCTACTAGAATATAACCTCCACAAGGGCAGGAGTTTTGTCAGTTTTGTAAACTATTGTATTCTATGTGCTTGAGCAATCTTTGAAACACAGTGCACGTTCAGTAGAAGATTCCTGATTAAATAATGAACAAGGGAATAAATGCGTGAATTGGCAGAGCTGTGATTCAAACCCAGTTGCCTGCCTCCTGAGCCTCCCTGCCCCCTCACTCTACTTCCTTTCAGGATAGGATGAAAAATGATTCTTGCTCCTCAGTCGGCAGGAGGCCAATGTGCTAAACTGACCCAGATCCAAATTTATGAAATAGAAGCGATGCGAGATAACTTAACCTGTCCTTACCACTTCTACCTCAACTCTTCCCCCAAAATTCCCCTTCTGTCTGGAACACTTTTTTTTCCCTGCACCATTTTCCTTGACTAATCACATGGTGTCTTTATAATTTCAACCTAGATACCGGGTCCTCTGTGAAGGATGCTTTTGTTTGGCCAAGACTGAGCTGGGTGTCCCTTCCATGTTGTTCATTGAGCTCTGTGTTTTCCCCCTTTTAAGTTGACAAACTGTTGTTAAGTGCCCACTGAATTGCATTGTGTTTGCCTGAGGGAGCTTCCCCAACTACCTGCAGGTGACTGGCACCTGACAAGTGCTCAAGAAAAACTATTAAGTTGACCCGAATGGCTTTAGAAGTCCCCCAAATATAAAACTGCAAATAGATTGGTACCTGATCTGTAAGGAGTTAATGCTAACCAGTTCAAACTGCTTAGGGACTTTGTGCATCATTGTTACCAGTAGTTTAGTTTGAATTATGTCATAATCAAGGTGAGCCTCTGTTCCCCTTCCCCATTCCCATATCACTTAAAGAAGCTAACTGAGAAAGCAGGGTTTAGATTCTAAAATCCTCTGAGCCATTGAAAGTATATTTTAGATTAAAATCCCTTTTCAATTGGCTGAAGTCACCATAATTGGAGCCAATTGAATCTGAATTTAAACATGTCTGAATTGTGGTAATACTGCCAGGGCTGTGTTTACCACATACAAAAATTTAAGCAATATGGATTATTTGGTAAGGTAAAGAGAGTCTTTAGAAAGCAATTTATATTCTGTCGATTGGAGGAAATAAGACCTTGAAAAAAGATCTAATCACATTTTGTATTGATATTTTAGGAAAATTTGTAGTAGCAATATACTAGCACATAAACCCCACCAGTGAACTAATCTGAAATTTAAATCAAAATAACTTGTATTGGTCTATTCTAGTTTCTGATGATTCATTTTTTTTCCCTGAGATGTAGAAGAACAGCAATATAATCTCTTTTATGTAACTAGTTTAATTTTTCATAAGCAGCCCTAGGGTTAAAAAAAAAAGAACTTGAGAACATAATATGTAATTGAATCATCTTGGAACAAGAACAGCAGAAGGTAATGAAGATTTAGGTAGGGAATGGATTTCACACTGTTCTTCCTACTTTCCTTTGCAGTCACATCAGTGAATGAGATTTCTGTTTAGAAAAATCAATAGGAATTTATGGTGAACCTTGGAGGAGGGCATTCTGATGTGACTAAGGAACTCTGAAGGCAATTGTTACTCAGTGTTGAAGCAGCTCCTTTCTGCTGCTGGGGGAGGGGATGAGCAGATGAGAAAAAAAATTGAGTGATTTGAGGGCATTGGCTGACTAGTAACAGAAATTCTCACAGATTCTTTTATTTTCTCTTTCTTCCTTCCTTTCTTTCTTTCTTTCTTTTTTTTTTTTTTTTTGGCCATTTATTCCAATCATTCGTTCATCCACCTGTTCGTTAATTCAATAGTTTTCTTGTGTCTACCCAGGTGAGCTTCTCTATAGAGCATGTGTAATTAAGAAAGAAATGAAATACGACACCTAGCTCCTAAGGATCTCACAGCATAGAGAGGGAGGCAAACAAGAAAAGTAATCATCAAAGTGCACAATGATAATTGCTGTAATAGAGATGATGTCTGGTCTGTGGAATTTAAGAAGGCATCCTAGAGGAGGAACTAATTGAGCTGCATCTTCATGGAAAGTAGTAGAAATCTATGAAAAAATAGGTCCAGAAAATAGGATTTACATAGCATTAGCATACATGAAGAGTTTGGTACTCTTTCACATAGGGTTGGATTTGTCTATAAGTAGCTGGAAAATATCGAATAATTAGTGGTTTAAGCTAGAGAGATGTTTATTTCTGCATCAAATGTAGTTGTAGGACTGGCAAAGACCTTGAAGTTCCAGGCCTTTTTCTTTCTTTTTTTTTTTTTTTTTAAAGATTTTATTTATTTGACAGAGAGAGATCACAAGTAGGCAGAGAGGTAAGCCGAGAGAGAGAGAGAGAGAGAGAGAGAGAGAGAGGAGGAAGCAGGCTCCCTGCCGAGCAGAAAGCCTGATGCGGGACTAGATCCCAGGACCCAGAGATCATGACCTGAGCTGAAGGCAAAGGCTTAACCCACTGAGCCACCCAGGCAGCCCCAGGCCTTTTTCTAATTCACTTCTTTAGTATCTCTGGGCATGACCCTCGTTCTCCTGGTCCAAATTGGCATTTGTATTTAGACAGCAGGATTCTTTAAAAAAGAAGGAAATAGAGTGTAAAAGGTGCACTCTAACCCTCTCTTAAAGAATATTCTGAGAAATCACTCTCTTACATCTCATTTCCCAAAACCTAGTGGTATCTAGCTGCTAAGGAGGCTGGGATTTGTAGTATATGTGTCAAGTGAAAATTCTGTTATATGAAAGCAGAGGAGATTGGATTTTGGAGGAAAACAACAGCTTTGCCTGTAAACAGAAAATAGTAAGATATTCAAGAAATGCCAAGTATTTCCATGTGACTTAGACTGAGAGTGGAGAGGGGAAAAGGGGATGGGAAGGAGAATGGTGTGATCTAAAGCTGGAGACATAAAAAGGGGCCACACATGAAGAGTGCTCAATGAATTAACAGTAAATATTTACCTTACTCTTAAAAATATGTCAGTGATAATTTATATGTACTGCCTTCATTCAATCTTCCAGATAACTCTATGAGATACAATTATTTTTATTCCCATTTTAAAGTTAGGGTCACTGGGATTTAAAGATGAACTTTCCTACAATATGTTGTTATTAAGTTTAGGACTAAGATGTGAATTTAGGTTGGTCTGATTCTTGAGTCAGAGTAGCAAGGAGCTTGCTGTGCCTCAGAGCTCAAACTTACCTTCTCCTTGGGCTCTGCCTCTCCTATTTCTTTCTGAGTAAGCTACCTGGTTGCATTTAGCCAGTCTTGGCCTCGTCAGAATCAAAGTGCCTGAGAGAAAGAGAGCACTAAACTAAGTCTTTGCTGCTCACATGTGAAATAGGAAAGGAGTCAGTCTGCAAATTAAGTCTTGGCTTTTCACCTCACGTTTTCATTAAGTTTTAACTCTGTATATAAAAAAGTTAATTATACAGTACTTCAATCCTATATAAAAGGTCAACCAAGTCCTGCATTATGTAAGGCGTTAAGGTAATTCTTGAAGTAGAAACACATTTGAATGGTTGATCAAGGTAAATCATAAGCATTTCATGAAGCACTCTTGATAATAAGATTCAATTATTTCCAATGAGAAGATCCCACTGTGAGACTGGACTGCTTTGCCTACTATAAGCAAAACTAATCTTACCAAGGACAAACTATGATACTCACCTTGATATTTTATAGGTTTCTTCTTAGCAATATGTATTTTCTATGTGTGTAATTATAAACATATATACTCATTTTACACAAATTGCTGAACACAGAAGCCTATGAAGAAATTTATTTAAAAAATAAATAAATAAACTGCCACCCAGTAAAACCTGT
Source organism: Enhydra lutris kenyoni (assembly GCF_002288905.1). Taxonomy (NCBI): domain Eukaryota; kingdom Metazoa; phylum Chordata; class Mammalia; order Carnivora; family Mustelidae; genus Enhydra; species Enhydra lutris. Next base: position 18,890,947 of record NW_019154121.1, read on the forward strand.
TGCAACGCCAGTGTTCTTTCTTCTAATGTTAAAACAGTTGATGTTCACGCTTGTTTTTCATAGGTTGAAATCACACTATTTATAATTTTATTTCTGTATTTTTAAAAGGCTGTATCGTAGGGTGCCTGGGTGGCTGTCGGGTAAGTGTCTGTCTTCGGCTCAGGTAATGATCCCAGGGTCCTGGGATCGAGCCCCACATTAGGCTCCCTGCTCAGCTCTCCAACCCTCCCTATTCTCATTTTCTCTTTCTCTTTCTCTCTCTATAATAAAATCATTTAAAAAAATAAAAAGCTGTATCATGAATGTTTTCCAGGTTATTAAAAATTTTTATGAACAAAATTTAAATGGTTCCAAGATCCCCCATCTCATGATGCTAAAGTCGTTTAATTACCTGATGACTACAATGCATGCAGAGCAAAACAATTTGGGTTAGAGTGGTAACTGAATTGTATGGACAAAGAAAGCCTGGTTCCACAGAATTTTAGAATGCTTTACTCTTTAGTGCCCTTATCTTCCCAAGGGAGAGAATGTCCTTTTCTCAAGTCCCTATCTCCTGCCCCAGTTTGGTACCCATCCCTTATGATGAAGCTTTCGGTTCGAGGGGTTGCATAGGTAGTATTCAAATAATAGCGATGTGAAATCACTACCTCAGTGAGATATCTACACCCCCATGTTCACTGTGGCATTATTTGTAATAACCAAGACAACAAATGAGTGGATAAAGAAAATGTGAAACATATATAAAATTGAATATCATTCAGCCATTAAAAAAAACAAAAAGGAAATCCAACCACTTGCAACAACTGGATGAAACTTGAAGGCATTATGCTAAGTGAAATAAGTCAGAGAAAGACAAATACTGCATGATGTTACTTATATGTGGAATCTAAAAAAGCTGGCTCATAGAAACAGAGATTGGACTGGTGATTGCTAGGGACTGGAGTGCAGGGGAAATGGGAGATCCTGGTCAAAGGATCAGTTATAAGAGTGGTAAGTTCTGGGGATATAATATATAGCATGGTGACTGTAGTTAACAGTACTGTATTGTATACTTGAAATTTAATAAGAGAATAGATCTTAAATGTCCTCATCACTGACACACAAAAATTGATATTCCTCCCCCCTACCAGGAAAAAGCAACATGGGACCAGAGATCATGTTCTTGATCAATCATCAATCTATAGCCTGCTTTCCTTCTGTTTGATTCAGAAATAAGTCATTCATAGTTTTGAAGAGCAGGCTGTGTTTTTATACATGCCATACCTTTGCACTTGCTGTGTCCTCTGACATGTCCACATGGCACTATTCATCCCTTAAAGTCAAATCCAATATTGGCTTCCTTTAGCTTTACCTCATCTATTCCTCTCCCTTTCCCTAGCCAACTGCAAGCAAAATAACTTCCTCTGTATGCTCTTTAGCTCTATGACTTGATTCATACCTCTGTTACCACTCTCACTGAAGCAGTTCTTTTCTTAATCTATGAGGTACTCTCCCCACTGCACTAGAAACCTCTGAGAACAGAGATCTGAGCCAGTGCCATTCTTTTATTAGCTTGTGTCTGACACCTAATTTGTCATTTTGCACGCCTCACTTGTGTTGAGCACCTACGACAAACTGGGCCTCAGTTTCCCCATCTCTAAAGTGGGCATTATAATGTCAGTCCTTCATAGAAATGTTTTTAGGGTGTGTAGTAGTAGCATTTTTATTTTAAAGTAGGGATTCTCAGTAGATTTTGAAAAGTCACCCTTGCCTGCAGGTTTCCTACAAGGCTGTGACTTGGAAAATTCTTGTCTTTTCTCCCAAATAGATGACTCATTTCACTCTGGAGAGTTGGTCATATAAATACCAGGTTCAGAAAGGTATTATGAGGGTAGGTGCATGTCACTGAACTAAAATAGATGAAATGGAATTTTAAAAGGTTAGAACATTTCATCTGCATTGTGACACATTAATTTGATTTTCAAATGAGACAACTCTCTTTTTAAAAGATTTCTGTCAATAAAATCCCTATTAATTCTTGCCCAGTGAGTCTTAGGGGGAGCTAATGAAATATGTTTGTAAATAACCCTGAAAATGATTAATAACTTCTACTTTTAGTATTTGATGATAACTTTAGAGCAGTTTGTGATATTTAAAAAACTATTATTCCTGAGGGAAAAACTGAGACTTACAGAGTATGAACCTCCTCAGGCCACAAAATATGGCTCCTCCATTTCAAACATATGGTTTGTGTTTAAATTTCCCTGCCTTTAAAATAAATGAAGGCAATGTAAATCAATATTTATTGAATGTCTGCATTGTCCCAGGCATCATCAAGGAAGGAAAAGTAAATATGATCCTGGATCTGCTCTCGTGAAGTTAAAACATTGTACTTTTAATATTTTGTGCTAAGTGTATTTATAGAAAAAAACACAGAGACAGAAAGAATATAGGGGATGGATTATTTATCTCTACCAGGATCAAGGGGTGGAGGGCCCAACTCCCTGAAGAAAGTATGTTTTGAGCTAGATTTTGCCAGAAAAATGCGAATCTGTAGGATTATAGAAAGTGAGGTATACACACAGGCCCATTTGCCACATGAAACTTTGCAAGAGCTAGATGCAGGCTGAAATTACTGGGTGTGGCAATGTGTGTGGGAGTTAGGACAGAGAGCCTGGGGAAGGGTGTCTGGAATAGGGGCATGAGAATCAGAAAACATTCCGCTATGGAATTTGGACGTTACAGCATGGGTGATGAAGTGTTTAAGGAGGGAGTGACTTGACCAGCTCTATATTTTGTCTCCAAATCTGAATGACTTAATATTTCAAAATTTATCTCTAGCTTATATTGTATGTTCATTATGGGATCTGTGTAGTCCTGTTCTATGCCATCATTTCTCTGGGACCCAAACTGAAAAAGCAGCCTCTCTCTGGTACTCTGGTAGTTTGGTGACAGAGAGGAAAAAAGGGACACTGAAAACCATGGGCTTGTACACCAAATTTATCTTGGAAATGACATTTGTTACATTTACTCACATTTTACTGGCAAAGTAAATCACGGGCCACTCAGGTATGTGACAGCGTGTACATAATCCTTCCTCAGGGAAAACAACCCTGTGGGCAGGGAGGCAGCAAATATTTTGAGCAGGAATTCAGTCTACTACAGAAGACCATATTTGGGCATATTTTAGATATGCGGGAACCTCACTAATGAATAATTAGAAGATAAACTAGAATAAATTAGAGATAGCTCTGAATTAACAATATACTGTATAGTTTTAATACTTTTCAAGTATATCCGGAAGCACAATACAAGCAAAAACATATGGCATGGCTAGATTTGCTTGATGAGAGATAAAAATTTGTCACCATTATCATGTTATTACTGTTGATAATCATAACTTAGTCTGCGTTGTGTGAGAGCATCTTTTTATTGTAAATGAATTTACAATTTACAATACAGGTACATTCTCCCATTTATTTTTCACAGCCATCCTATGAGGCATGCCAAGTCACTAGCATTTTCCCCATTTTACAGAGTAGGAAGTCGACACTTAGGAAAGCGCACTAAGTGTCCCAAGTTATAGTTACTAAGTAATGGGCTCAGCGGAACTCGAAACTAATATTAATAGTTAAGTGGACAAAATAAACTTTCACCTAAGGAATTTAATCACCACACTGACAATCTTACCCATATGGAAACTTGCTAACAGCTCTTTTTCTATGATAATTTAAAGGTAAATATCAGTTTTTCCCAATTATACTTATCACAAATCTTGACTCAGTGAGATCAAAGTTAATGATTTACATGCAGTCTTCCGAAAACAGGAGCCCATCCTATTTCAACTGCATAAGTATTTTAAGATCAGCTATGAAATTATATTTTACCAGCCAGTGAAGGTTTCAAATAAGCAGTCATCATAAAATAATCCAGTCAATTTCTAAATATAACACTGTACTTTTCTCTGTGTTTTTATAGGTTTTGTTAGAAAGCACTAGCTTTCCTCTGCCTGGAATCAGCATTTTGTCAGGTCTCTGGTCCATGTGCTTTGCCAGAAAATACTCTGTCAAAATGGATTTAAACATTTCAGTATCCCCTTGACCTAATAAAAGTAATCTGCAAAGGTTGCGGTTGCTTTATAAAGATTTATTTTCAAAAAAGTAAAACAAGAAATCAATTATGGTAGTTCTTTATAAGAAACCGCGCAGACCCCAATTCCTCATTTTCTGACAGCTGAATGAATAAGAAGCACAATGAAGGGAGGTAGTGTGATGTAGCAGAGAAGACACAGCATTTGGGAGGCTAGAGGTGGGCATTCTAACTCTGGGTCTACCTCTAATTCGTTTGGACTGTGGGACAAAGAGACTCACTAGGTTACAACTGTGTATAAAAAGATCAGATGATAGCAGCTCTCTCTTACAGTTCTAATATTCTGTTAGTTTAACAAAACAGAATATATTTATTCCTACAATGCTTAATGTATCCATGGAATTAGTTTTTGGTTAAGTGGCTTCTCCAGTTCTATGTAGATTCCAAGAATAGAAAGCTAGATAAGGCATGATCAGGTCACAGCCCTGCCCTCAAACACCTCATACAGCATAGCAGAGAGGCAATGCTCTGAGCACAGTGCCAGTGCCACACTGGAGTGTACAAGAGGAGAACAGAGAGGGACACAGAGAGGGCCTCATTTCATTTTCAAAGTTTGTTATTAAACGAGGCCATCTCAAGTAAGTTCTCATCAATGCACCATCCTTATCTTGAATCTGTCCCCATTTTAACTAAACATCCCCCATCACTTCTCCCTCTTCCTACATGCTTTGTACCTAACATCACCTCACTAGTAATCCTGTTTAGCTATGAGGAACTGGAAGCTTAGAGATTGGGTTGTCTAAATCCTCACGAATGGAAAGTAGGAAAGTAGCCTCTGAGGCCCCATCATCTGACCCCAAAGACAATGCTCTTATCCCCCAGGCGAGCTAGGGAGTGTATGCATTTCGAAAACCTTATGAATTATTTTTTCTCTGCATCATCGATTCCCTTGTATAATTTCTAAAGAATTCAATTGCAGTTTCACGTGTGACTGATGAGATCAGCAACTGAATTTTTCATTGTGAGATTAAGTCTCCTGGTTGCTCTCCTTCAGCTTTGATGAAAGCCTTGATTGGAAGAAAGAGGCATTGATAACCCCCAGCGGACTTACAAGAGAGGCTTGCAGGAAGAATTTTGCTTTCTCATTCAGACACTGGGAAAAAGTGTTTAGAATAGAAACAACTGGTTCCCTTTTGGAATTTTCACTCCTGGATTAATTTTGCCGAGATGATGCTCAGCAATCTCACTTTCAGGCCACTTAACAAAAGCCCCTTCAAGTGCACAAGAAAATGATTCCTTGAGAGGCCAGAGGAAAAGGGGGGAGGGGCGCGGTGTAGAACCGGTTGAGTTTTAAAAGATGCTTATCCCAGGAGCCTTCTTCAAATTCACTAGCTGAACCACTTGGAGCATGAAGCTGCATCTGTAGCGGGCTCTGGTCAGATGGAAATGTAATAAAATGTAAAGACAAATACAAATTTAGCCTTCCAAAACCTATTTCAGTGGTTCACAAAAATCCTCAAAGGTCCTTGTAACTTAGTTACTTCAGACAGGCATGGGCAACCTTTTTCATTTCTTTTTAATGCTCTTGGGTTTCTGTGTCAAGGACTTTGGATGATGATGAGGCAAGGTTTCACTGCAAGCTTCTCAGCCGCCAGATCCTTGTCTTGCTGATGTGTATACACAGGGAGAGTAGAGGATGAAGGCCCTCTCCCATCATGTTCAATCATTGCTCTGTCAGCCCCCAGGACCACACTTAAAGGCTCTTTGAAACACAGGAGATTCAAAATCAAGTAGGAAGTGCCTACAAGATGGGCCAAAGCTTGGTTTTATGACCTGAAGGGGAAGCTGCACTGGCACTTCCGTAAGCAACTAACTCCATATTTTTTCTATTAAATTAAAAGATATAAAAGATCGGTAAGAATATTGCAAACATGTATATGAAAAAAATTCACATCTACTGTTTTATAGTGGTTACTGTATTCCTGACACAGTGTTACAGACTTTACAAATATGGTTACCATAAATCCCTGAGTGTTAGTTAAGATATTTCTCCATTTTTACTTTTTTGGTTTTATTTTTCATATAAGAAACTGAATTTAAAAAAGCTACTTATCTAACTTTCCTAGGGTCAAAGAGGCAGAAAGTACTAGGGTCTGAAATTGGTTTTCTGACTAAAAACTGTTGTTATTCTATATGTATGCTCTGGTCTAGTGACTTTCACATGATGCAGGGCCCATTCAAAGGGTGATGTCTTTTATTTTATTTTATTTTAATTTTGAGAGAAAGACTTAGGGCACGAGCAGGGAAGGGCAGAAGAGGAAGGAGAGAGAGTATCTTAAGCGGGCTCCATGCTCAGCATGGACTGGGGCTTGATCCCATGACCCTGAGATCCTGACCTGACTCGAAATCAAGAGTCAGACACCTAACCAACTGAGACTTCTAGGTACTGCAAAAGTGATGTCTCTTTAAAGACGAACCCATTCAATGCAGATCAAAACCACAATGATATATATATATGTATATACATATATATATATATATATATATATATATATATATATATATAAAATCTCATCATCTTTATCCATGCATCTAACAATGAACACTTGGACTACTCCCGTAATTTGGCTATTATAAATAATGCTGCTATAAACATAAGGGTACATATATCCCCTCAAATTAGCTCAATTCCTGAATGATAGGGTAGTTCTAATTTTTATTTTTTAAGGAATCTCCATTCTGTCTTCCACAGTTGCTACACCAGTTTGCATTTTCACCAACAGTGCACAAGGGTTCCTTTTCCCCCAAATCCTTGCCAGCACTTGTTGTTTCTTGAGTTATTAATTTTACGTACTTACTTATTACTTCCTTCCTTCCTTACTTCCTTAATTTATTTATTGTTTATTCAGAGCATGAGCCAGGGGTGGAGTAGGGGTGGAGGGAGAGAGAGAGAATCTAAAGAAGACTCCATGCCATGCACAGAGCCTGATGTGGGGCTCGATCTCACAGCCCTGAGATCATGACCTGAGCCAAAATCAGGAGTCCAACACTGAACTGACTGAGCCATCCAAGCACCTGAGTTACTGATTTTAGCCATTCTGACATGTGTCATTTGGATTTTCATTTCTCTGATGATGAGTGATGTTGAGCATTTTTTCACGTGTCATTTGACCATCTGTATGTCTTCTTTGGAGAAATGTTTATTCGTATCTTCTGTTCATTTTTTAATTGGATTATTTGGGGATTTTTGGTGTTGAGTTGTAGTAGTTAATTATATATTTTGGATAATAACCCTTTATCAGATACTTCATTTGCAAATACTTTCTCCCATTCAGTAGGTTGTCTCTTAGCTTTGTTGGTTGCTTCCTTTGCTTTGCAGAAGATTTTATTTTAATGTAGTCCCAATAGTTTACTTTTGCTTTTGTTTCCCTTGTTTCCTCAGGACATATCTAGTAACATGTTGTTATGATCAATGTCAGAGAAATTACTGCCTTTTCTCTAATAGGATTTTTATGGTTTCTGGTCCCACATTTCGATCCTTAATCCGTTTTTGAGTTTATTTTTTTTTTATAGAGCCTAAAAAACTGGTACAGTTTCATTCTTTGGCAGGTAGCTGACCAGTTTTCCCAACACCATTTGTTGAAGACAGACTGTCTTTTTCCCACTGTATATTCTTGCCTCCTCTGTCAAAGATAATTGGCCATATAATCCTGGATTTATTTCTGGGTAATCCATTCTGTTCTATTGATCTTTGTGTCTATTTTTATACCAGTACTATACTGTTTTGATTACTACAGCTTTGTAATGTAACTTGATGTCTATAATTATGATGCCTTCCAGTTTCATTTTTCTTTTTCCACATTTCTTTGGTTATTCAGGGTCTTCTGTGGTTCCGTAAAAGTTTTAGGATTATTTATTCTAGGTCTGTGAAAGATTGTATTGGTATTTTGATAGAGATTGTATTATATGTGTAGATTGCTTTGGGTAATACATTCATTTTAATAATATTTGTTCTTCCAGTCCATGAGCACAGAATGCCTTTCCATTTCTTTGCAATGTCTTCAATTTCTTTCATCAGTGTTTTATAGTTTTCAGAATACAGATCTTTTACCTCTTTGATTGGGTTATTTCTAGGTATTTTATTATCTTTGGTGCAGTTGTAAATAGGATTGCTTTCTTAATTTCTCTTTTTGCTACTTTGTTATTAGTATATAGGAATGCAACAGATTTCTGTATATTGGTTTTGTATCCTACTACCTTACTGAATTCACTTATCAGTTCTAGTAGTTTTTTAGTGGAGTCTTCAGGATTTTCTGTGTATAGTATCATGTCATCTGCAAACAGTGAAAGTTTTACTTCTTCCTTACTAATTTGGATGCTTTGTATTTATTTTTGTTGTCTGATTTCTGTGGTTAGGACTTCCAGTACTTTGTTGAATAAATGTGGTGACAGTAGACATCCTTGTCCTGTCCTTAGCGGAAAAGCTCTCAGTTTTTCTCCATTGAGTAGGTTGTTAGCTGTGGGTTTGCCATATAAAGACTTTATTATGTTCAGGTATGTTCCCTTTAAACCTACTTTAAACCTACTTTGTTGAGGTTTTTTATCATGAATGTATATTGTACTATGTCAAATAATTTTTCTGTGTCTATTGAAATGATCATATAGTTCTTATCTTTTCTCTTATTGATGAGATACATCATGTTGATTGATTTGCAAATATTGAACTACCTGGCAATCCAGAAATGAATCCCATTTGATCATGGTGAATGATTTCTTTAGTGTATTGTTGTAATTCAGTTTATTAATATGTTGTTGAGAATTTTTGCATCTGTGTTCATCAGGGGTATAGGCCCATAGTTCTCTCTTTTTATGTGTGGGACAGATGTGGGGGGTGTATTTATCTGGTTTTGGTATCACTGTAATGAATTTAGAAGTTTTCCTTTTCTATTTTTTGGAATAGTGTGAGAAGAGTAGGTATTAACTCTTCATTAAATGTTTGCAGAATTTGCCTGTGAAGCCATCTGGTCCTGGACTTTTATTTTTGGGAAGTTTTTTAATTCATTTCTTTGCTGGTTATCAGTCTGTTCAAATTTTCTATTTCTTCTTGTTTCACGTTGGTAGTATATGTTTAGGAATTTATCCATTTCTTCTAAGTCGTCTGTTGTATTGGCATATTTTTTTATAATATTGTCTTATAATTGTTTGTATTTCTGTGGTGTTGGTTGTTCTTTCTTCTCTCTCATTGGTGATTTTATTTATTTGAGTCCATTCTCTTTTATTCTTGATAAGTCTGGTTAGAGGTTTATAAAGTTTATTGATTTCTTTTTCAGAGAAACAGCTTCTGATTTCATTGATCAGTTCTATTGTTTTTTGTTTTGTTTTGTTTTAGTTTGTACATCATTTATTTCTACTTAAACTTTATTATTTCCTTCTGGTTTTAAATATTGTTTGTTCTTTTTCTAGCTTCTCTAGGTATATGGTTGGTTTGTTTATTTGAGATTTTTCTTGCCACTTGATGTAGGTTTGTATTGCTATAAACTTCCCCTTAGAACCACTTTTACTGTATCCCAAAGGTTTTGCACTGTTGTGCTTTCATTTTCATTTGTTTCCATGTACTTTTTAATTTCTTCTTTTATTTCCTGTTTAATGCATTCATTGTTTAGTAGCATGTTATTTAACCTCCATGTATTTGTGGTCCATATTTCTTCTCGTGGTCAACTTCTAGTTTGATAACATTGTGGCCAGAAAAGATGCATGGTATGACATCGATCTTCTTGAATTTGTTGAGACTTGTTTTGCAGTTTGTTTATGTGATTTATTCCAGAGAATGTTCCATGTGTGCTTAAAAGAATGTGTGTTCTCTTGTTTTAGGATGGAATGTTTTGAATTTATCTATTAACTCAATCTGGTCCTATGTGTCATTCAAAGCCCTTCTTTCCCTGTTGATTTTCTGTTTAGATGATCTGTCCATTGATGTAAGTAGGGATGTTGAAATTCCCTATTATTACTCTTTTATTACTGGTTAGTTCCTTTATATTTGGTATTAACTGTTTTATGTATTTAGGTGCTCCCACATGGAGTTCATAAATATTTATAATTGTTGTATCTTTCTTTTGGACTGTCCCCTTTTTTATTATATAGTGACCTTTTTATAGGGAGAGCCAAGCCTACTGATTTTTAAAATTCTAGTTCTGCTGCTTATAAGAACTCAGGAAAGTTTTCAAAGCCAGATATTATGGATTCATCTTCCTGTTCCAGCTCCCCAGTGTGGAATTCTTTTTCTTGCCCTTCTCTGCACCCCTGGCTCCCTCTTCGCCATGGATGGCTTCGGTTTGTTTAGGTCCCCACTGAATCTCTGCCCTTCCTACCATCTTGGGTGTGGCCTCTTCTCTACCTTAAGTTGTGCATTTTGCTCTGCCAGTCTTCAAATCATTTGGGGACTATTTATGCTGATGTGAGTGTTATCTAGTTGTATCTGTCAGATGAGGTGAGCTTAGAGTCCTTTTACTCTCAGTTTTCTCACTATAAAATAAATATAATAATATGGTGTTGTATTAAATTAGATAATTATAAGGAAGTATTAAGTTAGATAACATAAGGAACTCAGCACAGCATGTAGGAAATTGGAGATCATCAATAATAGGAGTTGCTATTCTAAGCAAATATAAATAAAAGATATATCCATAATCTTATCCATAGTTTACTACTCTTAACACATTGACATATCTTCTTCAGTCTGTTTTACGTTTATATTTTACATTGCCAAAATAATCCTGGAAATTCTATTTGCTTTTTGTTTTTTCAACATAATGATATGATAAACATTTTGATTTTTTTTGTTATTGAGGTGAAATTCACATAAGATAAAATTAACCACTTTAAAGTAAACAATTCAGTAGCATTAAATATATTCACACTGCAACTGCCATCTCTGTCTAGCTCCAAAAGAGTTTCCTCATCCCTGAAGGAAACCTTGTACCTATCAAGCAGTTATTCTTCTTCTCCTCACTCCTCCTAGCTTCTGGCAATCAACCACCAACCTGCTTTCTGTCTCCATGAATGTATTTATTATAGATATTTTGCTTATGAATGGAATAACAATATTCAATCTTTTATGTCTGGCTTCTTTCACTTAGCATGATGTTTTTAAGGTTTATCCTGATTGATCAGTACTTACTTCCTTTTTATAGTATATGGTATGTATATACCAGAATTTGCTTATCCATTTATTTGTTTATAGGCATTGGGTATTTTTTGCCTTCTAGCTGTGACTCCTAGTGTTGATACAAACATGCATATACACCTATTTGTTTGAGTACTTGTCTTCAATTCCTCTTGGTATAGAACTAAGAATGGAATTGCTGGGTCATACTCTATTTCTACCTTTAGCTCTTTGAGGAACAGCCAGTGTCTTCCTTAGTAGCTGAACCATTTTGCATTCCCACCAGCAATGTAGGAAGCTTCCAGTTTCTCAACATCTTCACCAATACTTATTATTTTCTGATTTTTAAAAACATATACATCCTAGTGAATATGAAGTACTTATCTTGTGGTTTTGATTTGTACTATCCTAATTACTGATGATGTTGAAATTATTTTATGCATTTATTGACCATTTGTATATCTTATTTGGAGAAATGTCCTTCAACTTCTTTACCCATTTTGAATATTTATCTTCTTATTGTTGAATTGTAAGGGGTATTTATATATTCTGGATACTAGATCCTTAACAGATATATAATTATCATACTTTCTCCCATTGTGCAAGTTGTCTTTTTTACTTTCTTGATAATGTTCATTATTTTTAAACATTTATTCATATCATCTTCAAAAAAGACTTCTGAATTTTAATGCACCAAGAACATCAAAAAATAAGTGTGAAAAAGCTTTATTTCAAAAATGCAATACCTGAGTATCCAACCACAGAAGGACAGTTAAATATAGTGAATGTACATTTAATGTGATATAGTGGTCTGATCAATTCTATTAGAGTGCCAAAATTAATTACTATATTAAATAATATCAGCTCTGGATTTTTTTAAAAGTTCTTACTTATTTATTTGGCAGAGAGAGACAAAATAAGAGAGTGAACACAGCAGGGGGAGTGGGAGAGGGAGACACAGGCTTCCCATAGAGCAGGGAGCCCGATGTGGGGCTCGATCCCAGGACCCTGAGATCATGACCTGAGCTGAAGGCAAATGCTTAATGACTGAGCCACCCAGGTGCCCCAGCTCTGGATTTTTGACATAAAGGTTTTTTGTTATATAAAAAAAGATGGAAAATTCGCTTTTCATTTATTTCCAGTTAATAATCCACTCTCATCCTTTTCCCACCTTACCTCAATATAGTGTCTCAGTTGGCTTTGTCTTCAGTGTATATTTATGGAATAGTTATTAACATGTGTTCAGATAAACTTTGTTAATACTGCAGCATTTGCCTTTTTTTTACACCAAGATAGGACCTGTTAGTAATTAAAAACCTGCCCAAGCACTTTTTCATATTCTACAATTTGAGCTTTTTTTTTTTCTTTTTTAAAGATTTTATTTATTTGATGCAGAGAGAGAGAGAGAGAGAGATCACGACTAGGCAGAGCAGCAGGCAGAGAGAAAGGGGGAAGCAGGCTCCCCGCTGAGCAGAGAGCCCGATGTGGGGCTCGATCCCAGGACCCTGAGATCATGACCTGAGCTGGAGGCAGAGGCTTAATCCACTGAGCCACCCAGGCACCCCCAATTTGAGCTTTTTAATGACAGGGCCCAGTCTTCCTCAAATTAGAAATGCCTTTCCTAGGGGTTCCTGGGTGGCTCAGTTGGCTGAGTGTCCAACTTTTGATTTTGGCTTAGGTCATGATCTTGGGGTCATGGAATTGAGCCCTTTGTTGGGGCCCATGCTCAGTAAGGAGTCTACTTCTCTCTCTCTCTGTCCTTCCTTTGATTGCATGCTCTCTCTCAAATTAATAAATAAATCCTAAGGAAAAAAGAAAAGGCTTTCTTAATGCAATTACTTAACTTTAAAATAAATGTGTTCAGACATGTTTTTTTATCTTATATATTACTGATTTAACTCCCACCTGCAAAAAGTGGCTAATTTAATTAATTAAATTAAATTAAAGTGATTAAGTTAATATTTATTTTGCAGGCAAAGCAAGGATAAGAAAATCTTAGTTAATGAATTTATAGTTCATTAATTTAACTAATATTGATTAAGCCCCCAATGTATGCCAGGAGTCATGTTGTGTTATGAGAACTCAAAAGTGAAATAACCATTATATGTCCTCAAATAACTTACATAAATGCAGTTAATTACAGTATCATTACCTCATTTCTACAGATTCCAGTGGAAACACAGGAAAAAAAAAATCCCTAAAAGTGCTGTGGAAGTCAGGAACTATTTCACAGATGATGTAGGTTAAACTGAGCTTCAAGAATAAATTGCAGGTTTGCCAGATGAATAAGTTTAGAATTGAGGTGGAGGATGTCCAAGGCGAGGTAACAGCATGTACAGTGATTCAAGGAAGTGTGAGAGAGAATTTATGAGCGAGAACCTGCTGGTCCTACAACGTGAAATGAAAGAGATAGGAGCAAAAGATGAGGCTGGGCTGGTGGGACAGATCATTATAACTTTTTAAGGTTGGGGAACAGCATAAATTGAGGCTCAGAAGCAAAGAATTTGACTTAGGAAAAATAAGAACATTGGTAAAGATTGCAGAGGCACTCCTAGTGCAAAACCTATGTTCTTTCCCTTCCTGATTCAGTGACCTGTGAAAAACACAATCATTCTGGCTTGCCAGCCTAGATCTGTGTTTCCTAAGTTGAGCATTATTATGTACTGATTACGAAGGAGAACAACTTTATTTGACCTTTGCTTCAGAATGTGTTTTTATAACTCTTGATTCATTTCTGTCCAATGCAGCAAGCCTTTGTTTAATACCTTGCATGCAGCAAACATGGAGCTAGGCAAAGAGGAAAGTTCCTTTTTTTAGCGAAATATTTCCGTTGAAAGGAAATGGGATCTTAAATGAATATTTTAAACAAGTAGCCTATATAAGGCGTATGGTGAGATAATAAAAGCAATTATCATCTTTACTGAGTTGCAGAGATGATGATGCTTGAGTTGGATGTAGGAAAATATCTAAGTTCAAGCAAACAGGAGAGACGATCTATGAAGTAAAAACAAGAAAGTACGTAAATAAATATATGGAACAATACAATTTTTTAAAGATTTTATTTATTTATTTGACAGAGAGAGAGAGATCACAAGTAGGCAGAGAGGCAGTGAGAGAGAGGGGGAAGCAGACTTAGCAGGGAGCCTGATGCAGGGCTCAATCCCAGGACCCTGAGACCATAACCTGAGCTAAAGGCAGAGGCTTAACCCCCTGAGCCACCCAGGTGCTCCCGGAACAATACAATTATTAAAAGGTCTATAATAAGAACCTGGGTGCCAGTGAGTGAGTGGTGGTGCATGAGAATAAAAAGGTACCGGACGGCAGGTAACGGAAGTCCATAAGGAAAGAAATTCAGAAAACCAAGTAATTTCACCCAGGTTCCACAACTAGAAAGGAATGAAGGCAAGATTTTAAAACAGATTAATTTGACTATAAAGCTGGCATTTAAACCATGTGAATTTCTCATATGATATAGTATTAAAATTGGTACAATGTCCTAATATAAGCTCCAACATATAGATACAATTTTGAAATCCAAGTTCCAAATAAAGCCTCAATAAATTTAAAAGTTTTAAAATCATTCAGAGTATGTTCTAAGACTACAATTAGATAAAATTAGAAATTGAGGGGGCACCTGGGTGGCTCAGTGGGTTAAAGCCTCTGCCTTTGGCTCAGGTCATGATCCCAGAGTCCTGGGATTGAGCAGGGAGCCTGCTTCCTCCTCTCTCTCTGCCTGCTTCTCTGCCTACTTATGAGCTCCATCTGTCAAATAAATAAATAAAATCTTTAAAAAAAATAAAAAAAATAAAATGAAATTATAAATTGGTAAAAGAAGAAATTTGTTAAATCTACAAATATATGAAAATTAAACAGCATATATCTAAATAACCAGTGAGTCAAAGAAGAAATTACAAGGGAAATTAGAGACTATTTTAAGATGACTAAAATGAAGACAAAAAATAACAAAGCATAGGACATGTAACTACAGCAGAGCATAGAGGAAAATTACAGCAGTGTATGTCTGAAAAGAAAGATCTCAAATCAATAACCTAATTTTTCTCTTAGGACACTGGAAAAACAAGGATGGACAAAACGAAAATAAGCAGAAGGAAAGAAATAATAAAGATTAGAGTAGAAGTAAATTAAACAACAAAATTGTAGGGGTGCCTGGGTGGCTCAGTGGGTTAAGCCTCTGCCTTTGGCTCAGGTCATGATCTCAGGGTCCTGGGATCGAGCCCCGCATGGGGCTCTCTGCTCGGCAGGGAGCCTGCTTCCCCCTCTCTCTGCCTGCCTCTCTGCCTACTTGTGATCTCTCTCTGTCAAATGAATAAATAAAATATAAAAAAAAAAAAGCAACAAAATTGTAGCAAAAATAATCAAAACAGGGGTATCTGGGTGGCTCAGTTGGTTAAACATCTGACTCTTAATCTCAGCTCTGGTCTTGTTCTCAGGATTGTGAGTTCAAGCCCATATTGGGCTCATTGCTGGGCATGGAACCTACTTAAAAATAAATAAATAAATAAATAAATAAATATTTAAATTTCAACAAAAATTTGATTCTTTGAGATGATCACCAAATTTGACAAACATTTGGTCAGACTGCCCCAGAATAAAAGAGAAAAGCCCCAAATTACTAAAATCAGGAATGGGACACCTGGGTGGCTCAGTCAGTTAAGCGACCTCAATTCCAAAGTTCCCCTGAGACCAAAGACATCACAACAAAAGAGGAATACCAACTAATACCCCTTATGAATATAGATGCAAAAAAAAATCAATCAAATATTAGCAAAGTGAATCCAGCAATGTATAAGAAGAATTATATACCAAAGCCAAGAAAGATTTATTCTAGGATGCAAGGTTGGCTTAACATCTGAAAATCAGTTGACTCAATTGATGTAATACATCATATCAATAGAATAAAGGATAGAAATCATGTGATTATCACAATGAACCCAGTAAAAATATCTAACATAACTCAATATTGTTTTACAATAAAAATACTTAACAAACTAGGAATAGAATAGAATTTAATCAACTTGTTAAAAAATATCTACAAAAAACCCACAATTAACATTTTACTTAATGTTAAAAGGCTAAATGCTTTCCTGCTGACATTAGGAATTAAGGACGAGAGGAAAAAAGTCAACTCTGCTTATTTGTGTTGACTATTTTAATGAAGGTTCTAGCCAAGACAATTAAGAAAATTAAATAAAAGGAATACAGATTTCAAAGAAAGGATTAGAGTTATCTCCGTTTGTTTGTTTGTTTGTTTGTTTGTTTGTTTGTTTATTGACAGGGAGGTGGGAGGGGAAGAGGGAGAGAATCTTAAGTAGGCTCCAAACCCAGCACAGAGCCCCACGTGGGACTTGATCTCACAACCCTGATCATGACCTAAGCTGAAATCCAGAGTCATAAGCTTAACAGACTGAGCCACCCAGAAGCCCCAAAGCTATCTCTGTTTAAAGGTGATGTGATTTTGAACAGAAAAAAAATCCTAAGTAATCAAGTAGAAAATGTTTAGAGCTATTAAAATCTCAACAGTTACAGGATATATGATCAGTGTACACAAATAATTGTATTTCTGTAAGTTGGCAGTGAATACTCTGAAAGCAAAACTAAAAATAACACCATTTATAATAATATCCAAAATTTACAAATAAGTTTAACAAAATAAGTGCAAGACTTATATACTGAAAACTATAAAACATTTTTCATAGACAATAAAGAAGATTGACATAAATGGGAAAATATTCCATGTTCACAGATCAAGAGTTTACCTTTTTTTTTTGTTTTTTTTTTTTTAAGATTTTATTTATTTATTTGACGGAGAGATCATAAGTAGGCAGAGGCAGGCAGAGAGAGAGAGGGGGAAGCAGACTCCCCATCGAGCAGAGAGCCCAACGTGGGGCTCGATCCCAGGAACTGAGATCATTACCTGAGCTGAAGGCAGAGGCTTAACCCACTGAGCCACCCAAGCACCCCAGGAGTTTACTATTGTTAAAGGAACAATACCTCCCAAATTGAGTTACAGATTAACACAATCCCTATTTGAATCCCACTTAACTTTTTTGCAGAAATTGGCAAGATAATCCTAAAATTTATATAGAAATGCAAGTTATTCAAAATTACTAAAACATTCTTGACAAAGGAGAATGAAGTGGAAGGACTCTCGTTTCTGATTTCAATTTATGACAAAGCAAAGGTAATAGTGGTGTGATACTAGAGCAAAGATACAAAGAAAGAATATAATTGTGAGTCCAAAAATAAACCTATATACTTATGATCAATAGTTTTTCAATAAGGGTACCAAGTTCATTCAGTAGGGAATGAATTTTCTTTTCCACAAATGATACAAAGACACCTGCATTACTGTATGCAAAAGAATGACATTGGACTTATACCTCACAGTCTTTTCAAAAAATGACATTTTTTCACATAGTAATCTACAAAAAGTACATTACTTGTTCCTTAAGGTTGTGGAGGAACAGGGGGAATGCAGTGTGACTATAGTTGGGCATGCAGTGTGACTATATAAGGGGGAACAAAAGTGTTCTAACAATTAGATTCTGGTGATGGTTGCACAACAATGTGAATATACCTAAAGAACATTGAATTGTGCAGGTTAAATAGGTGAATTTTATTTAGATTACATCTCAATAAACTTGGGAGCAAAAACAAAACACACATACATAAAATCACTTGATACCTTCACCCTGTGAAAACTGAACATTGATTCTAATTACCTCAGTAGTCTCTCTCCCTACTCCTTCCCCTAACTATCTTATTCTTTGAGGTGAAATTATTATTTGACACTACTTAATCCTCCTGAAACATTAATATTTTAAAATCTTAGTCAAATAATTTGCACTTCTTTCCTTCTATCAATGCTCCCAAGGGAAATGTAAGAGTCTGTAGGTGAACAAGTAATTATTTCATTATGCAGAAAGAAATGAAATTGCTGCTATTGGCAACAGAATTAAAAACATCAAATCTTGGTTGACTTCTTCCCAACGGTTAGTTTGGGGGATTTATTTTTTAGATGAGTTAGTAAGTGATTTTAAGTGTCAGTGCAATTGTACACCTGCCAGGAACAATGATTCTCCTTCTCCTAATTGATGTCTAGGGAATTCTAAGCACTATTAGACTGTTCTGCCTATGCTATAAACTGTTACAGAAAACACCAAAGGAAAAAGAATCAAACTACTACAAAAGGCAAATGAAGCAGTGTAATCTTGGAATTTGTTACCTGAGACCATGCAGTTATCAGGTTTTGTTATGGGAAATTTTGCCATCAGTCTGAGATTTGAGTCTTTGACTTGTCATAATTGATCTTATTAAAAGCATTATTTTTTCTTTCAAGTGGTGTACACTTGAAGGGAAAAAACATATTTGCCTGAAAACCAACATAACCTTCAGAGCATCCCTACTTACGTGTACTGATTGAAATTAACATTTTAATGCATAGAGAAGCACATTTATATACAATAGGAAAAAAAGCATAACCACAAAACGGAGATATTGAGGTGTATAATATCAATCCAATGCTTCCCTATGCTTCCTGAAATATATCTGCCCTCTAATGTTGCAAAATATATGACTGAACTTTGCCCAGTATCCAGTGGGGGAGAAATGTTTAAAGCATTCTCAGATTCTCCGAGAAATGTCCTACTGCTCCACCTATAAAAGTGGTGTTCCCTTTACCTAAGGTAACCTTTTTCCTCTTTTTTGCCTGATGAAGCTTCTGCTCATTCTTCAAAACCCTGATCAAACATCACTGTGAAGTTCTCTATAATCCTTCTGAAATACCTACAAACCCCACTGGCAATCAGTATATATTCACCTCTATGCTGTCACTTCTCACACTAGGTTATATGCTGCTGTTAATTGTACATTTCACCTGTTTATCACAGTACTTAGCCTATGGCTTTTTAAGCAAAGCAATCTTTATTTTTCACAACATCAGTTTATTCTTTTTCGTATTCTCCCTATTCATATGACCTATTCATTCACATTCTTGTCTGTTTTCTTCATCAGAATGCTTTCTTTCTGTTGAAGAATTTGTTCACTATAGGGGTTGGTTTAATACACTCTTTAATGTCTGGCTAAATTTTAAGTTTCATGGAGACAAAAAATGTGTTTGCTATCATGATATTTCTATAAAGACTGTAAGAAGAAAAAAAAAACTTTCCACTGGTATAGGATTTTATAGTTAAATAGCGTATTCATTTTTACTTCTTTTTAAGTATTTATAATAATCCTGTGAAGTGGTAGTGTTATTCCCATTTTGCTCAGGAAGAAGCAAGGAGAGCCCGGTCATTCGTCCAGAATCACATTGTGGTCAAGTGAAGTGGCTGCAGAATTGGTAACTTGCAATTAGATTTTCTGAATCCAGGCAAGAGCCTACTTCTTGTGAACAAGGAAATTTTTTTTTCATGAACCAAGTCCATAACAAAATAGCTTCACATCTTTATATAAATTTATTTAAATCACAGCATATTTTATTGTTATTTTTTAACAATTGTAAAATGCTGTTTGAACCAGCAAGATAATTGATATGTTAATCTCAAAATTCCAAAGAATTTACATTCTAATTTTTAAACTTTTTTAATTTTAGAGGTTGGATGCGATGTTTGTTTTTAGGAGAAAGAGTCAAATCACAGTTCAATCTCAAAAAAGGATTAATCTTTAATATTTTTCAGTTATAACATGATATATGTTTACTGTAGAAAATGGAGAAAATAGGGGTATTGGCATGGCTCAGTCAGTTAAGCATCTGCCTTTTGTGTGGGTCATGATCCCAGGGTCCTGGGATTACGCCCATCATCAGCTTCTTGCTAAGCAGGGAGTCTGCTTCTCTCTGTCTGCTGTTACCCCTGCTCTTGCATGAGCTCTCTCTCTCCCCTCAAATTAAAAAAAAAGGAAATAGAGAAAATATAAAAATACATAATTGCATGAAATGGAGAGTAATACTGTAAATATTTTGGTATATTTTCTTTCAGATTTATTATTCATATGCATATCATATTGTTAATGTAGGCTATCTAATATTCTCAGTAGCAGTTATAGGTGCCTAGAAAAGATGTTCATTCAGAGGTACAATTTTGAAATCATTGATTGCTACTAATATTATAATCAGAAAAATAGCTCTCCATTAAGCATTACATTCATTTTGCCAACATTTGACAAATATATAATCTGAAATATTTTAAAAATTCAGTTGTAGGGTGTCTAATAATATTTGGTCCCAAATATGAAGTTCTTCAAGCTCCTTCAATTATGTAATACTATAATTGCGAATTTATGTGCTTGATTTCCATTTTTAAGTACTTCAATTTTATATTTTAATAATAATAAAAGAAAACCTTCCAAAGCACTTAAATCTAGCATGTTAAATTCACAAATATGAGGCATTTCATGTTCCAAGGGTTTATACAAATTTAGAAAGTCTTCCACCAAAAATCATAACTAAGTTACTCAATTGTACATGGTGATTTGGCTTCAGAAAGCTTAGTATTTCTCTAGTAGGTGAGATTATCTTGAACATTACAAATCTTTAAAATGCAAAATATCCATCCTTTTTTTTCTTAAGATCAAAATACTTACTGTATAAATTTCATTTTCTTATTTTTGAAAATTAACATTTACTCACTAATAAAATAATTGTGTATCCTAATTAATGGACAGTCTTCTCAGTAGGCAGAGTTTGCATGATGGGCTGAGAGTTTCCCCGGAGCTCTAACTTAATTCATACTGAATCCTTTACTGAAATGCACTGAATCCTGTATATAGGTTGTGTCAAGACTTCATGATAAAGAGGGGTTTCTTTTACAATCCTCAAAATTTACATAGTTCAAGACCATGATCTGCACAGGAAGCTTCCAAACTACTCAGTCTGCCAAATATCTTGTTTCCTTTTTGAATTTTTTTGGCTAAGATACTAAACTATCTTCCTCCTATCTAAAGACAGAATTTTCTTGAGCCATCTTGTCTATTAGAAGGTCTCACTGTCTTCCTAGGTACTAAAACAATACCCATTTCGATTCTGCAGCTATCAAGGCTATGTTTGAATCTTTGGTTACAGCTTCAAAGTTATACTACTAACAGGCATGTGTATATTTACATGGTTGAAAACATCCTGATGGTTTCACTTACCATTGTGTCAAGTATTTCTCTTAACCTTAAAATTATTCTTTAGTTGTTTTGAATATCTATATAAATTTCTACTTATCAATTACACTCAGATTTTTTTGATTTTCAAAAATTATATATAATACCTTGATGAGATAAAATTACTAGGTCCAGTAATATGATCCTATTTAAAGATTCTTATACCACATGACAAATTGCTTTTCAAAATCCTGACCACTGGAATTACTGCTATTTGTTTTATTCCAGGTCTTTTTTAATAGTCAAATATTTTCTATCACAATTTGATTCATAATGCATATTTTATTTGATATGCTGATTCTACATTGAATGTATAATCTCGAGGACTTTTTATGTTACTAGTTCTCTTGAACAACATGGTTTTTAATGGCTGTGTAATAGTCCATTATAGGTTATGTCATAAATTAATTAGCTTTTCACTTATTATAATTGCATTTGTTTCTATAATAAGTGATGCTTTCATATATACTCATATAAATATGTGATTTCTAGCACTTATTTTTAATTTTTTTTAATTAAAGATATAAACTCAGTGAAAAGATAATTCCACTTCTAGGTAGTATTCTAGAACCTATCCTATACAGTAGTCTTGAGACTCTATAATAGCATTATTATTCCATTTGTGTTAGTACAATCCAACACAATGCCTGACATATAGCAAAGAGTTAGCTTTTTTGTTATGTGGATGAATAAATGAATTAATTCCTATAATTGGCATAGCATATTTAACATCTAGTATAGTTAAACTGGTTGATCATTTAATGTATGAAACTTTTTAAAATGAATGTAAGGTGGAAGTTTCTGTTTTGTCTCTTTTATTTTACCATCAGTTTAACTCAGGTATAATGTTCAGGTCACTAAGAGCTGATAGCTAGCAGCTTCCTCTTGTGCTTGCACTTCCCTTCCTCAAATCATTAATCCTGCAGAGATTCGTTATGCCTTCATCATTATCACATAATAAAAGAAGCAGGTGTTACAGGAGGAAGTATAAAAAAATGAAGATCACCTGACTTCAATATCCGAGATCCAAACCACCACAAGACTCCATATTAACCAACTCTTGAAACCTACATCTAAACTCAGTAATGAGCAAAGGGGGAATGGTTGACTGATTCATGGAAATAACATTGTTTTGATAACCCCTTGATACTGGTTTGACTTGTACTTCTATCATCATAAAGCCCCCTATTGTGTGAACTAATTGAAACCTCACAAAATGGTGTCACTTGAATAGCATTACTCCTGCCTGATTGCAAGTAACTCTAATTCCTAATGTCAAGATCACATTTTGCTTCATAGTTATATGGGTCACAACATGAAAAGATTAATTTCTGGATGATTACCTTCTGCTGCTATAACATGAAATGCACTTCATAGCAAGTGGGCTCTTTGCATGTTTGCTAATCTGCCACATTGGCGATTGTTTTGAGAGTCCTCTCAAGCATTCTAATGAGCATTCTAAAGAAATATCCATTTATGAACTATTAGTCAATGATGCAAATGATGCTAAAAGCCATATCTTTTGAGATTATGTATAGTTTATGTGTGCATCTGTGTGTGTGTGTGTGTGTGTGTGTGTATCTATGTAAGATGAATTCAGTCATTTCCCTTGCAGGTTGCTTAACACAATGTTCAGTGATTAGTACGTTCAGAATTGGGGGGGCTGTAAACATTTAAAAAACAAAATTGTAGAGTGATATCCTAGTGTAATTAATAAAACCTTGTATAACAAATTTCTTGAAAATATCCAAGAATCCCTATAACAAGAGTTTACAGGGATTCCTGGATGTATGAGGATATGGATGCCATTTCTAAAGCCTAATTTAGAAAGCACAAATGTTAAAAACATGTGAAATAATAATGTAACAACTTATCAAGTTTGGATATTTGAAAGAACCTACAAGACTCTACCAAGCATATGTACACAAGGCTTTCATTTAAAGGCAAAGGATATGTACAGTAAGAGAAAATAGTACAGGTGAGCATTCTTGGTAGAGACACATTCAAGTTTAAGCTTCCAAGGATCCTGATTCACACATGGAAACCCTTTGTCTCTAGACTGAATCACCAGGAACTGTGCTGTGAATTTGACTTCAAGAAAATTCAAGAAAGAATTTCTGGTGGGGTCTTTTTTCCCCTTTGGTCACATAGCCAATCCAGATTATCTAATCACTTGTGCTAAGTGAAGCCATCAGTAACAAACTGACCCTGCTGGTCCCCAAGGGAGTTTCAAACTCTAACAAGCACCTGATCAATCTCATTGCCTTTTATTTAGCCAATAGTCAAAACCAGACATCCAGACATCTCTAGAGATAATCATTTCATTTCCCAGGCCAGCTGCAAAATAAGTGTTCTCTGTAGATAGTATCAGTTATGAAAATAATAAGTAGCTTTATTAATTTCCTATTGCTGCTATAACAAACTGCAATAAATGTAGTTGCTTAAAACAGTACACATGTGTTATCTTATAATTCCAGAGATCACATGTCCAAAGATATTCCTAAACAGTATAGGTAAAAGACCCAGCAGAGTGTTTGTTCTATATTATAAAATAAACAAATGAGAACTTTTCATGTCATTTTAGGGATCCTCAAATATATAATATTCAACTATTTAAATTGATATTGCATCATGTTTTAGTACAAGGAGAAATACCATTTGTCAACAGACAAATTTTTTTAAAGGATTTTTTTAGGATGTACTTAATGTGGATCTGTTAGTCCTCCTCTCTGTTTTAACTACTTGAAAAATCAACTATTCATATAAACTCATATATCACACAACACACATATACACCCACACCTTATCTTTCCTCTTAGTTGATCCATTTCTATACAACACCAACATAGCTGCCTTAACACTGAATGATTCAATAAGACAACTAGAGTTTTGGAATCTAGAAAATATTCACATACCATATTGACTTAAGGTATTGTTTTGACATTCACTGACCCTTTCTTAAGGAAAATCAATGCTAAGTCATTACAAGTAATTCCCCCCAAAATATAGTAAATATTCTGTTTCTCATTGAAGAGGATTTTTTCAAAGGTGAAAAGCAGTGAACGAGTGTTTTAGAAAAACCATGAAAATTTCCCTAATTGTATAAATAAGGACGGGAATATATTTTCTTTATGGAGGTCCACACTGTTAATTTCTTCTTGTTCTAATGCCTTTATGATTCTTGAGACATTGTAATTAACATGCCTATACAAGCATTTCATCAGCTTTTTATGAATATGCCAATTTGTGCTTCTAATAAAACTATAGTAAGTATTTATGCAACTATCTACTGCTATGTTGTGTCAATCACCAGATTCTTTACATTTTTTTTAAACTCAAAAGAAATCTTGTTTATCATTTGCTTCAAAAATTTTAAAGGGCTCAGCAGGCAATTTGCATATGTCACTAGTTTAACTGAGCAAGGATTAGCAAATTAAATCTTAATTAGCTAATTTTTGCATAATTTTAGGGAAATTATATGCTTTGTGCAGATGGCAGGTGGGAGGTAAGGCATTTAACTTGTATTGAATTGAAGTTTTCCTTGACTTTATGAATTTTAATAGAAAAATAACATTTAACAGTTAAAATGTGTGTCAAACTGAATAGATCCTATCTGGAACCACTAAAATAAGAAATTATTTTATGAAAGAGAACCAATGATAAACACTGAAGTATTCCTAATAACATATACATAAGAATTACTGTGAAATTAAAAGAGGATTTTTTTTTTTACACAGGTTTTATGCTTCATAGTATATCTTCTGGATTGTAATATAATGATAAATTAATGGACTGTGAATGTTAATTCACAGTTCATACATATATTTACAATAAAGTTACAGTTGGTATTAAGTATGGGAGGTTTCGTAGTGCTGTGTAACAGTAATTATAATTGTACTAACTCACATGCCAAGAGAGGAGGCATGCAGCAGCATTCAGATCCCTTGGCCTAATGCCCTCAGGCTGTTTCTCACCCTTGTTCTGTTTCCTCATTCTGGACTGTCTTGTTTCTGCTACTATTCACAGTTCATGTTGTTATCAAATCCTCCTTCAAAACTTTGGTTACACATCTGTATAGGGGAGATATTTATTTGTCCTGCTCTATCTCATTAATGATTTACTTCTCTATATTCCTGTATTTCCATGTGCATTAACTTCTATCATTGCACTAATTACACTGAACTATAATTGCTAATTCTCTTTGACACTCTCCTTACTGGCCCCTTAAAAGCAAGGACTATATATTATCCATCTTTATATCTTTTCAATAGAAGTTTGTTGAATAAGAGAGAAACCCTTACTATCATATTTAGCCCTGTAAAAAGAGTTCAGTTCAAATGAATTCAAAACAATTCTCAAAATTATTTGTGAATGAAAGCTATGGGTTTGATATTTTATTGTTGAAGATAAATTTTTGCTGCTTAATACTGCATGTGTTTCCACTAGGCTTACTCACATTAGCCATTGCATGTTTGATCTACTCAACATATAGTGAAGGTCACAATTATATTTAGAGATTAATGCCACATTTTTTTCAGAAGCCATGAGGTCCTCAGAAATCAGACAAAAGCAGTTATTACTACTAAGTCAAGCTAGAAAATTCTTCTTTATTTGGTCAACAGACTGTGCTTCTCCCTCAGGCCAACTCCTTGACCTCTTCACTGAATCTTACCTCACACTTTAGTTTCCTCTCTCTTCTGTATTTTTGTCTTTATTTTATCATTTATATCACATAGACATGAGTCATCCTGTTTTCCATCTTTAAAAAATTCTCCTCAGATTCAAATTCCCTCCCCGAAGACCTCACTTCTCTGATCCACTTTACAAATTCCTGAAAAGAGCTGACAGCTGCTCTTTTCCCTATTGTCTCCCCACCACTTTCTCTTGAACCCATTTCAGCGAGCTATCATACCCATGATTCTACTGAAATACCTTTGGTGAACATTATCAATGACCTCTTTGATGCTAAATACAACATACAGTTTTTGGTCCTTATCTTACTTTGCTTTTATAAGGTTTCATATAATTAACCAACTCTTCTTCATTAGATTCCTTCTTCACATAGCTCTAAGTTACCATTTTCTGTTGTCCCATATTCTGCTTTACCTACAACTCCTTACAGTGTACTTTGTGGGTTCCTTTTCATTGATTCCATATCTGAATGTTAGAAAATGTTAGAAAACCATGGGATTTCATCCTGGATATGCCATTCTTTTCCATCTACATCAGGAATGATATATTTGGAAATGACCCCCAAGAAGTTTCATCTAGCACCATGTCTGTTTTTGTAAGGAGTTTAAGTATTGTTATATGGTAATGATTTCCCATTTACCTCTACAGCCCAACTTCTTCCTGCAATTCAGTGTCGTATTATCTAATAGATTACTCAGATATCGCTCTGTGAACATTTGCTAGGGATCCACCTGAACCTATCCAAAGTTCATTCCTTGATTCCCAACATAAGCCTCCTCTTCCCACAATATTCTCCACTCGGAAAATGTCATCTTTTCTTGACTACACCTTCACTTTAGTTTTATCAATTTGTTTATAATTTTATTCCGATAGCTATTTCTGTAAAGTGATCTATACATTCCATTTCTGTAATAAATATTTGCATTATATATGCTACTCAGACAGTTTATGTTTGCTAAACATTTCTTGCTTCTGCCATCTTTATAGGTTTGCAGTTATTTCCACCATGTGCTTGCCTCTAACTCTGCACAAATACTTTTTGTCTTTTTTTCCCCCTGGATAGAAGAAAACAAAACTTATTGCTTCTGGTATGGGGTATGAATTTAATTTAAATCATATGAGGAAACAGCCCCAATATGTTGGTTTTAAAAATGCATGTCAACATTTGGCATTTGGATATCCTACGTAAATGCAAGCTTTTACAGAATTCCAATTGAACAAATTATAGTTTTTGACTATAATTTATGGGAACTATGTAAATATCTACAAGTTTATAGCCAGCATTTCCTAAATTACTCATGAATTACTAATTGACTTTTTCAGCTACAGGATATGCAAATATATTTTCACAAAGAAGAAATACTAAAAACTCCAAGAGGCATTTGGTTAAAAATAAATAGTGACACTGAATACTTTTACTAACAGGAGAGGGCATTCTTTTATTTATTTTTTTTTTTTGACATACTACCTTGTTCCAGATCCATCTTAGCTTGATGGAAATTGGAGATTCCAAGGAAATATCCTTGATTGCAAAATTTAGACATGGATAGAGTATATGCCGCCTCTGTGGAAAGCATCTCAGCAGAAAGAACTTGAGTTTGAAAGTAAGCAGATCTGGATTTGACTTCTGCTTCTGCCCAACCAATCCTAGGACCTTGGACAAGGTGCTTGAATTCTCTCAGCCTCAGTTTCCTCATCCATAAAAGCATTATGATAATACCAATGTTGACAAGTTTAATGAAATCATGTTAGAATTTTGATTCAAAGTCTGATACATAATGCTTCGTTTCTATGATGATGATGATGATGATGATGATGACGTAACTTAGCCTTAGCAGGAAGATCAAATGGCTAAGTGTATCTCTTTTCCTGGTGCTGTAGCATAACATTTCATCACTTACAGGTGTCTTTAGATTTCATGTTATCACAACAATTTTGTGTGACAATGCTAATTTTTTTGGAGGTAGAAAAACATAAAATTGAAGAACCATAACATTTTAGCATTTAACTTTCCCTTTAAATAGCTTAGGGTATGGAAGAATATAGGATTTTAAATCAGAGGACCTTCATCTAAGAATAAGCTTCCCTTAATAGTGAGGTCATTTTAAGATTATCCAAGTCACAAGTCTCTAAATCTTACCTTATAAAACTACCACGTGGGAATAATGAGAAAGTATATTTCATAGTTTTCTTCATTCCAACAAATACATATTGAGTTCCTCATATGAAATCCATGATTCCTTCTCTAATGAGAATTACTGTCAGTGGGATAGTCATAAAAAGGGAATAATTTAATCACAACATGACACTTAAAATGACAGAACAAATGGTAACATACAGACAGGATGAGGAAATGGGGAAAAAACTATATTGGGATTCAGCTGTATATTCTCAGAGCAACAACTGATGCTTGATCAAGAATTTGAAAAATATATAAAACAAATGGAAAGATATAACATGTTTTTAAAAATAATGACTCAACAGAAATAGGACAATTCTTCCAATGTTTTTTATAAATGTAATGTAAAATGCTCTCTGAAAAACTTAATCTATCAATCAGCCTATCCATCCATCTACATATAAGTTGCTTCCCTGAGACTAGATTACTTCTCAAGTTGGTATGAAAAAAATAACCAATCAAGAATATTGAGGAAACGTCTAGAAAAGAAAAAAAAATAAAGGAGAATTGATCTTACCAGATATTAAAACATATCATATAAAATCTCAATTATTACATAATATCATATCACATATTTATGTATACATGTATGTATAAGAAGTTAGTATATATAATGAAATTATTAATTATATGATTTTTTTTTTAGATTTTTTATTTATTTATTTGACAGAAATCACAAGTAGGCAGAGAGGCAGGCAGAGAGAGAGGAGGAAGCAGTCTCCCCACTGAGCAGAGAGTCTGATGTAGGGCTCGATCCCAGGACCCTGGGATCATGACCTGAGCCAAAGGCAGAGGCTTTAACCCACTGAGCCACCCAGGTGCCCCTAATTATATGATTTTTTTAACCAGTGATTGGTGACATAAGCACTCTATGAATTATTTTGCTAAATACAGAATAAGAAATCCCTCTTTGAGCTTACCTGAAATATGTATCAGGATTTATTAAACCAAGAATGAAGGAGAAAAAAAGAGCGAGAATGAGAAGGGAGGAAGAGAGAGGAGAAATGAGGGAAGAACACAACAAAATTACTTAGTATGTTCTTTTACATAAGAAAGGGGAAAATAAGAATATGTATGCATATGTGCTTGTATCTACATTAAAGTTTTCTCAAATGATACAGAAGAAAATAATAAAAATCTATGGAAGCAAATGGGACCAGGCCAACGGAGACAGGGATGGGAATATGTATCAATTAT
The DNA here is from genome assembly GCF_002288905.1 of Enhydra lutris kenyoni. Taxonomy (NCBI): domain Eukaryota; kingdom Metazoa; phylum Chordata; class Mammalia; order Carnivora; family Mustelidae; genus Enhydra; species Enhydra lutris. The sequence continues at coordinate 18,920,412 of NW_019154121.1, forward strand.
TCTATCATGTTTTTCTCCAACTCTATATTTTTCTACCATTTTTAAATCTTCAGAATATTTGAAAGAAAAGTAAAGTGAATACCTGCATACCCATTATTTAAATTTATCAGTTGCTTTGTGTCACATTTGCTTTATCCCTCACTCATTGAAGAGCTTGCCACTGTGACCATCCATATAGCTGAGAGGCATATCCCAAGGGGTCTTCCTCATCTACCCATTTATTCCTTACTTCATTCTTTCAGCAAATATTTCTGGAACACCTACAAAGAGTGAGGAACTGTTCTAAACACTGGGACACATTAATGAACAAAATAGATAAAAACCTCTGCACTTGACATACTTTCCTTTTATACATATTTTAAGATGGCAAGGCCTAGAATCACAGAAGATTCCATTTTTCCCCATACATTTTGATACTTGAATTCTTCCCTGAACCAAACATCCCAAAGGAAAAAATAATGTGAAAGGGAAACTTGCCTACTTTCTTTTTTCTTATTTATACCCATTCCCAAAAGATGCTTTAAAGGGTTCCAATAAAAGTCTCCAGCAAGAAATTCAATAGCCTTCTGAAAACCACTATGCAAATAGAAGCATTTTCTTCAACGATAAAATAGAAGATTCCTTTGTAGAAAATTGCCATGTGGATAAATTCAACTATTGTTTCCTGCCCTTCAAACCTCCATAAAACATAGTATCACTTAGAGTATCCAAATAAGGACTATTCTAATAGTAAACTTTATGGAGGACATCTCTCAAGGTGAAACCCAGATGCTAAATTTTAATAGGAGTTTCCAGATAACTCACAGGGAGACCTGCCAGCCCAGGGAGTAAAGCTGTATTGAACTGACCTGTCTTAGTCGGCTCTGGCTGCCATAACAAAATATCATAGGCTGGGGTGCTTAAACAACAGTAATTCATTTCTTGCAGTTCTAAAAGCTAGGAAGTCCAAGATTAAGTTGGAAGCAATGTAGGTCTCATTGTGAGTCTTCTTCTCCTGGCTTGAAAATAGTTGCCATCTCACTAAGTGTTCCCATGACCTTTTGGTACACTCAATGGGAAAAGGAGGAAAAGAATGCTCTCTGGTGTTTCTTTTTATACTGGCAGAATCCCATCAAGAGGGCCCCACTGTCATGACCTCATCTCATCCTAATTCTCTCCCAAAGGCCCCATCTCCAAATACTAAAACATTAGAGGTTGGAGTGTCAACTAATATGAATTCGGGGGGTTGCAAACATTCAGTCCAGAATGTTAACTAAAAATAAAAATTATCTCCTTGGGAGTTTTTAACATACCAATTTTTAGGCTTCTCTTCAGCAAATTCTGGTTCATTTGGTTGGCAGTGGAGAAACAATGGGATGGGGCTTGCAGAGTACTATTCCATCCTAAGGATTCAATTATTAAAAAAAAAAAAAAAAAAGAGAGAGAGAGAGAGACCTTCACAATCATCAGCAGGAAACAGTGTGTATTGAGGATTTCTTTATAACTATATCTTGTATCACTGTGGGTGTGGAAAGGCAAAGTCTAGGCTTTGTGAAATGACACTCTGTTTTACCCTAGATTAGAAAGTTCTTGCAGACATCGTAGTTGCTAGGGTAGAGCAGAGTTCTTCATTCTTTTGAAATTCTAGGAATAATAGTACTGGCCTCTGCTTGTAGCTGACATCTTTCTTGTCCAGCGTTAGAAATGGCTACACCAAGCATTTTCAAACTGATCTTTCCAATTTAATATTGTGATTGAATTATAAAAAGTGCATCCACCCAACACCAATGTTCTCTTGATCTTGTAAATATTGAGTGAAATTCTGTTAATTTAATCACGACATGTAGTTAGAAATTTTCTGTGCATATTCTACTAGTGGTGTATGGGAACTGAGTTCATGAATGAATGAATTAGTGAGGGTCATTATCAGTTTGGGGATTGTGACCAAACTATTATGGAAAGAGTGTATTTCATGAATTATTTTTAATCAATTAGTTCCATGTCAGTTCTTTATTTAAGTGTGAAAGTTATTTTTCTTCTCCCATTAGTATGTAAACTAAAACCATTAACTAGTATTTGTGTACTTACAATATAGTCATCATGATCTATGAAGATGAAGAGACTCCCATTTATTTCTCCTACGGAATTTGCCACACTGGAGTAGAGAGAGAGAGAGAGAGAGAGAGAGATGAGATGAGATCCTAACTTGTCAAAGGTAGAGATTTATTTTATTCATCTCCATATGCTTGGTGCCTAATACACTACCTAGCTTACATAGCAGGTTCATTAAATATTTGTTGAAATGAATAATTTGTTTTCATCTCAATGTATCTGAGGAGTTAATAGCCTGAAGTGGTTAATAAGTAAGTATAAATGATTTTCACTCTTATTTCAGTTGTTTCTCTATGGTTGACTGTGTACCCCTTATTACTCTGCGAGTTCAAATGCATTCATACTTCCATTGTTTACCCCAGTTCTCAATATGATAGCACACTCATAGCTCAGAGGCCATCTAACTCATACAAACTTCCTTATTGCCATTTATTTCTGGAAGATTCTAGTAGTTTTCTCATCAGATACTACTGTATATTTTAGCCTTTTTGTGCTATCTGTCTGCTAGGTATTTGCCATTTTCACTCTTCGTCTTTATTCTGGAGGTGCCTTAGGAGACAAACTCCATTCCTTGCATCTTTATTTTTAGATAGATAGATGATGGATAGATAGATAGATAGATAGATGCAGATTGACCCTCTGTACTTCTGAGTTAACATTTTAAGATCTCAGTGCCTTGAGTCTATAGTCTTCTCCCACCTCTCTGAGACTCAGATTTCATTTGTCTGCTGGAAAGGGCATCCAGATGCCATGCTCTCCCCTCTATCCTTACTCTTGCAACTTTCTTCCAAACACTGGGTTTCAAGGTGATTTTTGCCAATAATTACCCATGGATTGGAGGCAGGCCTAGTACTATAACCTAAGTTTGGTAGGGTCTGCATCATCCTTTTCATGGATTCAATTCAGTCAACAATTATTTATAGGCTGTATACTCTGTGCCAGACACTCTGATTCTCATGAGCAAACCATGTCAAAAACCTTCTATTGTGGAACTTGTATTCTCATGAAGGGAGGTAGATATTAGATAATAGATAATTATAGGTAATAAATCATAGCTAAGATAAATAGAAAAGAAATAATAGATAGTAAAAATAGATGACATACTTGTGGTGATAAGGGCTTTGATTAAAATAAATCAGAAAAGAGGGCTATAGTGTATGGGAGTGGAAGTAATCAGGGACATTATCTTTCATCGGGGGATGTTTGAGTAGTTGACACCACTAAAGAACTGAGAATGGGAGTCAAAGGAGTATCTGGAGGGCAAACTTGACCAGGCAGTGACACAGGAACAGAGAGGCCTGACCATGTTTAGATTAATCTAACAAGATGTGGTTGGGACTATTTGATGTCCTAGAGCAGCCGCTGCCCATCTGTATAGTTGGCTATACATCTTTATTTTTTAAATCTTAGTATCACAGACCCTCAGTTTAATTATAAAACTTCTCAAGGGGAGTTAGAGAGGAGAAGGGAGTTGGGGGAAATTGGAAAGGGAAGTGAACCATGAGAGACTATGGACTCTGAAAAACAATCTGAGGGGTTTGAAGCAGCGGGGGGTGGGAGGTTGGGGGAACCAGGTGGTGGGTATTGGAGAGGGCACGGATTGCATGGAGCACTGGGTGTGGTGCAAAAACAAGGAATACTGTTATGCTGAAAAAAAAAATAAAATTATAAAAAAAATTAAAAAAGAATATATATATATATATATATATATATATATATACACACACACACAAAAAGAAAACTTCTCAACATGTGAAGTAATACTTTTATCTTTTTTTTAAAGATTTTATTTATTTATTTGAGAGAGAGCTATAGAGAGCATGAGCAGGGCAGAGGAGCAGAGAAAGAGGAAGAAGGTTCCCTGCTGAGCAGGGAGCCTGATGAGAGATTCAATCCCAGGTCCCTGAGACCATGCCCTGAGTGGAAGGCAGACACGTAAGGGACCAAGCTGCCTGGAGCCTCTTACCTCTTATCTTAACCACTAGGATTAATTTTCATATGATTAAGCTTGAAATGATTCTTAATAGATAGTAAAGCAAGGTCTCCATTTGGATTATAGGATCAAAATGTTCTATGTCTACTTAGATGTAGGGTAAGAATAATAGAATAGAAATAATTTTGGATGAAGTTTCATATTCTTATTTTCTTTGAGATTTTTTACATATAATAAAAGATTAAACATTTTCTTAATATGAGATAATTCTTTCAAAAAAGAGTCTAAGGGATCTTGGAAGTATAGCACATACTGAAGAAAAAGATATGACATTTTATAAAATTCTCAGAACACAGAAATATAATTCATGTTGAAAACGTATTCCTATTTTGAATCAGGCCGCAGAGTGTTACTGTGTGACTTTAACAAAGCATTTGTATTACCTCATTCTCAGTTTAGAATGAGGAACATGGGTGAGGATTGGGAGGGTAATGTCACCAAATTCACGTGGTGGTAGAAGGAACTTAAGAGTATAATGACATGATAGATGCTTATGAAAGATATAAATGATTTTTACTTAAAAATGTAAAATAATTTATAAATAAAGGAATTTATAGAGCCTGGCTCATGGATGTTTCTTTCTTATATCTAAAATTTAAAGAAGCTAAAAATTAACTTGATATATATAAAATTAACTTGATATATATATATTAACTTGATATAACTTGTATATATCAAATATATATATATTTGATATATACTATCAAAATTCGAGTGGCATTTTGGCAAGTTGTTAGTCATTTTCTATTGTTTGTTGTCGTTACCCATACAGATCAAAATCCAAAGTGGGTTACTTGTCCATAATTCTGTTACCGTGCCATAATTGACTCAGCCATTCCAGGTAATTTTTACAAATGCATTTTCTTAATTTTATATTATTTAAGACAAATCTAATCAAGAAACCAGGGGACTGACGCTGTTCATTCTTATTATTTCAGTTATTTACCAATATGATCTATAAATCAGTATAAATAAAACCAAACCATTAAGTGTTCACCATCTAACCAGAGAGGTGGACACCAGTAGATAAAAGAAAGTTGCAGCCTGAGGTGTGGTGTACCGGCTCTGCGTCCAACTGGGGCCAACTTCCCAAGTAATGGAGAAGAGACAGTCACAGAAATACCCACTGTAGGCTATATTGGGACAAAATCAGAACTTTAAGTGAGAAAAAGTTTTGAAAATGCACATACATTCACCTTATGCCTCTGAGTAAAATACATAAACATTTCCACATCACACACCAAGCTGGAGACCAAACTCCTCAGCCCACAGACTTCATGTCCTGCCCACCGCCCCACCCACCCCCACCCCCACCCCCACCCCCACCCCTGATACATTCAGTCAGCCTCGGCCATACTCACATAGCTGCCTTGCTCTGCACATAATCCACATCAGCAAATAATGGATCATTCACTCAAATTAAAAGTCAGTAAATAACAAACAGAAAACAAAACAACCCCCCCGAAATTATGCATAGTAAATCCTACTGCCCAAAAGTGTTTATTTAGAGGCCACTCTGGCTTTAAATATTTTAAACCTTTTCTGATGGAAAGTTCTCCAAATTATCTTGTTTACATGAACTCTAATAAACACCAAATAAATTTGTTATATATTTCATAGCAAAACACTCTACTGCACATACCTTTTAAAAATTAAGGTAATAATACAGAATTATTTAGAAAAAAAAAAAAAAAAGAAATGCCAGAAAATGTAATATGCCTAAATCACCATCTCAGTTCAACCAATATTGTCTTTTAGATTCTTACTTTCCAATAGGTATTTGATGCAGTTTATGCTCTTTCTGCATTCTGACTTCCTTAACTTTGTATCATAGATATTTTTATGAAATGGCATAGAGCAACACTTTTAATGCATTCATTATATTCCACAAAGAAGATATACTATAATTTATTTAACTGTTGCTGTATTGCTGAGCATTTAGGTAACATTATCATGTCAAACACCATGATAAATAAGTCTGTGATAAGCATATATGTATATTCATATATATTTATCCATATCTCAATTTCTTGGGCTTACTGTATAAAACGGTTTAAAAAATTCTGCAGCTTATAATGAATAATGATACATTATTTCTCTCAAATAAGGTTCAGTGTACTTTACTACCAACATTATAAGGAAGTTTTAGTGTTATCCTGTCCCGACTGACATGTTAATTAAAAATTATATTTCTGATTTCTTAAGCAAAGGATATTGTATATAACATTTTCATTATTATCTGAGTCATCATTTGTAATTTCAATAATATAATAAGCTACAAAATAGCAGTGCCTTCCAAAGTATATTAGGTGGGATCACCAATGTTGCACATTTCACATTTTGTCTGTTTTGCATAGTTATTCTATCTTTTCCCAACTATCTGCTCTCACTTTTATCCTGCTGTCAGCTTTGTTTTCACCTTCTATCTTCCAGTGTACCACAGAGTAAAACCAAATCACTAAATTCCTTAAAATATCCAACATGTGCAATGTATACTAACTATATGCCAGACACCGGTAGTCTTTTCTCTGTTTCTCAATTTAATCTTTATATGAGGAAAGTATTATCATACCTATTTTTCAAGACAGTTTCAGCGAGAGGTGCCTGGGTGGCTTATTCAGTTGAGCATCTGACATTTTGGCTCAGGTCGTGATCTCAGGGGTCATTAGATCAAGCCCCAAGCCCTGGGTAAACACCAAATTCAGTGGGGCATCTACTTGAAGATTCTCTCCCTCTGCCCCTCCCCATGCTCATGCTTGCTCTCTCTCTCTCTCTCTCTCCCTTTCTCTTTCTCAAATAAATAAATAAATCTTCTTAAAAAATTATTTCAGTGAAACTATAAAGTATAGTTTGTGGTAAATTCGAAGTACAGTATATGAGATTTAATAAATGAATTGTGTGATTTTACATCTCTACATACTTCTTTTTTTTCCACTCCTTTTCTTTGTTTCTCTCCTTGCCCTTCCAACTTTCCTCTCTTTCTCTTTCCTCTCTTCATCCATTTCCTACTCTTTACCTTGTTTTTGGGTATTGCCTTGTTCTCAGACTTTGCAAATTGCTGGCTTTCTGGAGGTTCACCATATTGATCACTATCACATCTGCTTGCAATGAACAGCACTGTGAGTGACCCAGGACCCACAGCTCTGACCTCTGGCTTTCAGGCAGTGTCCATCATTCTTTGAAAAATTCTATCTTAAAACTTTGTATTTGTTGTTTCTTCTTCTTTGATTTAACATAATGATTTTATTTTTTGCCAAAGCGATACATGCTTATAGGAAAAAATGAAATTAGAGATAAGCTAAACGAGGGAATGACAAATGTTGCATAACTCAAATTACTACCTTAAAAATAAACATTTTTCCACAGTTTTTTTTTCTTCTTGTTTTTTTGCTTTATTTTTATGGAATGATGATTCAGTTAGCTTTCTAATTTGTGTCCTCATACTTAACAAATGATTTTTTATAATATTTCTTTAACACTAATATCTACTGATGATGCTAAAATACTCTAGTAAGTTAAAAAAAAAAACTATCTGGGTAGGCCTTAATTACCCACCTACACTGGGATTTGTAAAACCAATAGTAACAGAGTGTGTGTGTGTGGTTTCCTTTGACCTGCTCACACCAAGCTAGATTGAGAGGAATGCCTGTGTGGTGTTCTTTCCTACTATAACCCCCATGCAGATATACTGGGAAATTCAAGCACTTTTTTTCTCTTTATTCACTTTATATGTCTGGACATTGGTCTTTCCAATTTCTTAAAAATTGATTTGAGGACTAATTCTTAAGCATGTCAATTTATCAAGTCCCTAAGCTGGGACAAATATTTTAGTTCTACTCAGTACATAGTTTTCTCATTTCCCTTTCAGGTCAGGAGATAAATCCTTCTCTTAATATTTCATAAATGCCAGGAGTTAGTTAACAGTGCTGAGATAGCATTAAACTAATCTCTTTGGTTCTTGACACAGCCTTTATTTTATCCTTTACCCAAGAAGATATCACCATTTGCAGACCATATTTATATTTCACCAGGAACACAGCAAACTGTGATTTCTTTAAAAATACAGTGTTCTGGAAAGAAGTCTTAACAGTCACTATGGGACAACCTTTAGAAAGCCAAATGTTTTTAACTCATAAATTCTCATTTGGTAAATAGAGGCTAGTACTAGGAAAGAAGCTAGGTAGTTAAGCTATGCATTTTTTGCCATTTGGGTCTACATTTTTTTTTTTTTTTTTTGTACTGAAGGTTAGTACTCTGATGTCCTTCCTAATTAGGCAGCTGACAGAGCAAAGCAACTCTTGGGAATTTTATTCTTAGCTAAATGTGCCAATTTTTAACGACTCATCAGGTGACCTGATTTTTGACATAGAAGATACTTGTTATTTGCTTGTTTTCCTTTTGAGTTTAACAGTTGCTTTATGGGGTATCCTATAAACCCAGCTATGCCTTTAAGGGTTCCCCCCTTGTTTATTCTCTTTTTTTCCACATCTGTCATACTCTTTTTTTGTCCCTTACTCCCTTCTAAAACATGGTGCTAGACACTCTCATCTGGGTTGTATCACTTCCATCATGGCAACCAGGATGACACAACCGAATTTATATAAATTCATTAAAGGAGAATGGGGCTAGCCAAGATTTTGGCTTTTGCACTCTTCTTATGGACAAATTTTTGATGAGAGAGTATGACTACCTATTATCATGGAGGCATTTAAGGAAAATAGTTCCTAGTTTCTTCTTTGCAGTAGCTTTCACTTCTGGAAGGATAATTTTTCTCAGACAACTGGATGCATTTGATACCTTTGTTGGGAAATAGTACATTGGCTTGACTTGCTCCTGTTGAGAAATAATGACCAGAAAACATAGTTCATCTTTTAAGGTCATTCTAGACTTTAGTAAATCAGCAAACTTCAAGTGAAGTGAATTCATTACTTTCTTAATTCGAAAATCTACAAAGGGAGAGAATGAATGGAGCTTTTGTTCTATATTCTTACCTAGGTGACAGATCCTGAACCACATTATAGAGAGTAAGTTTTCACCCCACTCTCTCTTGCTTTCTCAAGATAGAGAGAGGTGTCCTAGTTCTCTAAATTTTTTAGAGATTGTTCTTTTTACCACTGGAAAGGCAGACAAAGCAGAACAGCAGCCTGGAAGCTGGAAGCAACATGGGGATTCAGTGGGCATTGGGGTAGATAATCTCTCTCTTCCTTCCTCAGTTTATTGGATTAGAGTGTTTTTGATGTTCCTAGCATATACAAAGTGATGAAGAAATACTTTCTTTTTTCACCTTCCATTTCCCATCAAAATGCTTTCCATTTCCCCACAACCAAAAAAAAAAAAAAAAAAAAAAAAGGAGTTGCATTAATTTTTGATTTGGTGTTAGTAAATCAAACTTAATTTTGAAAGATAACCAAAAAATGCTTGGATACTCTCAGGATGGGGACTAGGTGCTCTTTTTGCATTCTATTCTGGCCAGCTGAGTGTGACACATAGCATTCCTTTATAATGGAAAAGTCTGATTTAAAGTCTAATGAAAGGAGGCCTCCATTTATATTCTATGAAAATACATGATAACCAGCTTTCTAATACATGGATGAAAGATCTGTCAAACCCCTTATCTTGAATCGTTTGTTGCTGTACTGCTATTGTGCCGTTTACGCTCAACCTTCTTTTTAAAAAATTACTTCTGAAAAGGAATGTGGTTTCATGCCTTAAATTTAGTATAAAATTAGATAATATGAGAGAAGATGTCTTGGGTGACTTCTCTTAAATTAATATGTTTAAAAAAACAATTAAAATGATAATATTCTTCAAGTTAATTGTCCCAGACACCCATTAATAATAGGAACCTACATTATTGCTATACACATTTATTAACTGTGGGGATTTTAAAGCACTGAAGTACCAAAAATGAACCCTACTGCGACTATAAATTAAAGCTAACTTAATATAGTATCTATACCTGGATTTAATAAAACTAAAATTGATTACTTTTCTTCTGTCATCAAAAGTCAGTTTCTCTAAAATATGTGATTATATTTAAAAAAAGACCAACCTTAAAATCAGGAATCTTGGGTTTTGGTCCTAGCTGCATCATTCACTGATTAAGCAGCTTTAAATAAGTCAATTCAGTTCCCTAAGACCTCTAGCCACTTACCTCTGAAAAGAGAATTTTGGAGTAGATTGATATATATGCTTATTTTTAGCTTGAAAAATCGGTAGTGTGTAAACATACACCCTTGCTTTTAAATTTCAGACACAAGGTGGCACTATTAGTAGTGATTTTTAATATAATTCACAGATAAAACCAGGAGAATTTCAAGATCCGTATAATCTAAAGAAAATATTTAAATGTATAAGATACTGCAGAATACACACATGCACGCGCATGCATGTGCACATGCAATCAGACATATGCTGCCTTTGGTTGATTACTATAACTTAACATCTGGATGAATGCTGAATAGTCCAGTCTGCCAACTGTTCGCTTGACACCAAGATGATTGATTGATTTTTTTTTTTCATTTTCATGAGAATATTTCAGTGTTGGGTAGGCAAAAATGTGTGCGAGGCAAAAATGTTGGGTAGGCAGTTGGGTAGGCAAAAATGTGTGCGAGATAAAGATTGATAATGGTATGATTTCAATATAAATAGAAACTCTTGAACAAGATATATCAATTTTATAGGATGAAAGGGAAGGTGTTGAAACGTGGGTAACTTGTATAAATAAGATGCTATTAAATTTAAAAGAATGCATGCTGGCATGCAGACAATTTCCAAATGATAGTAAAGGCACAAATTTTAGGAAATTTAAGGGGTAATCTAATCTCTAGATCATTTTTGCCGATATCTTCCAAACTCTTCCTGCTACTTCCTCAAACACTCTCCATAGATGCTGAAGACTAAAGGATGTTCTGTGGTTAAACCAATGTCACGATTTAATAGACTATTATAGTAGTAAACATGTTTTCCCTAAAAGCTGACTTATTCCCCCTTTGTTTGTTATGATGGTTTTCAAATTAAATCATTCATAATAGGTTCAAACGCATTTCCTCCTTTTCAATGTTTTTCCAAATCCAGGTAGAATTAATCTCTCCTAAATAATTTATAAAATTCTTATACTCAAAAAAATACTAGAGATTTTAGCAATCTCCTCAGCTACTACTTTCATCTTATAGAAGAGAAAACAGCTCCAGAGAGAAAACATAAGGATGCTGTGGAGAAATTTTTTTTCCTTTCTTTTCTTACAGTTTCTTTGGTTGCCCTAATAATGAAATTGACATAAAACAGATTAGCAGGAGAAAAAGAGATTTGAATTTCATATATATGGGAGCTCACACAAATACAGGAGAATCCCTGAGGTGACCAAAGAAGGCAGCTTTTTATGCCTTTGAAACAACGAAACAAGTATTTGTGAAGAACTGATGAAGGGGTTTGGGATTAGGGCAGCAAGCAAGTGGAAAAAAGTAACAGTCTGTTTATACAGCCTCCTCAGCCCTGAATTACCTACCTCTGCCATTAGGATGCTTCCATCCTCCAGGGGCAGGCAGGGAAGCTTTCACATGGGGAATTTATCTCCTGCTTTCAGAGGGACAGAAGAGGGTCAGAGTGTCCTTGCACTGGCTATTTCCTAAGTAACTTTAATTCACAATAATCAAAAACTGTGTGGCTCAGTTGACTCTTGATTTCAGCTTAGGTTATGATCTCAGGGTCCTGGGATGGAGCCCAAAGTCAGGCTCCATGCTCAGCAGGGAGATTACTTGAGGATTCTCTCTTTCCCTCTCCCTCCCCCTACTCTAGTTCTCTCTCAAATAAATAAATAAATCTTAAAAAAAATAATCAATATGCCCAAATGGCTTATTTTGGGGTGGCCTAACCTGAACCCCATCAACAGCATGAAGACCCACATCTGATCTGTGGTAAGGGCAGAAATTCACTTCTACTATTCTTTCTGCTGTGTACTATTATGTTTCAGATGACAGACAGTCCTTTCTATCCGGAATCCAAATCTCATCTACCTTCCTAAACTATAAGTTCCTTTTAGAAAAAAGTTCATATTTTTTTCTCTCAAACTGTCTAGTCCAGTAGCTGATAATATGGAGATGCTCAAGGCATACTTCTAAATAAATTAATGACTAAATCTAATGAACAATTATAATAAAGCTAGTACTTCTTCCCTATTTATTTGTGCCCATCACAATGCTTTACTCCAGATAATTACATATTATAATGTCTTTTCATACCTCTACAAAACTATCTGTGGTGAGAAGTGAAATTAAAAAAATATATATTTTATTATAAGCTACTCTGAAACAGAGAGCACTTAACAAGTTCCTTTCAATCACTCAGTGGGTATCTCTCAATCTCAATTTAAACTGTTGCAACTGAACAAATCGTAAAGCTGTGGCTCACACCATCCTTGACTTAACAGACACTGACTGAGCAATTCTTAGGAATGACTTTACCTGTGATTGTGATATGACTTCAGTCAGTGATTCAGTCTTCTTCAGCCTATTTCTTACCCTGTAGCAGTAATTACCATATACAGTCATTTTACTCCAAAATACAGTGCTATGCAGGCAAGTCTCAGAAAAGTGAAAATCTGACACATAGGTTATTTGGATAAATTTGAAATCCTCTTGTTGTATTGGAGAAGACACTGGATAAGTCAGTGTATGATAGAAAAAAAGGTGATGTCCCATCTTTTTCCCAGTAGATGGTCTAGTGTCAGTAATAAGCAAATGCATATGTAATAGCATTGCCAGCCTTTGGAAACAATGCAGGGACACACATTTTAATAGCCTACATAATTCTAGGTCTTGCTGCAACTTTATGAATGTAGAACCCTCACAAATCCCACTAAGTTTTCCCCTAAGTATTTGTGGAGTTTCTGGGAAAAAGTTTAATGTGTTCTTATATTCTTCTCTGTCCTTCTTTTCTATGGCCTTCTATTTCTGAGATCCCTTGGGGTAAAAGTGGTCTCAGATCCCCATGCCAACCTTCCACAGCCCTCAGCTACCAGTATCCAGTATGGCAGAGCAGTTGTCTATGCTAAGGATTCAGTCTACAATGTAGTCAACACTGTCCCTCGCTGTTTTTCCAGAATTGTGCACAGCACTTGGCATGAAATAGGTGCTTAAAAACATCTATATAAAGAAAAAAAGAGAGGTACCAAAGCCTTTCCTGGAATTTGGAACGTATTGGAGTCTCATTATGGTCCGTGCAGAAACACAGAGATAGCTCTGTTCTCCCTTCACCATCTTACTGTCCAGTGGGGTTTCATAAGCTGACTTGCTTTTGCTACTGTGTCGGGGAGAGAGCCCCTGGTGAAAACAGTGCCTTAAGCTTCTGCAGGCAGATCTTTCTTCAGGAAGACTGAAGGCAAATATCCTATTCCTTTCACTGGGCTTTAGGTCAAGGGTTCAGGAGAACACTCATTCTTTTCTCCTTCCTTCCACTCTGGAAGGACTACTTCTCCCTTCCAACCCTACTGAAATTCTCCACATGTACAGGGAAAAGAGAATTTAGTCATATAGCTCTTTCTAGTTTAGTAGATATGCCTAGATGTATCTAATTTCCTAACTGAATTAAAATGTTCACGGCTGCTTCAAATAGATATTTTGAAAGGGAAATCAAAATGTTAAATGGAAAATTAACAGAAATGACAGTTTGGTTTATAAAGTTATGGGATGCAACTGTAACTGAACTCAAACAAAATTTATAATTTTGTATGCCTTAATAAAGTTATTACAGATAAATAAACTAAAATTCAACTTCAGAAACCGGGAAATGAAACAAAATGAACCAAGATAGAAAAGTAGGAGTGTTAATAAAGATAAAAAATTAATATATTATAAAACTAAAGTAAAAAGTAAGAATGATAAAAGTAAATATATTTTGGTAAAAAAAAAAAAATCAACAGAAGAATCAATAAGCACCTAGTAAGCCTGACACAGAAAATTTTAAAAAGCAAAAATATATAGTATCAGGGGAAAAAAGCCTAACTGTAGATACAAGTGAGATTAAACAAAACTATAAGAGAATTTTATTTCTATACGTATGCAAATAAATTTGAAGTATATAAAATGGATGATTTTCTAGCAAAACATAAGTTATTGAAATTGGCCCAATTACGTAAAAATATCAAGAATATTACATTTAAAAATACTCTGGTGGTGGGTATTAAGGAGGGCACGTATTGCATGAATCACTGGGTGTGATGCATAAACAATGAATCTTAGAACACTGAAAAAATAAAATTTTTTAAAAAGTGCTTATGTTAACAATATCAAGTTAAAAAAATAAATAAAAATACACTGCTTTAAAAGTATTTTTGTTTAAATCCACAAAGCTGTTTTTTTTTTTTAAAGATTTTATTTATTTATTTGTCAGAGAGAGAGAGGGAGAGAGAGCGAGCACAGGCAGACAGAATGACAGGCAGAGGGAGAGGGAGAAGCAGGCTCCCCGATGAGCAAGGAGCCCGATGTGGGACTCGATCCCAGAACGCTAGGATCATGACCTGAGCCGAAGGCAGCTGCTTAACCAACTGAGCCACCCAGGCATCCCCCACAAAGCTGTTTTTTAACTTCGAAGTGGAGAAGTGTTTTTTAGTGTGCCCAGACACAGTGGTCATCAACAAATAGCCACACATTTAAGTGCATGTCTAATAATAAGCAAATTTAAATATAAGATACTTCTGTGGCCAAACACAAAGCATGTTAAAAGACAATGACTTGCTAAAGGAAGAATGGAGTAGAGAGAATAGGACTTTATTGCATGTTTTTTCTATAAATGATTTTTTTATAAGATTAAAGAGCCAAATAGAAAAATGGGCAACATAAGTAAACCAGTAATTCAGAGAAGAAAAAATGAAATACACAGGGTGTGAAAATATGCTTAAACTCACTGCAAAACTCAGAGAAACACAAAGTTAAATAATGAGACATGCATATTTTGTTCATAAAATTTACCAGAAATTTTAAATGTTCATAATATCAGTGTTGACAAAGATCTGGAAAATGGCACTCTCGGATATTAGTGAAAGCATAGATTGGTAAAAATATTTTGGAGGATAATTTGAAGACTCAATTAAAAACTGACATATTGTTCTTAATTTTTATGAATCTACCACAAATATCTCAGGCTGATAAATATATATGGGTAAGAAAGTCATTGTAGCGTGTAGTAATATTGAGATCAATGCAGAGATTAAATGCCATTCAATAAGTAAATGTCAGTTGAGTACATGTATATGTACTATACTCAAAAGATGCATGTGTAGCCACTTTGGAGAACAGTGTGGAGATTCCTCAAGAAATTAAAAATAGAGCTTCCCTATGACCCTGCAATTGCACCACTGGGTATTTACCCCAAAGATACAAATGTAGTGAAAAGAAGGGCCATATGTACCCCAATGTTTATAGCAGCAATGGCCACAGTTGCCAAACTGTGAAAAGAACCAAGATGCCCTTCAACGGACGAATGGATAAGGAATATGTGGTCCATATACACCACGGAGTATTATGCCTCCATCAGAAAGGATGAATACTCAACTTTTGTAGCAACATGGACGGGACTGGAAGAGATTATGCTGAGTGAAATAAGTCAAGCAGAGAGAGTCAATTATCATATGGTTTCACTTATTTGTGGAGCATAACAAATAACATGGAGGACATGGGGAGATGGAGAGGAGAAGGGAGCTGAGGGAAGTTGGAAGGGGAGGTGAACCATGAGAAACTATGGACTCTGAAAAACAATCTGAGGGTTTTGAAGGGGCAGGGGGTGGGAGATTGGGGGAACCAGGTGGTGGGTATTGGGGAGGACACATATTGCATGGAGCACTGGGTGTGGTGCAAAAACAATGAATACTGTTACACTGAAAAGAAATTTTTAAAAAATATATGATAAAAAAAGATGAATGTTATGTTTTATTTTGAAAAACTCAATTGGGAACTACATACGACAAAATACCGTTTAAATGTATGTATGTATGTGTATGAAATTATCTCTATATAACACACATAGGCTGATACATGCTTGAAAATCAAAGTTACAAGTTTATGTTATAGCATCAAACTATTAATAATAATTATTTCTGAAAATTGTAATGAAAAGGAAGGATGGGGGAAAGCACTTCACTTTAGACTTTATATACTTAAAAAAAATAAAAAGTGACAGGATAGCAGGTGGTTTATAAAACATTTCTCTTGTGAATTTCCACAGTTTTCAAATGAAAAAAAAAAATAAGCAAGTCATGGTCCTTAAATGTTCTAATGAAGAGACTGAAACCCAAGTATTTCTTAGGGTCACTTAGAGGAGATGCAATGAATGCTGTCTGGTCAAGGGAGAACTATGTCTTCAAGTAGAGACTTGGCTATTATGACTCTTACGAGGAAAAGCAAGTACAAGTAAGATCCTTTAAAGAGTGACCACATAGGATCTAAACTTCTTTTGGGGGATATAGTATGTCTCTCTTAAGCTTGATTTCCCTATTGTCTATTTCACATCTGTGTCATTCCCATACATAAATTGCCCTTTTTTGAAGCATGAAAGGATATTGTCTAATGCACAGTCTTTCAAACTTTATGACATATACCTGGGCTATAGAATCTGTTCAGTGGGTCTTGACCACCATATCTTAGAAAATAAAATTAGGTCGGAACAGTGAATGAAATGTGTACTAACTTGGGCTTTAGATGTATGGATGTGTATACTAGGTTGATATGTAACATGTGTTTCTTACTGTGAGTCAATGACAAAATTTTTGAAGCCCATTGGTCTAAAAACAAATAGAAATAGAAATAACTAATGGTGTCACTTGCAGATGCCTCTGCAGTTCATAGGATCTATAAATTTTTTTGAGAGGTGTCCAGTAATGTTGTGCCTTTCAAACTAATGTACATGGTACATTGTGAGGTGGTTCTCAAAACCATGAAATAAACAATTTTATAGTAAAACAAGCATGGTCATATCGTGAAAGAATACAAAAGTCATTTGGATTTGTAAACTGATATGCAAGACTGCAAAGTTTTTTCTCTCTTGTAGTGATTACTGCAGGTGCTGTGCTTTAAAATCCTAAGGGCACCCATTCACCTCTCCTGCGAGGACCACTTCAGTGGAGAAGCCCTACTATAAGCCATCTTAAACCAGACCTACATCTTAAACCAGACCTACAATCAGTAAGTAATACCTTCTTAGTGATTCATTGACATTCAATTGAGAATGGAAAGAGGTCATTAAATGGGAATGGTGAAGGTAATAACTACTGGCTATGCTGGGAAATTTTGTTTGCAAGGAACAAAGATTCAGGCAGATCAACTCAAATATTGGCTATTTATTATAAACACAGAAATAACAACAATAATAATAATAATAATAGGAATATCATGAGAAAACAAAC
Organism: Enhydra lutris kenyoni; assembly: GCF_002288905.1. NCBI lineage: Eukaryota > Metazoa > Chordata > Mammalia > Carnivora > Mustelidae > Enhydra > Enhydra lutris. The sequence continues at coordinate 18,937,892 of NW_019154121.1, forward strand.
AAACAAAAGGTAGCTCCATAGCTTGAAACTGACCCTCACTGACACTTTAACTGTCATTTTAGATCCAAGGAAGCAAGTGATCATGATATTTATTGTGGCCTCTAAAGCAAAGGTGACATCATTCTGTTTCTCTTCTTCTCTAAGCTACCAACCACCTATCTGATTTCTGGTTATATTTTGGGGATTTTGATTGGTTGTATCTTCTGTACAAAATGTCTCTCATAGTCTCTGCTGTTTCATGTCTCTATGTCTGCCTATTTTTTTTTTTTAAGATTTTATTTATTTATTTGACAGAGAGATCACAAGTAGGCAGAGAGGCAGGCAGGCGGAGAGAGAGGAGGAAGCAGGCTCCCTGCGAGCAGAGAGTCCAATTCGATGCTTGATCTCAGGACTCTGGGATCATGACCTGAGCTGAAGGCAGAGGCTTTAACCCGCTGAGCCACCCAGGCACCCCTGCCTGCCTATTTCTAATAATGACTGGCTCTCTGTCCCTCCTCAGTTCATAGTCCCAAAGAGTGTTTCTAACTGGTCTGGCTAATAAAGGTGCTTCCTGACACCAACTGAACATAGCAGTTAGTGGTCCAGATCCTGGAGCCAGATCCCAGAGCTGAGTACTGGGATGTGACCTGAGGCACTTATTTACTCTTGTGTGCCTACTTTCTTCATCTATAAAACAATATCTATCTTACGAATGGTTGATGAGTTGATGCATGCTAAGTACTTAGAAATAAGTCTCTAACTCATAGTTAGCACTTAGTAAATGTTAGGTACTCAAGTAGAGTTTTTGCAGCAGCTCTTCTCAGTTCACTAGATAACTTACAAGTACAGCCGGTATGGTGGGCTGCAATATCCAGAACATTATTCCCTAAATTCATATGAATGAGTATTGACAATATGCAAAGCACTATAAGAAAGCTTCCATACTTGTAGGGAAGTAAAAAAAAAAACAAGCAAGTGAATTTATAAATGACCAAAGTATTTTCAGAGTGGTAAGCACAATGAAGAAAAGAGGGAAGAACATTGGTGCTTGAGTTGGTAGACAGGATCCATTGAGGATGTAACATTAGAGCTGAGCTATAAATGACAGAAGGACTTGTTATCAGACCATTGGTGTGTGGGAGGAGAGCATTTTAAGCAGGAGGAATAGTTTCTAAAATAGGAACGGAAAGAAAGTCGTGTGCCCAAAGCAGAATGAGCTCAGCAGAGTGGTGAATGATAAAGTGAGAAGAAGAGTTAAGGTTTCAACAATGTAGGGTCTTATAATCATCTTAAGGAATTTGCTTTTGTTACAAATACAGATTATATCCTATTGGATGATGTTATGTCAAGGTCATGGTTGAGGAGGTTGTATGATGTGTGTTTTATTTTTAAAAAATGTGGTTGCAACGATTATAGGTGCAAAGAAATGGGGTCAAGACACTGTTGGACAGGTATTACAGTAGTATGGGAGAAAGATGATGATGGCTTTGGATAGGGTAGATGGAGAACATTGAAAATTAAGAATAGTGGTTAAATTTTCAATATATTTTGGACTGGGCAGGATTTGCTGTTAGAGTAGATGGAAGGATAAGGTAAAGAGAGAAAAGAAGGGTAGGAGTTAAAGACAATTCCTAGATATTTGGTTTATGTAACTGAGTATATGGTTCTGCCATTTAATGGAATGGAAACACCAGAGGAGAAAAAACTGGGGGTGGATATTCCAGAGAGTAGAGATACAGAAGTAATGTGTGTGTGTGTTAAGTTTGAAATGGCTATTAGATACCTAAGTGGAAATGTCAGAGAGAGAGAGGCTGTTGAACATGTGGGGCTCGAGCTTATCTGTAAAACCAGAACTAAATATATTATACTAATTATATTATTTCTCTAGTGGCTTTACATATAGCATCAGTAGTCAGTAGAAGAGATAACCTATAGAGATGGTGGCATTGGGCTAAGGATGACACTGAGGCCCAGGCTCAGAAGCCTTTCAATATTCAGAAATCAAGCAAAGGAGAAATAGCAAGCAAAGGAGACTGAGGCTAGGTCAATGGGAAGGATTACAAAGAATGTGGTCATCTATAGTTAAAGAAGGACTACTGCCCCATAATCAGCAAAAGAGCCCTATAGAATGGGGTTGTAAGTATGGCAAAATTCTGAGAGCAACCTATTTTCCTAATTCCACTCTGCTCAGCCAAACACATACACCCTTCTTCCCCTACAATGCTGCTCACACATCTTTAAACTTTATGAGATAGCAACGAAAGCACTCATCCACTTTTTAATGATCATAGGCAAGGGGGAATTCATGCAGAAATAATATTGATTGCACCCAGAGATAATATCATGGGGGTACTTCAAAAGATACATGCTGGTTTCAAAGCCTATAATAGTGTGTGATATCCGTTTCTTTTTTAATTTCTTCAAAAACCTGCTCAGGTATTATGTTCACCCTCTTTCTACCAAGTAACTAATTGATCAGTGCATCCTTCAACACCACCACCTATACCAATTATTGGAGTTAAACAGGGAGCTATTCAATAACTTCAGTAGAAACTCCTTGTTATAAAAAATGCAAGAACACTTATTCAGGTAAGGTGCGGAGTGCAGGTTTATATTCCTTAACCCATACATTTTGAATAATAGAAACAGAAACAGTATTATACCTTGTTTGTAGGGAGGATAGCAGGATGCCTCTTTTTAAACCTGATGTTACTCCCTTCACTAATATCAGATCATAATAATTCCTTACGAAGGGAGTTTGTCCATGAAAAAAGGTATTGTGAAGCCTGGACATCAATGACTCTGGAATGCACAAGGGTAGGAGAAAGATAGAAAGAGCAGAACAGAGGATGATCTGAAAAGAAGGCAGAGAGAGATTATTCCCTCATTCCTGAAATTTACCCTGCTATGTCTTACACACAAATCTGTACATCTATATTCATAAACACTTCCTCACTTCCTCCCTTCCTCCTTCCTTTCTCCCTCCCTCCCTTGTCTGTCCCCCCCATCCCTTCCATGTATTGATTATTTATGATGCTCCAGTCATCAACAGGTCTGATACATAGCTGGTACTCACAAAAGTATGCTTAAGTTCATGCAGTTGTTAAAACTCTGCTTGATTTAGAGTTGAGGTCTCTCCCTCAGCCAGAGATGACATTAATCAGAAAAGCTGTAGGGATTGGGAGAGCAAGGGCGGCATGATTGCCTTCTGATGTGTCTCTGCCAAGGGATGTTTCTCCTTCCAGTTGGCCCTCTTGGACAAGTCTAAGATCATCCTACTCTAGCTCTCTCTTGTGTGTCTACAGCTACTCCAAAGGAATCCATATCCTTTTCTCTGAGGGTCTGAGCCAGCCACAATGCAACACACCTGTCCTTTGCTTTACTGCCAAAGCAGCTGGCCAGATTGCCCCTTGCTCGTTCATGATTCACACGGAAGTGAGACACCTTTTATGTGTATAATACAGTCCCCAAGGGCCTCCACAGTTGTTATTTTGTTTGTTTTGTTTTATTTTTAATGTTTTAATGTTTTATTTTTAATGTACAGGCAAGATTGATTGGTAAATTTTCATGATAACCTGCCAGTTAGTAGGCACTTCACCTTTTCTTTCCCATTGATAACTGCTGTTGATAACCACGATTTTAAACAGCTCAATGAATGAGCCTAACTAGCAAATTCATCCATTTCCAATCTCTACAATTAAGGCCCCCAAACTGACTTGGCAAATAAGAGAGGTCTCTGTTTTACCACTTATGAATCCTTTCAGTCATAAGGCGATACGAAGCAATTTTGTATATTATTACCTATGAAGGTAAAGGCTTACAGTACAGAAAATAAGAACATAAGAACAAAGAGAGGACGAATACTGAGGGCCTTAATATAAATTTTTTATATGCATTACTGGCTCTAATTCCCAAAACTACCTGAAGAAATATGTGCTATTATCCCTATTTTTACAGAGGAGGAGAGAGACATTTATAAATGGAGGCATGGTTAGATATCTTTTCCTTCCCATACAGAAGTAGGGACAAGCCTTGCTAATTGGAGAACCAGTCACATTTTAACTCTTTTCAAGGCAAACAAGAGTCTATTCTTGATAGTGTGGTGGGAGGGTATATTCTTTTGTATGTTTGTCTTTTCCCTTTCATCTTTTAATTTAATTTTTTTTAAACCAAACCTTCAACTTGGAAAGGAAAAAAAGTTTTCTTCCTGTTGAAATAAATAACAAATCTGGGGTTTTAGCCACCTGATGTTCTTTGAAATGTCAATTTCAAGGGAGAAAATTAGCGTTGGAGAGCCTGGGACTAAATTTCAACTGTGCCTTTCTAAATTGCGCATGCAAATGGGCAATTAGACCTGCGATGGGTAATTGCATGCCTAAGTGAACCCTTCCACAAGTAGTTTAGAAGCCAGTTTTGAAGGTTGAATTTGTAGAAGTCCTTATAAATTTCCTCTTCTGCTGAAACAGCCTATGGAAGCTCATCATTAACTTCAATAAGACAACACTGCTCTATTCTAGCTTCTTCCCAGCAAAACTAAAATCATTTGAGGAGGTGAGAAAGGAACATATGAGAAAATAGAATGCTAGATATTAACTAAAATTTGTTTCACATATACAAAGCACTAACATTAAGTCATTGTAGAAAAATTTAAAAATCATGTAAGTACATAAAAAAGAATACAAATATAAAATAGAATCATTAGTAAGCCATTTATCTATCCAGAAATAATAATGTCAGTATTTTGTCCTTATCTTTTTAACTTATGAATATATTCATGAATATTCATATGTATAATACTGTAATATACTTTTCCATATTTAACAATGTATTTTATAATGACTGTCCTTCCATAATCATTTTATGACCCTCACTTTTTATTCATTTTGATATATCACAGTGTATGGAATTGACATACACATGCTTAATGTTTAGTTTATATCTTAATTTGCAGTGTTATAAAATACATTATTTTTAAAATGTCATGGTAAATCTAAGGGCCCATCTATTTTTGCTTGATTCCCTAAATATTTCTAGGAATTAGTTCCTCTACATGTAATTCTGAATAGTATCATTCTTCTTTATTTTTGTCATATAAATGAAAACTATTTCTTTTTTCCTTATTGTTTTCATTCATGTTTCAGGTGTGATCAGCATCTTATAAAGGTCAATCTTTCCTCTGCAGCTCATTATTTCTCTGAATGATCTTGTGATCCTATAAAGAACCCTTTCTTTTTTTCAAGCAAGATCCATTAACTTCCCATAAAATTACTGTGCCATGGAACACACAATAAAAAACACTAATCTTCCCTCGTACTCTGCCAAATAAAGCAGTATGATATACATTCATTTAATCATTTAATCATGTGTGCTTTCTTTCATGTATCCCTATTTACTTAAATCACAAAACAGGAATTAAGTTTCCTCAGAAACTCAGGAAAAATCAAGGACTAGTAGTCCTTGAATAAGTCCTTCCTTCCTTCATCCCTTCTTTCCTCCCTTCCTTTGTCCATCCGTCCGTCCTTCCTTACTTCCTTCTCTCTATAGAGATACAGATATATGGAGATATAGATAGATAGATAGATAGACAGATAGATATAGTATCCTTCTAAAATAGATAACCATATGTCCCTTTAAGTGGGATATATGCTTCGGTATTCCCAGTGGAATAACTATAAGTATTTATTTATAGCAAGATTAATATCAATGATGACATTTTTAAGAGTAATTTAATTTCACAAAGAACTGTGGTCATAGGCTGGGTGATATGAGAGTCAACAGAAGTCTCTTGATCCACAAGGACTCAACAAAGTACAGACGTAAATAGTTAATATCTTGTTTAGAAACAAGACTACATCTACTTTGAGAGATATTTAACCTGACTAAAAGTCATTAGTAAATGAAAAACTTGAAATGTAAAAGAAATTTAAAAACTTAAGACTTCACTGTTAACATTAACAGGATAAAAACCTCTATTTTATGGGAATTCCACAGAAAGTAATTAGCCTGTTGTTATTGTTTTGGTAGAAGCAGCAGGAATCAAAATTCATCACGTCTGGAATTTCAAATGAGAATGATTGTTTCATGATATGATAAGCCTATATTAATGCTTTATAAACCACTAGTGGATTATGTGCTTTCAAAAGCTATATCAATAGTGAATTAATTTACCTGATTGATGGAAAATTAATAAGTATCGGCATGACTCTCTTTATATTGACTTGAGTTATTCTATTACACAAAATGCTGTATAAATGTTTCGTGAGGTTTTGGGGTTGCTTATTTGTTTGTTTTGATTTTTAACCTTTCAAGAGTTTTACCATTTGAACATCTAATTTAACTAATGGCATATAAATATATATCTTAAAACGGAACTGCTACTCATTTTGAATAAATCAATTTGAAAAATGTACCTTTTGGTTGTTTATATAAAATTCAGTTCACTCATTCAGCCATCATGTATTGGTTATTTTTATTTTTCTTTTTGACAATCACTTTTTTTTTTTAAAGATTTTACATATTTGAGAGAGAGAGAGAAAATGAGAGAGCGAGAGCACAAGCTAGAGAGAGGGAGAAGTAGGCTCCCACCAAGCAAGGAGACTGATTCGGGGCTTGATCCCAGGACCTGGGATCATGACCTGAGCCAAATGCAGACACGTAAACAACTGAGCCACCCACGTGCCCCAATATTCGCTTTTAATGAGCATTTTCTGTGCTGAGGAGCAGCTTGTTACAAAAGTATGCTAAGTCCTTTCTGTCCATGTCTCTAGCTTTATCCCATTCCACTCTCTCTGAATTGCCACCCTCAAGCTATACTAGAATTCTTTCAGTTCTTTACTGATGCCAAGTTCTCTCACACTTCAGGAACCATTTTTCCTTCGGCCAACATCCTCACCCAGCTACTTTTTATTATTATTTATTTAGAAACACTTAACATCCTACTGTAACTTCGGTTTTCCTCCTATGAACTTACATAAATGCTGTATCTGTTTCAGTGTAGAATTTACCACTTTGTATTATTCACTGCTAGACTGTGAGTTCCTGAAAACAAGGATAACATTTCTCTTATTTGTCCTTGTATCTTCAGTCCCAAGTAGTACCTGGCAAAAGAATAAATAAATAATTAGTGAACACTCAGGTGGATGAATGAATAGACAGATGAGGCAGTGATATGAGAAAACAGGACACACTTGGGAATTCATAGGTGACAGTGAAAAAAATGTACCAAGTACAGCTGATTCTCATTATTTGCAGTAGCTATGTTCTATAAAGTTGCTGTGAACACTGAATTAGCAAATATGGAATCATGGTTCCTAAGGTAAATATAAGGTTAGCTTCCTGTGAGCATCTGTTCACAACATTTTTGTCAGTTGATCAATGCATATTCTTATTTTACATGTGTCTTTGTTTGAAGATACTTTATTTTGTATATATCATTAATTTATTAACATTGAATTCACAGTCAAAAACACTACATATAGATCTATAAATGTTATCCACAGACTGGTATTAGTCTTCTCCTGCTGCATAGCAAACTACCATGAACTGAGCAGCTTAAAACAAGATACAGTTACTACTTCAGTCTCCATGGGTCAGGAATCTAAGTTCTAGAGACTGAGACTGAGTCCTCTGCATAGGGTCTCAGTGTGCTACAAGCAAGGTGTTGATTGGGCTGCATTCCTCTCTGGAGCTTGGAGTTCTTCTCCAAGATCATGTGGTTGTTGGAAGACTTTAGTTGCTTGAGTTTGTAGGACTGAGGATACCGTATCCTTGGTTGCCACCCTCAGCCCCTGGATCGTAGCCACATGTTCCTGTGGACTGTCTTACAACATGTCATCTCACTTCTTTGAGGTAAATGGGGAAAGCTTTCTTGCTTCAAATTTCTCTCTTCATGCATGGCCAAAAATCTCTAACACAAGGTTCAACAGATTAGGTCAGGTCTACCCAGGATAATCTCCCTTTTGATTAGCTCAATGCCAACTGATTAAGAGTCTTAATTACATCTGCAAATCCCTTTATGTCTGTCATATAATATAATCTAATTATAAGAGTTATATCCATCACAATCATAAGTTCCACACACACTCAAAGGGGACGTGAATCTTGGAGTTAATCTTAAAACGCTGCCTATAGTTAGGATCCATAGCATTGATCCATGTATGATTCCCTCTTCTGTTTTTTAAAATAAGTTATTACTATTACTAGTCAATCACAACTTTCCCACTCCTACCAGTTAGATTTTTGTACTTACTAATCAGGGAATCCCAAGGAAGAACTTTTGTGTCCCTGAGTTGGAACATGGCTGGAACTCAGTTTAAGATCTACTCCAGCTAAGACCTTCCAGTGTTTTTGTTTTGTTTTATTGTTTCTTGTTTTTGTTTTTGTTTTGTTTTGTTTTATTGATGACACATAAAGTGAAATCCAAACTCTTACCTTGGCTTAGAAACCCATATATTGGGATGCCTGGATGGCTCAGTTGGTTGAGTGGCTGCCTTCGGCTCAGGTCATGATCCCAGCATCCGGGGATCGAGTCCCACATCGGGCTCCTTGCTCAGTGGGGAGTCTGCTTCTCCCTCTGCCTCTGCCTAACACTCTGTCTGCCTGTGCTCGCTCAACTCTGACAAATACATAAATAAAATCTTTAAAAAAAAAAAAAAAGAAGAAACCCATATATTATGATGAATGGTATCTGCCTACCTCTCTGATTTTATCTGATAGTACTCTGTCTACTCTTTTTGCCTCTCTCTGTTTCTTGAATATGCTAAGCTTATTTCTGCTCTACTCATTCAATACTGGTTTCTTCTGCATGGCTAACTTCATCATGTAGTTCAGATCACAGATAAACTATTATCTCCCCAGTGAGGCCTTCCTTAAAAACCCTAACTGACAGAGCCACCTTTCTGTCAAAGCATCCTATTCTCATTCCCTAACTAGCAGTTATCACCATCTGATATATGTATTGTTTATGTGTTTATTTTCTATCTAATGCTCTCCCACTTCTATCCCTGGACAAGCCATGGGCTCTTCAAGGTCAAACAATATGTCTCTACTGATTACCAGCCTGTGGCCAGTAATTAGAATAGTGTCTGACATATAGCAGAAGCTTCATAATTACTTGCTAATAAATGAATTTATAAGAGATTAGACTGTATATTTGTTGTAATCTTGTCTTTGCCACTAATTTGCTATTTGATCTTTGGCAAGGACAAGAAAGTTCTTTCAATGCTTGAAGCACACAAGCAAGAATATTTAGGAATATTTCAATATCCCAGATCTGTTATATATTATTATACATTTTGATGGAAGAAGAAACTGAGGGTCTGTGAGATGAAATAACCCATGATCAGTATGCAGTGGAGCCAAAATATGAAACTAACTATTTTTGCCCTAAAGGTCCATCTGGCACTGCCATTCAGCAGTCTTGAAAACACCATGATCTTCTACTTCCTTCTAGGATAGACTTTCTCCTAATCAGGCATCTATTATTTTTTATCCTGAATAGCTTTTCTAATTTGTGGAAAGATGGAAAAAAGAATGCACATTGAGTATAGATTCTAAATAAAAGAGTTTGGGGACTGCATAATTCACATTTTTCTTTTCTTCTTAAGAAGAAGAAATGAAAGAGTAATAAGCAAAGGTAATATCTACAGAATTATCTTTTCTATATCCCTGATAATTTATACTCCTTAAAAACCACCTAGTTTGTCTTCATCTAAGCATTTTATTTTTCTAATCTCCAACTGTTTTGTGTGTTAAATGGTTTCTAAATGATTTGTAAGGTTGATATTTAAACAACTTTTGCACTGCCTAATCACACAGTTCACTCTTTTGAAATGTCACCTTTTTTTCCCCACTTTCAATATCTTTATTTAGATGTCAAATTATGCTAGCATTGCCAATGCTAATTCAGCCGTAAGCAGCAATTATGTCACATACACCTATGTTATTCTTCTCTTATTCTGATTCAGTGACAAACAGCTTCTCATTTCATTTACTTGGGTTTCTATTTTTTTCCATTTTCTATTTCTCCCATTCCATCCTTTCTTCCTTCCTTCTTTTCCTTATTTTGGTGATTGTTCTTTTGAGTTCCAGGCATGAGTTCAATCTGCTCAAAATTTCCAAAAGTTAACATGTTTCTGGGATACCTAAGAGTCACTGTGACATTAACAATACTGTTTGGGGCTATGGATGAGTAATTGCTTAGTAATACCTGATGTGTCTATGAGAGTCTTGTTCTTGTAAAGCAAATATTCACTGTAAGAATCTGAGGTAGAGCCTATCACTATAGGAATTTTTGAAGAATGTGTATGTTTTCTCTGGTGTCTTCACATAACAGCAAATTCCCTTCCTAATGATAATAACAATAATAACACACTAACTATGGCTAATGCTATGAGGACTATTATTATCTTCAGTTTATAGATGAGGAAATAAAATTTGGTGAGGTTAAGGATTCTTAGCTAATAAGGTGTTTACTCAGGGTTCTGGCAACAAAATTCGGGCTTTCCTACTAAAGGAATCTGAGCTTTTAACCACTAATTACTTTACATGTCCTGGTCTTAGCTGTATTTTCTTTTCTAGCCCTGGTCTGCCTACATAATATTTTTCTTTCTTTCATTCAAGAAACATTTATTAAGCATCTACAACAATGCAACAGAGATAGGACAATGAATAAAGCTATCAATTTTTAAGCCACTCAAAGGTTACCAGCATGGTAGTGGGAAGCACATAAATAAGCAAGTGGTTAGGTCAGAAACTTATAATTATAGTTGGGCAGTATCAGAGATGTTTCCAAAGTCTGTCCAGATTTTAGACTATGTATTGAATTAAAATGTGCTGACAAGGGAAAAGGGGAACAATTGTTGGATGCTTACTGTGTACTAAGTCTTGTGCTAAGTACTTATACTGATTAAGCAATATAGGCTTAATACAAAGTTTGTCTGTTTCTTGCTCAGATAAGTTTGTGTCTTGGTTGGACAGCTGTCCCTCCAAGCAATGCTCAACTCCTAGTACCTTAGACCTCTCCAATCTTCAATTCATGATTCTAAGATTTCCCATAGGACTCCTCTATTTCAGCCAGCATAAATGGGAAAGAAGAAAGGGGAGGAACACATATGAGACACTTTTGTGGACCAGGCTTGAGAAGGACCTTCTATTTCACTGGCTAGAACTCCATCATATGGAAAATTCTGATTGCAGGTAAAGCTGGGAAATGTGGTCTGACATTGAGCTCAGGTAAGTATACAAGCAAATACATATATTCGAAGTATGGATATCAGCAAATGTCAACAAAATTACTCTCTCCAGAAGAAAGTTCTAAAAAAGTAAAACTTGAAGGGAGGAGTCAAGATGGCGGAGAAGTAGCAGGCTGAGACTACTTCAGGTAGCGGGAGATCAGCTAGATAGCTTATCTAAAGATTGCAAACACCTACAAATCCAACGGGAGATTGAAGAAAAGAAGAACAGCAATTCTAGAAACAGAAAATCAACCACTTTCTGAAAGGTAGGACTGGCGGAGAAGTGAATCCAAAGCGACGGGAAGATAGACCGCGGGGGGAGGAGCCAACTCCCGGCAAGCGGCAGAGCAACGGAGAACAAAATCAGGACTTTTAAAAGTCTGTTCCGCTGAGGGACATCGCTCCAGAGGCTTAACCGGGGTGAAGCCCATGTGGGGTCAGCGTGGCCTCAGGTCCTGCAGGTTCACAGAAGGATCAGGGGTGTCTGAGTGTCGCAGAGCTTACAGGTATTAGAACGGGGAAGCCGGCTACAGAGACAGAGCCGAGGAGTGAGCTCTAAGCTCAGGGTTACCTTGAACCGGTCACAGGCTCAGTCAGCTCACAGCGCAGCTGGAGGCCAGGGTGACGGGAGTAATTGGGCGCTGTTCTCTGAGGGCGCACTGAGGAGTGGGGCCCCGGGCTCTGTGCTCCTCCAGACCTGAGACTGGGAGGCCGCCATCTTCATTGCCGTCCTCCGGAAATCTACGGAAAGCGCTCAGGGAACAAAAGCTCCCGAAAGCAAACCCGAGCGGATTACTCAACCCAGCCCCTGGTAAGGGCGGTGCAACTCCGCCTGGGGCAAAGACACTTGAGAATCACTACAACAGGCCCCTCCCCCAGAAGAACAACAAGAAATCCAGCCAGGACCAAGTTCACCTACCAAGAGTGCAGTTTCAATACCAAGGAGAGCAGCGTAATTCCAAAGGAGGAGAAAGCAAAGCATGGAACTCATGGCTTTCTCCCCATGATGCTTTAGCCTTGCAGTTAATTTAATTTTTTTTCTTTTTCAATTTTTTTTCTCTTCTTATGCCAAATTTTTTTTAACTTTTACGCTTTTCTTTTTTAACGTTTTTAAACTAGTTTATCTAATATATATATATATATTTTTCTTTTTTATATTTTTTCTTTATTCGTTTTCTTTTTTTAATTTCTTTTTTCTTTCTGAACCTCTTTTTATCCCCTTTCTCCCCCACCACGATTTGGGACCTCTTCTGATTTGGTTAAAGCATATTGTCCTGGGGTTGTTGCCACCCTTTTTGTATTTTACTTGCTCCTTCATATACTCTTATCTGGTCAAAATGACAAGGCGGAAAAATTCACCACAAAAAAAAAAAAAAGAACAAGAGGCAGTACCAAAGGCTAGAGACCTAATCAATACAGAGATTGGTAATGTGTCAGATCTAGAGTTCAGAAGGATGATTCTCAAGGTTCTAGTCAGGCTCGAAAAAGGCATGGAAGATATTAGAGAAACCCTCTCGGGAGATATAAAAGCCCTTTCTGGAGAAATAAAAGAACTAAAATCTAACCAAGTTGAAATCAAAAAAGCTATTAATGAGGTGCAATCAAAAATGGAGGCTCTCATTGCTAGGATAAATGAGGCAGAAGAAACAATTAGCGATATAGAAGACCAAATGACAGAGAATAAAGAAGCTGAGCAAAAGAGGGACAAACAGCTACTGGACCACGAGGGGAGAATTTGAGAGATAAGTGACACCATAAGACAAAACAACATTAGAATAATTGGGATTCCCTAAGAAGAAGAAAGAGAGAGGGGAGCAGAAGGTATATTGGAGAGAATTATTGGAGAGAATTTCCCCAATATGGCATTAAAATCCAGGAGGTTCAGAGAACTCCCCTCAAAATCAATAAGAATAGGTCCACACCCCGTCACCTAATAGTAAAATTTACAAGTCTTAGTAACAAAGAGAAAATCCTGAAAGCAGCCCGGGAAAAGAAGTCTGTAACATACAATGGTAAAAATATTAGATTGGCAGCAGACTTATCCACAGAGAGCTGGCAGGCCAGAAAGAGTTGGCGTGATATATTCAGAGTACTAAACGAGAAAAACATGCAGCCAAGAATACTATATCCAGCTAGGCTATCATTGAAAATAGATAGAGATTAAAAGCTTCCAGGAGAAACAAAAACTGAAAGAATTTACAAACACCAAACCAGCTCTACAGGAAATATTGAAAGGAGTACTCTAAGCAAAGAGAGAGCCTAAAAGTAGTAGATCAGAAAGGAACAGAGACAATATACAGTAACAGTTACCTTACAGGCAATACAATGTTACTAAATTCATATCTCTCAATAGTTACCCTGAATGTTAATGGGCTAAATGCCCCAATCAAAAGACACAGGGTATCAGAATGGATAAAAAAACAAAACCCACCTATATGTTGCCTACAAGAAACTCATTTTAGACCCGAAGACACCTCCAGTTTTAAAGTGAGGGGGTGGAAAAGAATTTACCATGATAATGGACATCAGAAGAAAGCAGGAGTGGCAATCCTTATGTCAGATCAATTAGATTTTAAGCCAAAGACTATAATAAGAGATGAGGAAGGACACTATATCATACTCAAAGGATCTGTCCAACAAGAATATCTAACAATTTTAAATATCTATGCCCCTAACGTGGGAGCAGCCAACTATATAAACCAATTAATAACAAAATCAAAGAAACACATCGACAATAATACAATAATAGTAGGGGACTTTAACACTCCCCTCACTGAAATGGACAGATCATCCAAGCAAGAGATCAACAAGGAAATCAAGGCCTTAAATGACACACTGGACCAGATGGACATCACAGATATATTCAGAACATTTCATCCCAAAGCAACAGAATACACATTCTTCTCTAGTGCACATGGAACATTCTCCAGAATAGATCACATCCTTGGTCCTAAATCAGGTCTCAACCGGTATCAAAAGATTGGGATCATTCCCTGCATATTTTCAGACCACAATGCTCTGAAACTAGAACTCAATCACAAGAGGAAATTTGGAAAGAACCCAAATACATGGAGACTAAACAGCATCCTTCTAGAATGAATGGGTCAACCAAGAAATTAAAGAAGAATTGAAAAAATTCATGGAAACAAATGATAATGAAAACACAACGGTTCAAAATCTGTGGGACACAACAAAGGCAGTCCTGAGAGGAAAATATAGAGCGGTACAAGTCTTTCTCAAGAAACAAGAAAGGTCTCAGGTACACAACCTAACCCTACACCTAAAGGAGCTGGAGAAAGAACAAGAAAGAAAGCCTAAACCCAGCAGGAGAAGAGAAATCATAAAGATCAGAGCAGAAATCAATGAAATAGAAACCAAAAAAACAATAGAACAAATCAACGAAACTAGGAGCTGGTTTTTTGAAAGAATTAATAAGATCGATAAACCCCTGGCCAGACTTATCAAAAAGAAAAGAGAAAGGACCCAAATAAAAAAAATCATGAATGAAAGAGGAGAGATCACAACTAACACCAAAGAAATACAATTGTAAGAACATACTATGAGCAACTCTACACCAACAAATTTGACAATCTGGAAGAAATGGATGCATTCCTAGAGACATATAAACTACCACAACTGAACCAGGAAGAAATAGAAAGCCTGAACAGACCCATAACCAGTAAGGAGATTGAAACAGTCATCAAAAATCTCCAAACAAACAAAAGCCCAGGGCCAGACGGCTTCCCCGGGGGAATTCTACCAAATATTTAAAGAAGAACTAATTCCTATTTTCCTGAAACTGTTCCAAAAAATAGAAATGGAAGGAAAACTTCCAAACTAATTTTATGAGGCCATCATCACCTTGATCCCAAAACCAGACAAGGATCCCATCAAGAAAGAGAACTACAGACCAATATCCTTGATGAACACAGATGCAAAAATTCTCACCAAAATACTAGCCAATAGGATTCAACAGTACATTAAAAGGATTATTCACCACGACCAAGTGGGATTTATTCCAGGGCTGCAAGGTTGGTTCAACATCCGCAAATCAATCAATGTGATACAACACATTAATAAAAGAAAGAACAAGAACCATATGATACTCTCCATAGATGCTGAAAAAGCATTTGACAAAGTACAGCATCCCTTCCTGATCAAAACTCTTCAAAGTGTAGGGATAGAGGGCACATACCTCAATATTATCAAAGTCATCTATGAAAATCCCACCGCAAATATCATTCTCAATGGAGAAAAACTGAAAGCTTTTCCGCTAAGGTCAGGAACATGGCAGGTATGTCCGTTATCACCACTGCTATTCAACATAGTACTAGAAGTCCTAGCCTCAGCAATCAGACAACAAAAGGAAATTAAAGGCATCCAAATTGGCAAAGAAGAAGTCAAACTATCACTCTTCGCAGATGATATGATACTATATGTGGAAAACCCAAAAGACTCCACTCCAAAACTGCTAGAACTTGTACAGGAATTCAGTAAAGTGTCAGGATATAAAATCAATGCACAGAAATCAGTTGCATTTCTCTACACCAACGACAAGACAGAAGAAAGAGAAATTAAGGAGTCCATCCCATTTACAATTGCACCCAAAACTATAAGATACCTAGGAATAAACCTAACCAAAGAGGCTAAGAATCTATACCCAGAAAACTATAAAGTACTCATGAAAGAAATTGAGGAAGACACAAAGAAATGGAAAAATGTTCCATGCTCCTGGATTGGAAGAATAAATATTGTGAAAATGTCTATGCTACCTAAAGCAATCTACACATTTAATGCAATTCCTATCAAAGTACTATCCATTTTTTTCAAAGAAATGGAACAAATAATCCTAAAATTTATATGGAACCAGAAAAGACCTCAAATAGCCAAAGGAATATTGAAAAAGAAAGCCAAAGTTGGTGGCATCACAATTCCGGACTTCAAGCTCTATTAAAAAGCTGTCATCATCAAGACAGCATGGTACTGGCACAAAAACAGACACATAGATCAATGGAACAGAATAGAGAGCCCAGAAATAGACCCTCAACTCTATGGTCAACTCATCTTTGACAAAGCAGGAAAGAATGTCCAATGGAAAAAAGACGGCCTCTTCAATAAATGGTGTTGGAAAAATTGGACAGCCACATGCAGAAAAATGAAATTGGATCATTTCCTTACACCACACACGAAAATAGACTCAAAATGGATGAAGGACCTCAATATGAGAAAGGAATCCATCCAAATCCTTGAGGAGAACACAGGCAGCAACCTCTTCGACCTCAGCCGCAGCAACATCTTCCTAGGAACATCGCCAAAGGCAAGGGAAGCAAGGGCAAAAATGAACTATTGGGATTTTATCAAGATCAAAGCTTTTGCACAGCAAAGGAAACAGTTAACAAAACCAAAAGACAACTGACAGAATGGGAGAAGATATTTGCAAACGACATATCAGATAAAGGGCTGGTGTCCAAAATCTATAAAGAACTTAGCAAACTCAACACCCAAAGAACAAATAATCCAATCAAGAAATGGGCAGAAGACATGAACAGACATTTCTGCAAAGAAGACATCCAGATGGCCAACAGACACTTGAAAAAGTGCTCCATATCACTTGGCATCAGGGAAATACAAATCAAAACCACAATGAGATATCACCTCACACAAGTCAGAATGGCTAAAATTAACAAGTCAGGAAATGACAGATGCTGGCGAGGATGCGGAGAAAGGGGAACCCTCCTACACTGTTGGTGGGAATGCAAGCTGGTGCAACCACTCTGGAAAACAGCATGGAGGTTCCTCAAAATGTTGAAACTAGAACTACCCTATGACCCAGCAATTGCACTACTGGGTATTTACCCTAAAGATACAAATGTAGTGATCTGAAGGGGCACGTGCACCCGAATGTTTATAGCAGCAATGTCTACAATAGCCAAACTATGGAAAGAACCTAGATGTCCATCAACAGATGACTGGATAAAGAAGATGTGGTATATATACATGATGGAATACTATGCAGCCATCAAAAGAAATGAAATCTTGCCATTTGCAACGACGTGGATGGAACTAGAGGGTATCATGCTTAGCGAAATAAGTCAATCGGAGAAAGACAACTATCATATGATCTCCCTGATATGAGGGAGAGGAGATGCAACATGGGGTTTAATGGGGTAGGAGAAGAATAAATGAAACAAGATGGGATTGGGAGGGAGACAAACCATAATTGACTCTTAATCTCACAAAACAAACTAGGGTTGATGGGGGGAGGGGGGTTGGGAGAGGGGGGTAGGGTTATCGACATTGGGGAGGGTATGTGCTATGGTGAGTGCTGTGAAGTGTGTAAACCTGGCGATTCACAGAGCTGTACCCCTGGGGATAAAAATATATGTTTATAGGGGCGCCTGGGTGGCTCAGTGGGTTGAAGCCTCTGCCTTCGGCTCAGGTCATGATCCCAGGGTTCTGGGATCGAGCTCCGCGTAGGGCTCTCTGCTCGGCAGGGAGCCTGCTTCCCCCCCTCTCTCTCTCTGCCTGCCTCTCTGCCTACTTGTGATCTCTGTCTGTCAAATAAATAAATAAAATCTTTAAAAAAAAAAGAATTATTAAAAAAATATATATGTTTATAAAAAATAAAATTAAAAAAAAAAAGTAAAACTTGATGAGTAAAACTTGATATTAGGCTATCTTCAGAGAGCCCTTGGAAAAACAAAAAGAAAGAAAAGGAAAAAAGAAACAGAGAAGAGAGGGTCCTTGCAAAATTATTTTTAAGGTAGTAATCAACTTGCCTCCATAAGACTTGGAGCTAAAATACTGGGGCATGTGGATGTGTGTGTGGGTTTGTGTATACCCTAGCAGTATGCACTAGAAAACAAAACAAAACCTTAATTGAATGTTTATTCCCTAGGTTCTTTATATGGATAATTTCATTTGATAATCAAATACAATCATTATTGTCATTTTACTGATAAGGCTCAGAGATGTAAGCAAGTTGCTCAAGGTCACAAAAATAGTAATTAATAAAGCCTGGATTCAAATCCAGATTGTTCTGTGCAAAGTTGATGCTCTTCATTACACCAAGCAGGTTCTATGAGAAGCCTTAAAGAAAATGCATTCAAGCATAAGCAATACCAGGATGCTTTAGTGTATGGATATTTAACTATTGTTTGACCTTAAAGTCTTAAACAAACCCTAACACCCTACATTAAACTTTCAAACAGTATCTAAACAAAAATCCCCACTTCTTTAAAATATGGTAGCATAAGGAACCAGAGTGTAACTGTCCTCAGGCACTCAACTTAGAATAAGAACCTTATATTTTCTGCTGAGTCCATTGTAATACTTCAGTAAAGATAACTGCCTCCCTTTTGCCCTGTACCCCATAGCCATATTTGTCATTTGAAAAAAAAAGGAAAACTTATTGAAAACCTAATAGTACATGTTAAAGGAAGGAGAATATCAACCTGAATATTCAGAGATATCCTAAACTTCCATAAGTTATTTCTTTAGGTATTTAAAGACATAGACCACAGAATGCAGAGTTAGAGCTGATAATCATTACTAATTTTGAATAATGTCTTGCAGAATAAAGCATCCAGAAAAGTTTATCTAGAAGTTTCCACCTACCAGAAATCTGTGATGCAGTCACAAAATTTATAAATAGATAATTATAGGCTATTAATTTTTTTTTGTTTTGTTATACCACTTGATAACAGAGTATAGTATAGTACTTTATTTGGCTCTGCTCCTTTATATCTGCAAACTGAGTGCACACTCCTCTGATCTGAGAGGCAAGTTGATAGACAAGAGTAGTTCAGTTTCCTGGGTTGAATAGGTCCTTTCCCATGCAGTGGTTGCTCTGAGACAAGGCTGTCTCCCACTCTTAATTGCTGTGTTTCCTGAGATTTGGTGAAGAGGATGGGAGGACACAAGTAAGTAACTCATAGGGCCAGAATGCATTTCTATGATCATCAGTCTTAGTTCAAGATCTTGTTTGAAGAAATACAAATGAGAAATATATCCCTTATGAGCCAATGGAGTGCCATCATTTTCCTCCAAATTACCTTGCTATCTTCTCACATAATTCCTCTCACCTTTTATCCATTATTTCTGAGATGATCTTTGCAAAGGCATATAGTGTTTATTTCTTTGCTTGTTCATTTGTTTTTGTTGGGGTTTTTTTGTTTTTTTTTTTTTTTAAGATTTCATTTATTTATTTAACAGAGAGAGAAAGAGATCACAAGTAGGCAGAGAGGCAGGCGGAGGGGGGGGGAAGCCGGTCCCCCACTGAGCAGAGAGCCTGATGCAGGGCTCGATTCCAGGACCCTGGGATCATGACTTGAGCCGAAGGCAGAGGCTTAATCCACTGAGCCACCCGGGCGCCCCTTGTTTGTTTATTTTTAAAGCTGGGGTCACTGTACTCCGGGTAGCAAATAGAATGGAAGAGACCATGAACCTTCTATCTACTTTCTGTTATGTGATGGCAAGATATCCCTTACATTTCATAATCTAAATCACTCAGCCTGGAATTAGTGAAAATCCCTCCTAGATTTGTCTGTCTGAGTTTTCCATATTACTGCAAACTTTATTTTTTCTGCAAATTCATAGATTAATAGTTTGATGAGAGAGGATGTTGCCAAAGACTATTTCCTAGACATTATTTCAAATTGCATTGTTAATGGTTGATAAATGAGTTGTTGAGTAAGTGAATGCACATATGAGTGAATAAAGTAACTAGGGTCACCAAAAAACTAGAGAACCTTACCTCAGCTGGTGGTGACATGGAGGAAAGGTCCAATTCTGTGTACAATCACTGAGAGAATTACAGCAATTCTCCAATGGGCTGAGAAAGACAGGCTCATTCCGGAGCAGAATAATAATACAAATGCCAACATCTTCCAAAACAAAAGACACCACTACAGCTCCTATTGTAAACACATTGTTTATCTCAAAATACTCCTGTTGATAGCTTGGCATTGGGAATAATCGTTGCATAACAATGCTCTCAAACCGCAAGGGAATGAGTATGAAAAATGAACACTTCACAGATGATAAACATAAATGCAGGCAGCACTTAATATTTTAATTAAAAAAAAAACTTCTCTTTTGAATTCAAACCTCTAGAAGATTGCTCAGAGATACTCTCATCCCTGGAAATACAAGACAAAAAAGTCACCAAGTAGCACTGCTATTTCAGTAACAGATGAAAAAGGAACAAATGTAAGGAAAAAATCCAGCTAGCAACACAAGGACTGGGACCATTTTAAAAACTAATAGGAGACAAAGGCATATCACAGCAGATAAATGTAGCCTAATGATGGCTTTGATGAGCCTTTGTCTCTAGCTCTTTGTGCACACTAAAATATGAGGAATTAAAAAAGAGAGAGAGAGAGAGAGAGAGCAAAATAGTCAAAGACTTATCTGTATGTGTCACTAATGAGTGATGAGAACTGGAAAGACAAAGGATGAATTTCGGTGGTTTTGATGGGCCTTTATCAGATATGTCTGTGTGAATTACAAAATATGAGACATGACAGAGAGTAGGAGTGGAGAAAAAGGGAAGAGATAAGTTTGATATGCAAAGAGTAATACATTAAACTTTTTGTGAAAGGAATGTGGGTTGGGAGGGGATGTCTCTCCTGTGATTTTCACAATAATAATCAGCCATTTGATTATCTAGCAGGAATGTCCCAGAAGGATCTGCACACTGCTGAACATATGTTAAAGCACAGGCCAAAGTCTTCTATAGCAAGGAATCTTCACTATGGCTCCTCAGGGAAATATTCAAGTGATTTACTCAACTAGAGTAAGAGGAGTCCCAGACTGTCTAACACAGAGCCATTTCACTTACTTTCACTAGACTGAGTGGAGCCATCAGTCAAGCTGATCTTCAATTTAGTTAATTTTTCATTTCAATCTGACCAATTTTTAAACTAAACCAAAAGTTCAGTTCACGGAAACTACCTGTATGTATGGGCATAGCAAAATAGAAGTTATGTGCTTTTGACAATGAAAACACTAATCTGGGTTGGAACACAGGCTGCCCCGCCTCCTTGCTGTGTTCTTAAGCCACTTAGCATTTGGAGTTCCATTTTCTTTAACTGTCAGTTGAATATGGTAACACCTAGAATGTAGGAGTTTATAAGAATGGAAAGAAAATAATGTATGTAATTCAGATCACCATGCTATTACTTGGAGTAGAATTTGGGGGTACTTTTGAGCTGCTCTGCATAATAATGAGATAAAAATATGAAGTTGGGGAGTAGAAGAGGATCTTGGTTTGGAGAAAGGACAAACCAAAATAAAATACCTGCCAGTGCCAAGACAAGACTAGGGGAAAAAATGCATCTATTAAGGAAATTTAAGGTGTTTGCTTGAGCAAGGGAAGTGAAGTTATAACAGTTTTCATGACTCACTGTGTTAGTTTCCTAAGGCTACTGTAACAAAAATGCCACAAACTAGGTGAGCAACACAAATTTACTGTTTCACTATTGTGGAGACCAGAAGTCCTGGATCAAGGTGTCAGCAGGGCCATGCTTTCTCTCAAGGTGCCAGGGAAAGATCTTTTCCAGGGCTCCCTCCTAGTTTCTGGTAGTCCTTTAGTTTATGGCAGCATAATTCCAGTCTTGACAAGTGTCCCCATATATGCTTATCTGCGTCCAAATTTACCCTTTTCTAAGGACACTACTCATTTTGTCTAGTTAGGTCCCACCCTATTCCAGTATGACTGCATCTTAACTAACGATTTCTACAATGACTCTATTCTGAGCTTAACATCTGAATTTGGACAGACACAATTCAATCCATATAATATTCAGGAATGCTTTATTGGTTGTGGAATTTTTTCTAGAAGAAGTAATAAGGTATTCTGCCCTACATGTTGATGGAGAGAAATGATGAGGAGGAAGATGGCTGGAGGGAGAGTTGAAATGTAGGTTATAACTATGAAATGGCTTCAATGTGTTGATTATAGCAGTAAACAGTCACTGAGCTACTTTATGCAGGCAATAAAACAACTGCAATAAAAAAGGACCTGACCTTTTGAGGATCTTAGGGTGTACTGATGGAGATATACCAAGAGATAATGAAAATGCACTGGAAGCTATAGACCAAAATACAATGGGATCCCAGCAGAGTCATTCACGTATTTGCTTTCTTTGATTCTTAATGGTGTTGTAACATGCTGTTTTAGTCCTTAGAATTTATGAAAGAATGGTTTATCGCCATAGGCATTTCATGTTGAGAATAGCTTCCTAACATAACCTCTCTAATAAAAATCTAGAAAATTGTCATAAATGCCTCTGCCTATACGGACACCAAGTGGTGTAATTGGGTGTGTTTTTAGGTGTCTGTCATTTTCTATTCTACCCATTGTCAAGCTCTCAACCACCAAAAATATGAAAACTGGGGCTCCTGGGTGGCTCAGTGGGTAAAGCCTCTGCCTTCAGCTCAGGTCATGATCCCAGGGTCCTGGGATCGAGCCCCGCATCGGGCTCTCTGCTCAGCAGGGAGCCTGCTTCCTCCTCTCTCTCTGCCTGCCTCTCTGCCTACTTGTGATCTCTGTCTGTCAAATAAATAAATAAAATCTTTAAAAAAAAATAAATAAAAATAAAAAATATGAAAACTGAAGTTTTTGTAAAATGTGAATAAAATTCAGATTAGTTCCTCAAAATAACCTTTAATTTTAATGTTAGAATACTATTTGAATATGATTCCTCATGGTGTCATCTCTAATGATTTTGATATATTTATGGAAAGAATATATTTTATAATATATATAATTTTATTATACATAACATTTGTAGAAATAATATGTTTTATATTATATATTATACATAACTTGATTTTTTAGAGTACTTTTAGGTTCACAGAAATACTGAGATTAAAGTACACAGATTTCCCATATAACCCTAGCCCTACACAAGTATAACGTCCACCATGATCAATATTCCCACAGGGGTACATTTGTTATGAGTGATGAACCTACTCTGAAGCATCATTAAATTTCAAAGTCCATACATTACAGTTCACTTTTGATGTTGTATATTCTGTGAGTTTGGACAAATGTATAAAGGTGTGTAGCAGAGTGTTTTTATTGGCCTAAAAATCCTCTGTGATTTTCTTATTCATTCCTCTCCCTCACCTCCATGAACCCCTGACAACCACTTATCTTTGTACTATTTCTATAGCATCTTTTACCTTTACCAGAATGTCACATGATTAAAATCATACAATATATAGCCTTTTCACATTGGCTCCTTTCACTTACCATATGCATTTAAGTTTCCTTCATGTCTTTTCATGGTTTGATAACTTTTACTTTTTTAGCATTAAATAATATTTCATTGTGTAGATTACTACACTTTTTGAATCGATTCATCTACCAAAGGACATCTTGGTTGATTCCATGTTTTAGCAATTATAAATAAAGCTGGTATAAACATTTCTATGCAGTATTATTTTTACTTATATATAAATAAGTTATAAACTTTGGGGGGGGCGGTAAATCTCAGAAGTGTGATCCCTGGTTTGTTTAGTAAGAGTATGCTTTTTTTTTTTTTTAAACTGTGAAACTGTGGAACTGTTTTCCAAAGTAGCTGGAACATTTTGCATGTTGCTGCAATGAATGTGTCAGTCTCACTCTCTGAGTGAGAGTTCCAGTTGCTCCACATCTCCATGGGCTTTTAGTATTTGTGGATGTTAACAGTTTGGCAGTTCAGATGTAGTGGTATCTCATAGCTGTAATGTGGAACAGCTTTTCATTATTTGCCACCTGTGTGGTTGGTTCTTGTTAAAGTCCCGGCCCATTTTGAAACCAGATTATTTTCTTATTGTTGAGTTTAAAGAGTTTATTGTGTATTTGGGATAACAATACTTTATCAGATAGGTCTTTAGCAAATATATTCTCCCAGTCTGTGTGTTGACTTCCCATTCTCTTGACTTTGTCTTTCACAGAGCAGTTTTTAATTTTAATGAAGTTCAGTTTACCAGTGATTTCTTTCATAGATTATATCTTTGGTATTGTATCTAAAAAGGCATCCCTAGGGGCACATGGTGGCTCAGTTGATTAAGCATCTGCCTTTGGCTCAGGTCATGATCCCAGGGTCCTAGGATCGAGCCTCACACTGAGCTCCCTGCTCAGCAGGGAGTCTGCTTCTCCCTCTGCCTCTGCATCTCTCCCTGCTTATGCTCTATCTCTTGCTAAAATAAATAAATTAAATAAATAAAAAGGCATTCCCAAGATCATATAGGTTTTCTCCTATATTATCTTTTAAGAATTTTATAGTTTTGCATTTTACGTTTAGATCTATAACTCATTTTGAAGTAGTATTTGTGAAGTTTGTAAAGTCTGTTGTCCATATTGTTATTTTTATCTATTTATTATTGCATGTGGCTGTTGTTCCAACACCATTTGTTGAAAAACTATCTTTGCTCCAATCTATTGCCTTTGTTCCTTTGTCAGTGATCAGTTGACTATGTTTATGTGGGTCCATTTCAGGGTTCTATTCTCTATTCTGTTCTATTGATCTATTTGCTCATTTGCCAATAACCTAGTGTCTTGATTACTATAGCTTTATACTAAGACTTGATGTCAAATAATCTTAGTCCTGCAACTTTATTTTCTTCCTTCAATATTCTGTTGGATATTCTGGGTCTAGTACCTCTCCATGGAAACTTTTAGAATCTCTTGATATCTACAAAATAATTCACTGGGATTTTGATTAGGATTACACTGAATCTATACATCAACTTAGGAACAACCAATATTTGACAATTTCAGTCTCCCTATCCAAGACATGAAATATATATTTATTTAGTACTTCACTGATTTTATTTATCAGTTCTGTAATTTTTCTCAGTAGATCTTGTATATACTTTGTTAGATTTATAATTATATATTTCATTTTGGGGGTAATAATGTAAATGGTATTGTACTTTTATTCTCAAATTCCACTTATTCACGTCTGGTATGTACGAAACTATTCACTATTATATATTGACATTGTATCTTTCAGTATTTCTGTAATGACTTATTTGTTCCAGTAGATTTTTGTCATTTTTTCCATAATTTCTATATAGATATAGACCATCATGTTATTTATGAACAAGACAGTTTAATTTCTTTCTCCTCAAACTGTATACATTTTATTTCTCATATTTCTCTTATTGAATTAGCTAATGCTTCCAGTACAGTATTGGAAATAAGTGACAAGAGGGGACATCTTACCTTGTTCCTGATCCTTGTGTGAAATATTCTAATTTCTCACCATTAAATGTTATATTAGTATACATTTTTGTAGATATTCTTTATGAAATTGAGGAAGTTCCCTCTAGTCCTAGTTTTCTGAGAGATTTTTTTTTCCATGGATAGGTGACATATTTTGTAAAATGGTTTTCTGTATCTGTTGATAATGATTGTGTGATTTTTTTTTCTTTCTTAGCTTGTTGATATGATGGATTACTTTAACTGATTTTCAGGTATTGAAATTGCATTGCCATACCTGGGATGAATTTTTTTTTTAAGATTTTATTTATTTAATTGACAGACAAAGATCACAGGTAGGCGGAGAAGCAGGCAGAGAGAGAGAGAGAGAGGAGGAGGAAGCAGGCTCCCCACTGAGCAGAGAGACTGATGTGGGGCTCGATCCCAGGACCCTGAGATCATGACCTGAGCTAAAGGCAGAGGCTTTAACCCACTAAGCCACCCAGGCATTCCCCTGGGATGAATTCTGCAGAGTTGTGCTATATAATTTTTTCTGTGCATTATTGGATTTGATTTGCTGTTATTTTGTTGAGGATTTTTGCATGTACTTTCATGAGAGATATTGGTCTGTAGATCCTGTTTCTGGTAATGTATTTCTGTCTTTGCCATTATTTTATTATTAATTATTAATTATTAATTATTTTATTACTTAACAGAGAGAGACACAGCAAGAGAGGGAACACAAGCAGGGGGAGTGAGAGAGGAAGAAGCAGGCTTCCCACTGAGCAGGGAGCCTGATGTGGGGCTCTATCCCAGACCCTGGGATATCCCAGACCCAGGTCTATCCCAGACCTGAGCCAAGGACAGATGTTTAACATCTGAGACACTCAGGTGCCCCCCCCCGCCTTTTTAAGATTTTATTTATTTGAGAGAGAGAGCACACAAGATGGGGGAAGGAAGACTAAGGGAGGATGGAGAGAGAGAATTTCAAGCAGACTCTGTGCTGAGCCTGGAAGCTGGCGTGGGACTTGACCCTGAGATCATAACCCAAGCCAAAATCAGGAGTCAGATGCTTAAGTGACTGAGTCACCCTGGCACCCTGGTGTTAGGGTAATTCTTGCTTCATAGAATGAATTAGGAAGTATTCCCTCTGCTTCTGTGCTCCAGTTCTATAAAATTAGAATATCTTCCTTAGTATTTTGTAGAATTCACCAGTGAACTCATCAAGGTCTGATGCCTTCTGTTTTATAAAGTTATTAATTACTGATTCAATTTTTATATAGATATAGACATATCCAAGTAGACTATCTCTTCATGTATAAGATACAGCAAATTGTGTCTTTCAAAGGATTGTTCTATTTCATCTAGATTATCAAGTTTGTGGGCATAGAGTTCTTAATATATTTCTTTGTTATCATTTTATTATCTTTTTGACCTGTAGTGATTTCTCCTATTTTATTTCTGATATTATCTTTTTGGAGAACTAGCTTTTAAAAGAAAAAAAAAACACTTTATTTCTTGTTTTCAATTTAATTGTTTTTTGCTCTAATTCTTATATTTATTCTTCTTACTTTGGATTTAGTTTGCTCTTTTTCTAGTTACTTAAGTTATAAACTTAGAAGATTGATTTTAGATCTTTCTTCTTTTCTAAAATATGCTTTCAATAATATAAATTTCCCTCTAAACTGCTTTTACTACATCCAACCCAGCTTGGCAAATTGTCTGGGGGTCTTTTTGTTATTGTTAAGTTCAAAATATTTTAAAATTTCTCTTGAGATTTCTTCCTTGACTCACATGTCATTTAATCTTCATACATTTTAGAATTTTTCTGTTACCTTTTTGTTATTAATATTTTTATTTAATTCCATGTTGTCTGGGAACAGATGTTATATGGTTCCTATTCTTTTAAATTTGTCAAGGTGTGTTTTATTAGCCAGAATAAGATGTATGTTGGTGAATATTCCATGTGAGCTTGAGAAGAATATGTATTCTTGGATAATGTCATCCATAGATGTTAATTATACCCAGGTGACTAATAGTGATGGTGCATCCAACTACGACCTTACTGATTTTTAGCCTGCTGGATCTGTCCATTTTTGATATAGGCATGCTGAAGTCTCCAACTACGATAGTAGGTTATCTATTTCTTCTTGAAAATCTACCAGTTCTTGCTTCATGTAGTTTTATGCTCTGTT
Organism: Enhydra lutris kenyoni; assembly: GCF_002288905.1. Lineage (NCBI taxonomy): Eukaryota > Metazoa > Chordata > Mammalia > Carnivora > Mustelidae > Enhydra > Enhydra lutris. The sequence goes on from NW_019154121.1 coordinate 18,965,494, forward strand.
TTTAGGGGCATACACATTAAATTGTTGTTTCTTCTTGGAGAATTTACTCCTTTATCATTTTATAATGCCCTCTTTTATCACAAATAACTTCCCTGCTTTGAAGTTGGCCCTGGCTGAGATTTATGGAGCTGCTGCTGCTTTCTTTATATTAGTGTTAGCATGGTATATTTCCCCTATCTATCTGTTTTTAATCTGTATCTGTCTTTATATTTAAAGTGTGTTTGGTTTTTGTAGAAAACATATAATTGTGTCTTTTTTTAACTACTCTGATAATCTGTCTTTTAATTAGTGTTTTTAGAACATCAGCATTCCAAGTGGTTATTTATATAGTTGGATTAATAGCTACTATATTTGTTACCATTTTCTCTTTGTTTCTAATTCTTGTTCTTATTTTTGTCTCCACTTTTTTTATGCTTTTTGTGATTTTAATTGAGCATTTTATATGATTTCATGCTCTCTCCTTTCTTAGCATGTCAGATACTTTTTTTTTTAAGTTGGGTAAAGTTGTAATACATTTATAACTAATCCAAGTTCACTTTCAAGTAACACTATAACTGGTGGACATTAGCAAGATAGTGAAGTAGTTTAATACTGTATTTCTCCCAAAGAACACTGATTCTGACAATTACTCATGGATTGACAATCATGGGAGTCTAGCAAAGAAGTTCCAACACACAATCTGGAAAAAAAAAATCTGAGTTTTGGGAGTACGTGGGTGGCTCAGTCGGTTAAGCATCTGATCTTGGTTTTAGCTCGGGTCCTGATTTCATGGTTTGTGGGATCCAGCACCTCACTGGGCCCTGTGCTCAGCAAGAGTCTGCTTGGATCTTCTCTCCCTCTGCCCCTCCCATCATGCTCTCTCTCTCAAATAAATAACTAAATCTTAAAAAAAAAAAAAAAAAGTCTGAGTTTGGACACATTGAAGAAATTAGGGGGAACAGTTTCACTTTACTCATATCATCCTACCCCAAGCCAGCACATCTCAGTGCCCAAAGAGAACTTCTAAGCCTATAATTTCCCCATAAGGAAAAGTGAGAGTTTATGAGTGAGTGCCTGCCATCCCCAGTTGTGTGGGACCCTGCCAAAGAGGCCTACTTTCTTCTTACCCCATCTAGAATACTGAGTTGTGCTGCATACCTAGAGTATAGTACAGGGCTGGGAAAACAGCAGCCAGGATTCCAAGGATATCAAAGAGATATTGTTTTGTGGAACTTATCAGGAAGCACACCCACAAGCTTCTAGGTCATCTCACTGGCAAATCTGCCCAACAAGCCCACAGATACCACCAATATTCTGCATGCCTTACCCTCACACACATATGACCAGCTCCCTGCACACACCTGATAGTAGTGAGTATGAGATTTTACAGATATTTAGTTAGCACACTCAGAAAGTTAGCATAAGTCTGCAGGTGTGGGAGAAACCAGACAAACTTGAACTTTCAGAACCAACCTGGGAAAAGCAAACTGGAGATTGTTGGCACCCAGCCAGACTTTGCAGGATCCAGAGAAGAGATTCAATATTTAGAATTTCCCGCAAAGAGAGAATAAGAAATACGTAGTAGGCATATCCATAGGAAGGATCTGAGAACACCTCAAAATCCCTGGCAGGGCAGCAGAATGCACTTTTTTCCTAAAGCCAATCAGTAAAGACTGGAGGAGTTGGTTGCTTTTTCAGTTGCAAAGAAAACAACAGAAGACTTCAAGGAACATAAAAATCAAGGAAACATATCACTACCAAAAGAATGTGATAATTTCCCAGTAATAACCCCAAAGAAATGAAGACATTTGATTTGCCTGATGAGTAGTTTTTTTAAATAAGCTCCGTTAGCTATACAAAAACAAACAAAGACAATTTAATGAAATAAAAAAACTAATACATAATCTTAACAAGAAGTTTAATGGAGAAATAGACATGATAAACATGGAACCAAAGAAAATTCTAGAGCAAAGGAATACAACAAATGAAATTTAAAAATGCAATAGTGTCAGTAGCAGACTTGATACAATGGAAGAAAACAATCTGTAGTCAAAGATAGATTGTTTGAAATACTTCAGAGAACAACAACAACAAAGTGAAGAAAGCCTATAAAAATTATAGGATACCATAAAATGAAACAATCTACATATTTTGGAATCTCAGAAAGAGAAGCGAAGGAGAAAGGGGTAGAAAGCTTATTTAAAGAAATAATGGCTGACAATACCACAAATCTGGGGAAACATATGGATATCCATATTCATAAAGTTCATAGATCCCCTAAAAGAACAACCCAAAGAGATCTTCTCCAAAATGATTTATAATAGAACTATCTACAATCAAAGACAAAGAGAGAACATTAAAAGCATCAATATTTAAAACAAACAAAAAGCAAAATGAAAAACAAACAAACAAACAAAAACTCTTCTTCACGTACAAGGGAAGGACCCTCTTAAATCTATCACCAGAAACCTGGCAGAATAGGAGAGAGTAAGATGATATATTCAGAGTGCTGAAAGAAAAAAAAAAGTGCCAACCAAGAATACTTTGTCTGACAAAACTATGCTTCAGTAATGAAGGAGAGATACTGCTTTTCCCAGACAAACAAAAGCTGAGGAAGTTTATCACCACTAGACTTGCGTTACAACAGATGCTGAAATTGCTAATTACGAACATAAACATATAAAACATATTGGCAAGTATGTAGTAAAAAAAATCTAGACTGCAATATGGTGGTATGTTAATCACTTTAGTATAAAGGTTAAAGAACAAAAGCATTAAAATAACTATAGCTACAATAATTTTTAATGTATACACAATATAAAAAGACAAATCATAAAATAAAACATAAAACATTGTTAAGAGTAAAAGAATTGTCTTTGTATGTGATCAAAGTTATTTATTATCAATTTAAAATAGACTATTATAATAATAAGATGTCTTATGTAAGCCTCAGAGTAGCCACATAACAAAAACCTACAGCAGATCTACCAAACATAAAGAGAAGGAAATCAAAGGAAACCACTATGGAAAATCATCAGTTCACAAAGAAAGAAAGCAAAAAAGGAATAAAGGAACAAATAAGTGACTAAACAGCCAGAAAACATTTAATAAGATGACATTAGAGAATCCTTACCTATCAGTAATTACTTTTAATGTAAATGGAGTATATTCTGCATCACAAGGTATACAGTGACTAAATGCATAAAGACAAACTCAACTACATACTGCCAATAAGAGATACACAGCTTCCAGGACACACATAGGTTAAAAGTGAAGGAATAGAAGGAGATATCACTTCCAAGCAGAAACCAAAAGATAGCAAAGGTGGCTATATTAAATCAGATAAATTTAAGTCAAAAACTTTGATAAGAGACAAAAGATCATTATATAATGATAAAGGGGTAACTAATGCATCAAGTAGATAAAACAGTTCTAAAAGTTTATGGACCCAACATTGAACACGTAAAAATATTAAGTAAATACCATTATGAAGGGAGAAACAGACAACAATCAATAATAATAGCGAACATTACTTCCTCACTTTCAACAATAAATACATTATTCAGACCAAAAGAATCAAGAAAAATAAATTGGACATAAACCATACTATAGACTAAATGGACCTAAAAGACATATACAGAACATTAATACAATGGCAGCAGAATGTACATTCTTCTCAACTACACATAAAACATTCTACAGAATAGATCAGATGTTAATGCACAAAACAATGTATCAAAGAAAAAATTGAAAAGAAATAAAGATATCATGGAACAAATAAAAATGAAGTACACCATAACAAAACTGATGGGATATAGCAAAAGTGGTTCTAAGAAGGTAATTGACAGTGATAAATGACTATATTAAGTAAAAAAGAAAGATCCCAAATAGAGAACTTTACATCTCAAAGAACTAGAAAAAGAGGGGAAAAAATCCCAAAATTAGCAGAAAGAAGGAAATAACAATGACAAGAACAGAAATAAATCCAAAAGAGAACAGAAAAATAATAGAAAATAATCAATGAAAATAAGAGCATTTTGTAACAGGTAAACAAAGTTGACAAATCAGTGCTGGCCTAAGAAAACTGAGAGAACACAAATGAATAAAATAAAAAATGAAAGAACGCCATGACAATGGATACTACAGAAATACAAAATATCCTGGGATATCAATGAACAATTATATGTCAATAAATTATATGACTTAAATAAATTGATAAATTCCTAGAAACATACAACCTACTAAGAGTGAATCAATCATGAAGAAACAAAAACTCTGAATGCACAATAATGTGTCAAGAATTGGGATCCATAATCAAAAACCTCTCAACAAAGAAAAGCTCAGGTCATAATGATTTTACTGGGAAATTCTACCAAAAGTTTGAAGAAATAATTCAAATCTTCCTCAAAGTCTTGCAAAAAATTGAAGAAGAGGCAACACTTCCAAATTCATTTTATGAGGTCAGCATTACCATGATACCAAAGCCAGAGAAGTACAAAATAGGGAAAGGAGAATACAGGCTGATATCCCTGAAAAACATAGACAGGAAAAAAACCTCAACATATCATTAGCAAACCAGATTAAACAGAACATTAGGAGGATTACACATCGTGATCAATTTGGATTTATTGCTAGGATGCAAGAATGGCTCAATATAAACAAATAAATAAATGTGATACACAAACATTAACAAAAGGAAGAATAGAGATTATATGATCACCTGAATGGATATAGAAATAGCATTTAAAAAAATTCTCCATCTTTCATGATAAAAACTTTAACAAATTGGGCATAAAAGAAATGTACACAAACACAATAAGGTTAAAGATTGTAATCCCACAGCTAACATCAAATTTAGTGGTGAATAGCTGAAAACATTTCCTCTAAAACCAGGACAAGACAAGGATGCCCACTCTTGCCACTTCTATTCAACATCATAGTAGAAGTCCTAGCCAATGCAATTAAGCAAAAGGAAAAATAAAGAAAATGTATTTGAATAAGAAAGGAAGAAGTAAAACTGTATATCTTATGTTTAAAAAAAATTCTAAAATTCAGCTGGAATCAGAAATACCCTGAATAGCCAAAGCAATCTTGAGAAAGAAGGACAAAAGTAAAAGCATATCTTGATTTCAAAATATATTACAAAGCTATAGAAATCAAAACAGTATGATCCCAGTATAGTAACAGACACATAAACCAATGGAACAGAATAGAGAGGCCAGATATAATTCCATGCATTTGTGTTCAACTAATCTTTGACAAAGGCACTAAGAACACACAATGGGAAAATCATAGTCTCTTCAGTTAAAGGTATTGGCCAATGTGGATATCCACATGCTTAAAGAATGAAACTGGATGCCTACCTTACACCACTCACAAAAATTAATGTTGGTGGAAATGTAAATTGGTACAACCATTATAGAAAACAGTATGGAGGATCCTTAAAAAATTAAAAACATAAGTGTGATATGATCCACCAATCCCATCTCTGAACATTTATTTCAAGGAAATGAAATCTGTATCTTGAAGAGATATCTGCCTTCCCATCTTTTCTGCAGTATTATTCAGAATAGCAGAAATGAGAAAAAAACCTAAGTGTCGACAGGTGAATGGATAAGATGTGGTTCTGCATGTATGTGTATGTGTATGTACGTGTGCAATATATAAAATACACATATATTTATATATAATATATATACACATTATATATATGGCATGCACTATATATTTATATATATGTATGTGTGTGAGTGTGTATATATATATATATATATATATATATATATATATCATAGTGTTCAGTCATGAGAAAAAAAAATTTCCATTTACAACAGTAAGGATGGACCTAGAGGACATTGGGTCTATGTGAAATTAGTCAGATGAAGACAAATACTGTATGATCTCATTTATCACAAGTAGAATTAAAAAAAAAAAGTCAAACTCATAGAAACAGAATTATGCAGTGGTTACCAGGCCCTAGAGTTTGCAGGAGATAGGGAGATGCTATTTAAATGGTATAAGCCTTTAGTAATAAGATGAATAAGCTCTGAGGATCTAATGTACATCATGGCAATTATAGTTAATAATACTGTGTTGCATAATACAAATTTTCTAAGAGAGTAGACTTTAAGCATCATCAACACAAAATAAACAAAAAAGTAACTTTGTAAGATGATGATTATGTTAATGAACTCAATCATGGTAATCATTTCACAAAATGTATCTGTCAAATCATCATCTCTTATACTTTATATGTATATTATATATATTATATATATTTATATATATTTATATATATTTATATATACACACACAATTTATTTGTCTATTATATCCTTAAAAAATTGAAAATAAAAAGTGTGATTGGGAATGGCTGAATGAGGGGGTGTAAGTTGCTATTTTGAAATGGGTGGTCAGAAAAAGCCTCATTAACAAAGGGATATTTTAACAGATGTTGGAAGGAAATGAAGAACTTAGCTATAAGACAGATCTGAGAGATGAACATTTCAGGCAAAGGGAATAGGCAGCAAAGCGCTTGGCATGGTCTGCAAAGAGCGCAGTGTGGCTAGAATGGAGCAAATTGTGTGGAGGGGGAGGAGAGAGAAACAAATATGAAATGGGGGAACTATGATAGATTGGTCATGTGGGGTCTTGGTGGCCACTGAAGGATTTCTGAGTGAGTTGGAGAGTCACTGCAGAATTTCAAGCAAAGATATGGCATGATCTGTCTTACATTTTAAAAAAATCATCCTTCTAAAAGTGGGGATTAAAAGCAGGGATAATGCAGGCAAAACATGATAGTTTGGACTGAGTGATATAGCATTAGAGAAGGTAAAAGCTGGTTTAATTACAAGTATAATTTAAAGGCAGAGTCAAGAGGATTTTCTCTTAGAGTGGATATTAGATAGTGATTATTTTATTTAAGGAAAATAAAAAAATATTTTAAATACCTAAGGTTATATGAGTTATCATAAAGGAGAGACTTCTGTAACTTTCACAGCACAATTACCTAAAAGGTAAAGTGAAAAAAGAAACAATGTGTAGTGTTTGCAGTGCCTGCATCATAACTTTATATTTTATATGCCTAATAAATAAATATGCATTTTTAAAAATAACACCCCACTGCTTCACAGGTAGTGTGAGTACTTCATAATGACAAAATTCATAATTCCTCCCTCTTATCCCTTATATCATTGCTGTCTTTCATTTCATTTATATATAAGCATTCATATAAATATTCACACATATTATTAAATACATTCTTGCTCTTATTGTTTTGACCAAACTATTACCTGTTAGGTTTAATCAAGAATGAGAAAAAATAAATTTATTTTACTTTCACTTACATCTCCTCTTTTTTCTTTTTCTTTCTTTCTTTTTTTTTTTCTTTTTTTGTAGATCCAAGTTTCTAACTTTTATTAGTTTCCTTCTCTCTAAAAAATTTCTTTGGGGCACCTGGGTGGCTCAGTGGGTTAAAACTTCTGCCTTTGGCTCAGGTCATAATCTCAGGGTCCTGGGATCGAGCCCCGCATAGGGCTCTCTGCTTGGCAGGGAGCCTGCTTCCTCCTTTCTCTCTGCCTGCCTGCCTCTCTGCCTACTTGTGATTTCTATCTGTCAAATAAATAAATAAAATCTTTAAAAAAAAGAAAAAGAATTTCTTTCAACATTTCTTGCAAGGCAAGTCTAATCTCAGTTTTTGCTTCTCCTTTTCAGGAAAGTTTATTTTCATTCAGTTTTGAAAGACACTTTTGCTGATACAAAAGTCTAGGTTGGTGATTTTTGTTCTGTTCGTTTGTTTTGTCATTGAACACTTTGAATATTTTTTTCTACTCTCTTCTTGCTTGTGCAGTTTCTGAGGAAAAGTTGGATGTAATTCTTCATTCCTTTATAAGTAAAGTGTTACCCACCTCCTCTCATGTCTCTCATGTCTCTGGATTCTTTCAGGACTTTTTTCTTTCTCTTTCATTTTCTGTAGCTTGAAATAATATGCCTAGGTATAATTTGGGGGGGGGGGTTGGGTTGTTGTTTTTTTTTTTTTAATTTTATTTAATTTTATTTTTTTTCTGTGTTCCAAAATTCATTGTTTATGCATCACAACCAGTGCTCCATGCAATACGTGCCTTCCATAATACCCACCACAAGGCTCACCCCCCATCCCCCCCAAACCCTCAGTTTCTCAGAGTCCACAGTCTATCAGGGTTTGTCTTCCCTTCCAATTCCCCCCAACTCACTTCTCTTCTCCATCTCCCAATGTCTTCCGTGTTATTCCTTATGCTTCACAAGTAAGGGAAACAATATGATAATTGACTTTCTCTGCTTGACTTATTTCACTCAGCATAATCTCTTCCAGTCCCATCCATGTTGATACAAAAGTTGGGTATTCATCCTTTCTGATGGAGGCTTAATAATCCATTGTATATATGGACCATATCTTCTTTATCCATTCATCCGTTGAAGGGCATCTTGGTTCTTTCCACCATTTGGTGACTGTGGCCATTGATGCTATGAACACTGGGGTACAGATGGCCCTTCTTTCACTACATCTGTATCTTTGGGGTAAATACACAGTGGTGCAATTGCAGGGTCATAGGGAAGCTCCATTTTTAATTTCTTAAGGAATCTCCACACTGTTTTCCAAAGTGGCTACAACACAACTTGCATTCCCACCAACAGTATAAGAGGGCTCCCCTTTCTCCACATCCTCTCCAGCACTTGTTGTTTACTGTCTTGATGATTTTGGCCATTCTAACTGGTGTATGGTGCTATCTCAGTGTGGTTTTGACTTGAATCTCCCTGAGGGCTAGTGATGATGAACATTTTTTCATGTGTCTGTTAGCCATTTGTATGTCTTCTTTGGAGAAGTGTCTGTTCATGTCGTCTGCCCCTTTTTCGATTTGATTATCTGTTTTTGGGTGTTGAGTTTGAGGAGTTCTTTGTAGATCTTGGATATCAGCCTTTTGTCTGTAGTATGATTTGCGAGGTATCTTCTCCCATTCCATGGGTTGCCTCTTTGTTTTGTTGACTGTTTCCTTTGCTGTGCAGAAGCTTTTGATCTTGATAAAGTCTCCAAAGTTCATTTTCACTTTTGTTTTCTTTGCCTTTGGAGACATATCTTGAAAGAAGTCGCTGTGGCCGATGTCGAAGAGGTTACTGCCTGTGTTCTCCTCTAGGATTTTGATAGATTCCTGCCTCACATTGAGGCCTTTTATCCATTTCGAGACAAGTGTTAAGATACAGAGTCATATTGATATGAAAACATTAATAGTAGGGAATCTTAACACACCACTCTCAGTAACAGACAGATCATCCAAGTGGAAAATCAATAAAGAAACATGAGCATTGAATGACACATTGGACCAGATGGACCTCATAGATATATAGAGAACATTCCACCCTAAAACAACAGAATACTCATTCTTCTCAAGCGCACATGTAACTTTCTCCAGAATAGACCACATACTGGGTCATAAATCAGGGCTCAACTGATACCAAAAAATTGAGATTATTCCCTGCATATTCTCAGACCACAATGCTTTGAAACTGGAACTCAACCACAAGAAAAAGTTTGGAAGGAATTAAAACATTTGGAAGCTAAAGACCACCCTGCTTAAGAAAGTTTGGATTAACCAGGAAATCAAAGAAGAACATAAACAATTAATGGGAACCAATGAGAATGAAGACACTTTGGTCCAAAACCTATGTGATATGGCAAAGGTGATCCTAAGGGGGAAATACATAGCCATCCAAGCCTCCCTCTAAAAAACTGGCAAATCCAGAATACACCAGCTCTCTTTACATCTTAAAGAACAGAAGAACCAACAACAAATTAAGCCAACACCACACACAAGAAGGGAAATAATGAAGATTAGAGCAGAGATCAATGAGATAGAAACTAGAGATACAATAGAACACATCAATGAAACTAGAAGCTGTTTATTTTTTTCTTTTCTTTTCTTGCTGTTGTTACGTTTTGTTTTGTTTTGTTTTGTTTGCTTTTATCCTGCTTGGTGTTTTCCGAGCTTTTCGGATCTGTGGCTCTGTCTTGGACATTAATTTAGGAGAAATTCTCAGTCATTATTATTTCAAATATTTCCTCTGCTCCTTTCTCTCTTTCTGGTATTCTATGCATATTCTACATCTTTTGTTCATATCCCATCAAAGGTATTCTTGCTTTCTGTTACAGTGCTTTGATGTCTAACACTTATTTTTGGTCCTTTTCTAGGATTTTTATCTCTCTGCTTATATTGCTCATCTGTTCTTGTATGTTGTCTTCTTTATCTGTTTGAGCACTTAGCATATTAATCATAGTTTGAAGTTACTAGTCTGTTAATTCCAACATCCATGTCACATATGGCTCTGATGCTTACTTTATCTCTTCAAATTGTGAGTATGTATGTTTTTCTTTTAGTATGTCTTGTAATTTTTTTTCTTGACAGTGTTGTATGACACATCAGGTGAAAAGAACTGCTTTGGTGATTTAGTGGCAAGGTGTGATGGGGAAACATTCTGTCATCCTATTATTAGGTGTTATTCTTTTAGTAGGCCTATCCCTCTGTTCTGTGAACTTCACAAGTATTTCTTGGTTTTGTTTGTTTTCTCCCTCCTTGGCTGGGAAAGGATCACAAAAGTGGGCTAGAATTGTGGATGTCCCTTCAGCAGGTTAGTTAGACCATGTTAATTCCCTTGTCAGGTAAGGTACTAGTTAACTAGTTTCTCATGAGGACAGGCCTTGTTAAAAAGAACAAAGTGCACTGGTATATTTCAAAAGAGTTCCTTTTTCCCTTTCCCTCCTGAAAGCATGAGAGGAATTTTCTTTGCCTTTTATGGTGAGATCCTGATCAAGTTTTTGATGTAATCTCACAAAAGTGTATAGCTCTGGGTCCCTCTGACATTTTTAATTCCCAGGCGTGTCTATACTGAGACTTCAGCAATTCAGTTATGGTTCAGGTTTTTCTACCTGGGCACTGGCTCACTGCTCATGAGTCACTGCTCCTGTAAGTCGTGACTCCCTGAATTCACAGGTCTATCTCTCTAGTCATGAGGGCACCCGTTTGCCCTCTACCCTCACATCTCTTACAGATGGAGGAAGAGTTGTGATTTTCAGGCTGTTCAGCTTTTTACTTGCTATTATAATGGAGTGGTGACTTTGAAGATCCTTCTTTCCTTATAGGCAGAACTGGAAGGAAAAAAGAGTGTGTGTTTGTGGCGGGGTGGGGGGGAAGGTTGTGTGTAACTCTTTTTAAATTAGCTTTTCTCTCTTAGGTGAACTGAAGATAAGAGATTTCAGCTAAATTTCTATGGTGCTTAATATACAAACAAAGGCAATCCGATGGAGAAGAAAGTAAAAAGGCCTTTAATGTTACATATTTATACAGTAATCCCCCCTTCCTGCAGTTTATCTTTCCATGGTTTCAGTTATCCACGATCAACCACTTTCTGAAAGCAGATGACCCTCCCTTATGACCTATTGTCACAACGTCCACAGTAACCTAACACTGTCACAATGCTTACATCATTCACCTCTCTTTATCTCATCACATTGACATTTTATCATATCACATCATCACAAGAAGATATTTTGAGAGCAGAGACCACATTATATAATTTTTATTACAGTATATTGTTATAATTGTTCTATTTTATCAGTATTATATTAATTTATTAGTGTGCCTAATCTATAAATTAAACTTTGTCATAGATATGTATGTGTAGGAAGAAACAGTGAGATGGCTCCAGTACTATATTTAAATAGTATATGTAGGCACCCAATGGGGGTTTTGGAACATCTCCTCTGTGGATAATTAGGGAACTATGCTATGTGGTTTTGAGTGTCTAGATTCTCCATGTACAAACCATGTATGATTTATGCAAATTTTATTAGTGTTCCCAAGCTATCCTTTTTTCCTTGGAATAATGAAGAAAATAATGCATACCTTGCAGTTTCAATGGCCCATTTAACCCTCACAATAATAAAAAGTAAGTGAGGTATCTTTTGGTGCTTTACAACCAGCATACAATGATTATTATTAGTTTTTCCTACTCTCCATCCGACCTCCCTCTTCTGAATCAAAACCCCCCTTCACAAAACCTGCTCCCTCACACATACCCCTACAACTTTCTTTGACTAGTAGTTAGGAAATTTCAGCTGTTATTTTGTGTTAGATTGAAGCATTTTAGTTCACAATAAAAATAGTTTGGAATCAAGTTGTGATTACAAGCCTGCCCTTTGGGCTAGTGAAGCTGAAAGGCCAGCACTGAACCACCATATGGGCTGTGCTTAGAGGGGCCTGTTGGAACCATGCATTTAAGTCCATTTCTTCCTGAGAAAAATTAGATGAAGCCATCTAATGCTTCCAGGAGCTTTGAAAATGATCACCTGTTGGACCCAGACTCAGGGTAAATTGCTTTCATTTGAATACGATTTGGAATTTGTTCAACTAATCACAGTCTGTTAATTGCATTTTGGAGGAAGAAAGAAATTGAGTGAAGCAACTGGTCCTTGTTAGATTCGAGCCAGCCATGGGATTCAGCATGTGGCTACAGCATTCTACCTTGTTAATCTCAATAAAAGGCAGACTTTGCAAGCTGTAATAATTAAATTCCCCTTTAAAAAACAAAGTAAGTTCTGTAGGGGAACATGTTATGCTATACTGTATCAGATTTATGTATATTATATGTCCTATTTACATTAACCATATTCTTTATCCAAAAATGCCAGTTACCAATAATCTTATGTACCTTCATTATCCAGGACCAAAGACCCATGCTGGTTTTTCACTTTGGCAAGAGAGGGAATTTTGAATATAATAATAACACCATGCTCCACAGTTTTCCTAATAAATTTTTTCTCTAGTCTGAAACAAAGTTATCATGCTAGTTTGAATACCAGCTGTGCCAACTTTGTAGTTGAGTAAACTTGGTAAAAATATACCACTTCTTAAAATCTCTATCTGAAGTGACCAGTTCTTATTTTTAGAGATATGATGGGACAAAGCTAGAAAGTTTGTATAACACATTTAGCATAGAGTTTAACCCACAGTTAGTAATAGTAGTATAGTGCTATTAAACAGAAGCAGTGGTAGTAGTAAAGATGTAGTTATACCACATTATTATTTGGATGAGTAAAATCCATCCCAAGTCTGATTTCCTTCTTTCCTCTCAAATATCTATATTGATTCATTTATCATCAATCTCTGCTGACTTTTTTCTAAACAGTGATTTTATTAAGTACCCATGATTTGTATATAAAATAAAAATGATCATTGTCTTTAAAAAGATTATAATGCATTTTAGGTGATGTGAATAATATACACTGGTACCAACAAAATGGAATTACTTAGTAGTTACTGTTTCATTCCTATAAATATAAGACCAGATGCCTAAAAACACTTACAGATACAGTATCAAGAAGAGAACAGAAATGATCTATAGCCCCAAAATTAAAAGATTGTTGGAAAGTAGTTTTTATTTGGTTTGTTTGTTTGTTTGTTTGTTTTTTAACAAATATCCCAAATCTGAGTACTCTAAGTGATATTTGCCCACATATTCTGAACAGAGGAGCTGGATTCATAACACAGCTCAGGATGACAGGTGATAAACACCCACCTGTTCTGAGAAGTGCTTGATATATCACCTCTGAACTTGCTGAGAGGTGTCCAGAATCACTCCAGAAGCTCTCACTAGCCCATCCATCACATATTGCCAAGCTATGTACAAATGGCTAAAGTTTTATTGTAATGACAAAGATAAGAGGATTTCTTGAATGGGTTTCATAGGAGCAGAAAACACTCTAATGCTTCCTCCACTGCAGTCATTGTGAACTAGATTTCTCAGTTCCTGAAAGTAAAAGTGATCTCATGACTGAACAGCTATGTGACATGCTAAAGATACTGTCCTGCTGATGCAAAAGAAAGATCTAACAAAGCAAATTGAATATAGGATTGGGGAAGAGAAAAGCTCTTTCATATTGAACCTTAAGGAGTTTCTCTCATTAATAACCTGGTTGTATAATCAATAACACACAAATAGAAACAATTCAAATTGCTGTTTTCATTTAGCATTATAAATAGTTTTTCTCACTTAATATTATTTTTTAAATCAATTCCTCTCCTGTTGCACTTGAAATTTTTTATAATTTTTTTGCCATTAAAGATTAAGGTATAGGGTGCCTGGGTGACTTTGGCTCAGGCCATGATCTCAGGGCCATGGGATTGATCCATCAATCCATTGAGCCCTGGGCTTAGTGGGGAGTATGCTTGTCCCTCTCCCTCTGCCCCCACTTGTATTCTCTCTCTCTCAAATAAATAAATGAAGTATTTTAGAAATTTTGGTATGCATGAACAAATTTATACGTAATAGTTATTCAACATTTCTGATTATTTCCTTTGCATGAATTACAAGGCACAAGGCTATGACCACTTTTAAAGATCTGGATACATATCATCAATATGCTCTCTGTAAAGGTTACAATAATTAGAGGTGTCATGAGGTTATACTAATCTTGGGTTCCAGCAGCACTATATGATTGAGCCACCACATCATGGGAAGAACACTGTAATAAGTGGGAAAAAAAAACTGTTTTATTCCCATTATAGGATGAGGTTGATTTATATATATATATATATATATATATATACATATACATATATATATATATGTGCACACACACACACACACACACACACTTATTTTATTTATTTATTTGCCATCAGATTTTTTTCTTATGGCAATCAACCTTCTTTGATTCTTTATCCATTTATCTATTGAAATTTTAGTGAGTTTTTAATTGATTTCTAAAAACTCTTTGTGTGTGAAAAAGTATAAACTTTGCTACTATAGGTATAGCAAGATTTTTCTGTCCTTTGCCACTTGTTTTTAGGTGTGTTTCTGTTATATTTTCCCATGAAGTTAACTAAATGTTTTAAAAATATGAATTCATTACTACAATGGACTGATGAGCATGCTGATTCGCATTTATTATTCAGTTCAATCCTCATGAATAACCTATTTAGTAGGTATTTCAGTATTAAAAATTCAAAAAAAACCCTGAGATTCTGATATGCTTAGTGATTTATATAAGACCATGTGGAAAATTTGAATAGTTGAAAGTACCACCATGTTCTCTCTATTTAATATACACTGATTTTTCTGCAATACCTTGAAGTTGTTGAATGTAAGTATTAAAATCCCGAATCTACTTGACCTCAGCTAATTCACAAAATTTTCACAACTACTCTGGGATGTAGTTGGGAATATTATATTCATTTTACAGATCAAAAAAACTGTGGCTCAGGATGTTAGATTCTTTCCCAAAGTAAGCTAAGAACAGGATTTGAACTCAGGTAGTTTAACTGAAGAAAGTGTTTAGTAACATCTGCATCTTATGTAAACAAGCTAAAAATCAGATAATGCTGATCACAAAAGTGAAAAAACATTTGCAAATTCGCAGTAAGGTCAACATTTACTAAGTTTGTTAAATTGTGGTCATTTGATCAAAACTATGTAACATGTCGGGGCGCCTGGGTGGCTCAGTGGGTTAAAGCCTCTGCCTTCGGCTCAGGTCACGATCCCAGAGTCCTGGGATCGAGCCCTACATCGGGCTCTCTGCTCAGCAGGGAGCCTGCTTTCTCCCCTCTCTCCCTCTGCCCGCCTCTCTGCCTACTTGTAATCTCTGTCAAATAAATAAATAAAACCTTTAAAAAAAAAAAAACTATGTAACATGTCGAGGTATCTCTAATTTTTCAAAGTCACCATTAAAGAGAGAAAAAAAATTAGCGACTTTCTTCTATCAACTGAGACTAATCATACCCTAAATATTTTATTTGGAGAGAAGTGCAAATAGCACCCTGAAACCATTCTTATTTCAACATTTATGAACAAATTAGGAAAAAGATTATAATTACTTTTTTAATATCATAAATTTCAAAGATTTAAGATTTACAACTTTAGATGAAACACAAGTAAAGTATATCATCTTTAAAATGTGTTTGCAAACCATTCTTAACACCTCATTTGAATTTAATTGAAATTTATTTATTATTAACTGGACAAAAGTCAAATGTGAAAAATATTCCTAGTTCATACATATTCCTAGGAAATATTATGATAGGCTTTGTTTGAGGTGGTATTATATGGTCTTCCTGGCCCCTTGACATTGTTTTACACATGGTAAAAAAAAATTTTGTCAGCTAAATGAATGAATGATATTTATCTAACAATGTTTTTATACATATTGTTTATAATCAGTCTTCTTTCTTTGTAAGAAGAGTTAATGTTCCCTTTTCACAGAGTTAGTAACTTGTTTGTAATATATTTTTTGAGTCTGTGTCCTCTGTTTGACAGTGAGCTTGAGGTCAGGGCTGGGCTTTCATTCACTGTGGAATCTGTACTACTTTGCATAATACTGTGTCACAAAATGCAAAAAGTCAATACATATTGGCTTAATGAATAATGAAAGATCTTGAAATCTGGGGAAGGTAAGAATTTTATTTATTTATTTGACAGAGAGAAAGAGGGGGAACCAGAGAGTATGCGGGGAGGAGGGTGGGAGAGGGAGGAGCAGAGGAAGAGGGAGAAACAAATTCCCCACTGAGCAGGGAGCCCAGAGAGAGGACGGAAGTGAGGCTCAATCCTAGGACCCTGGGATCATGACCTGAGCTGAAGGCAGACGTTTAACTGACAGAGCCACCCAGGTACCCCTATAATGTGACTTGAGTTTGCATCAGACAATATGGGAATATTTGGGGCCTAAAAGATAAAGAAGTTGAACACTTGCGCTTTTCATAGCATTATTTTTTTTTCTGTTCTTCCAGTCTCTCCGTTTTATTTTTTTACCTGATAAAATCTTTTTGAAAATGGAAATATCTGCCTTTTCTACTTTCTCCTGCTTAGAAACTGTCAATTCCAAAGGCTTCAATTTTAATGTTCAAGTCCCTTTTCAAAATAAAATTGAAAATACGTGTCTTGGTTGAGTGTGTGCATTTAAGAAGAAAAGTTTATAATAGCTTTTAATACTAGTATTTTTTAAAAGCTAAGAGGCTTTAAAAAAATAATAAAACTTCCTCATTGGATATCCAACAACCATAAGAAAAAAATAACAAAAAATATAGAAAACATTAGGAGGCTGAATGGTCTTGACAGCTGCATTGAACAATGAACTACACTGTACAGAAAGCCATGAATAATGAAAGGCTTTTCTGGAATGATTAGAAAGGTGAAGGCCAGTGCCTTAGAAAATTATTCCAAGAAACTTTATCAATCCCAAATGTCTCTGTTTATTATCTACTGCTTTTTTTTTTTTTTTTTTTTTGCTACAGTCATATTAATGTTAATAGTGATGTGCTGACTTTAAAGGACTGGGATGACTTGAAAGGTGGGCACTTGTGATTTTTCTCAGTTTCTGTCCCTTGTCACAACTATGCTGTGTAGGTCTCACAACTTCCAAGGACAGAGGACATCTTATGTGGGTCAATCCATACTACTCTGTTGGCTACATATTGCTGACACTCCCAGCCAGACTGATTAGAAGGGGCCGCAAAGGAGCCTGTGAAATCCCCTTCATAGACATAAATAACATTTCTAGGAGAGAAAGGGAAGGGAATGAGTATTTTTGTTTTTTGATTTGCCAATTACATATATTTCATATAATGTTTACTTTTGTCATTTAAGATGTATATCATTATTATCCCAGCTTACAAATGGGGACACAAAGCTCTGAAAAGTTAATTTAGCCAACAATTAATTAAATTAAATTAAATTAAATTAATTTAATTAATTAAATAATTAAGACTAATGCCTTTAATTTTTAATTCTATCATTTACTTATCATTTATATTTATAGAGTGCCCACTATGTGCCAGTATTATTCTAGACCAGGGATTAGCAAACTTATTTCTGTAAAGGACCAGAGACTAAATATTTTTGATTTGTGGCATATGGTCTCTCTTACATGGACTCAACTCAGCTAAAGTAGCCATAGTCAATATGAACAGGCTCTGTGCTTTGATAAAATTTTATTTATACTTACAAGGGGTGGGCTGTATTTGGCCAATTCCTGTTCTAGGCACTGAAGATACGGTATTAATGAAATAAAGTGTCTCTTTATATTCCACCATGAGGAGGCAGATGACAAATACAGAAGTGATATATTAGGTGATAATAAATCCATTAAAGCAGATTAAGTCAGAATGGCAGGCTAGAGATTAAATCTTCTTTCATGATATCAATTATACTCCATTGATATTAAGACTTGATTAGAAGTATAATCTGCAGTTTTCTTTATTAATGTACTTAAACATTCTCTCAACTCAAATGTCCCTAAACTATTCTGATATAACCCTAAAACTTCAAAATATCTAAGTATTTGATAGATCAGAACTCCTAGTTGTTATATCTAATGACATAGCCTCACTTTTTAAAATTTCAATTTTAATTATTTGTTATTTTAGTGAGGTAAAGTTGGGGGGAGTGACAGAGGGAGACGGAGAGAGAGAGAATATTAAGAAGGTTCCACACCCAACATAGAGCCCACCACAGAGCTCCATCTTTCAACTATGAGATCATGACCTGAACTGAAATCAAGAGTCAGATGCTTAACAAACTGAGCCACCAAGGTACACCTTCACTTACTCTAATATATTCCTGTTTCTTCTTTCTTTAAAACTGTTTCTTCTCTTATCTTCTTTTATACATATGTCTTGGTTTTTTACTTCTCTAGATGGCTCTTTTCAAAATCTTCATTTTAGACTTTCTGTGCTCAATTTCATAAAGCTAACCTTTAGCACTTCTTAGTCTGTATTTTCTCCTTCAGGGACCTCATTGACTACCACAACTTTAGCTATCACCTTTATAGTCCATTTCCCAAACCTTCCTCTCTTGCACAAATTATGTAAATTTGTTTACATAATTTTTACCTGATTTTTGAACTCATATTTTCAGCTCCTCTTGACAATCTCCTTTTGTGTGTCCTATAGTTGCCTCAAACTCAATAGTACAAAAAGAAACATACGTGATCATTGTTTCTCTTCCTCTATTTTCTTTCTCAATGGATAGGGTGCCATTTAGCCATTCCTGAGAGGTATCTGCTAATTTATCAGCAGAGTCGGAAGTAAGGTAAACATAATTATCCTAAGACCAATAGTGGTAAAAACCTATATGCTCAACATTTTGTTGTAGACTAAGCCTGGACTAGGCTGTGGGCAAAACCATATTCCCATCCCAGTTATACCATGTACAATTATGTAACTTCTTGAAAACTTTGTTCCCTTATCATTGTATCTAGGATAATTCTACCTTGTTCAAAATGACAACATGAATATGAAATAATACCTAGATCTGTAATTCTGTTAGTACAATATAAATTCTCAAAGAAAAAGTACTTCCCTCTTCTTTTTCTTTTTAACAGTTATAACATGTTATAACTGTTAAACATGTTTCTTTTCAACAGCTATAACATGACCTTACGTGAACTTACAATAAGGAAGATAAATATAGACATACAGAGATGAATATAACTAGATCTTTGGTTTAGCAATGTTAAGTGTGCATATTTATGTGCTGTGGGAAAGGGAGAGAGAGTGTATAAACAAATAATTCAATGAAATATGACACAAAATTATATGTATTAGTTCAAATTCCAACTCCTATTCATTCATGGGTTCTTGAATCTTATAATTAAGTCAGGGTTGTAAAAAGCAGACATTCAGGGGCGCCTGGGTACCTCAGTGGGTTAAAGCCTCTGCCTTCGGCTCAGGTCATGGTCCCAGGGTCCTGGGATCGAGCCCTGCATCGGGCTCTCTGCTCAGCGGGGAGCCTGCTTTCTCCTCTCTCTGTTTCTGCCTGCCTCTCTGCCTACTTGTCTGTCAAATAAGTAAATAAAATATTAAAAAAAAAAAAAAGCAGACATTCAGTAAGTGTTAACATTGTCAGGTAATGCTCCTGATTATCTTATCAACTATTACACATCCACATCCACTTACCAAAATCTGTCACATCAAAAATAATTAAACAAAAAACTGACATCAGATATTGCTTTGAACTGACCTATGGAAATGGTCGCTGAATCTTTTGTGATCATAAGCAAATTCTCTTATCCTCATGGAAATAGTAGCTCCAGAACTGTTTTAAGAGATTATATAACAGATTATTTCTCAGCATGGTGAAGAGCACACACTAAGCACTTTACAGAGTACAGCCATTATTGTTGATGTTATAATTATATTATAATAATAATGAAAATTTCATTTTTGTTATTCTCAGTCTGAGATAGAATATCCTTGTTTTATTTATTTATTTATTTACTTAGTTGCTGAATTCATTCAGCCTTTCTTGGTTTCTCTCATTAGGATAAAGCTAATGTACTCTACTCCCTTACTCTGTTACTTGGATGAAGTAATTGCATCAAAGCTTCCTACAGGAGCTGTGAGGGGAAATTGAGATAGGATTTTAGTCAGAACTACTGAAAGGAAACTGTCTGTCTCTGGTTTATAAAGATGGGGACACTTCAGATGGTTGTTAATACTGTGATGTGACTTAATGTTCCGTTTTACCCATTGTCATGTAGATAAAATAACAATAAACATGACACCACAGGAGAGGAAAATATATACCTATCTAGTTCTCCTCTTCTTTGTCCCAGCCAGCCCCTCATTTATTTGACAAGGAAGGACAATTATCCTTCCCTCTAATCTCCATAGCTTGTGTTGCTTATTTATTATTTTAATTGGCAGTGAATCCTGGGGACAAAGCATATCTCAGGCAATCAGGCATTACTTTATATAGCACTCGGAAGGCATAGGACATTGTGCCAAATGGTGAGCTGGTTTCATTAATAACAATAAAAGCTACTCCTGCAACCCCTTATATCTAAATATTTCTCCCAGATGTTTTACAATCATTGTGTTAACAGACCTCTGCTAGAGCAGTGTGAGCAAACAAACTAGCCATAAGGATGGTAGAGAAGCACTTTAGGGAAATGCCTAAAAATGTCTTCATTTTCAGTTTCACCAACCAATGGGATCTCCCAAAGGAAAATGTGAAACTCTCCAGCTGTCGCTGCTATATTAGAATCCATCATTGCATTCTGGACAGCAGGAATAGCTAGAAGGCATGGACAAATCTGGAAGACTTTTAAAAAGAGAAACAAAAATGAACAGCCCAGAGGAAGAACGGATTAGTTAAACCAAAAGCAAACTGTGAATCCATTTCCCTAGGGAAAGGCAACTTGGGACAGTGCCTTTCTGCCTCATTCTTTGAAGCAAATGTAGAGTAAATCACTGTGTCTGTCCATGTAGAGCAAAGAGCCTGGAGGAGAGAATGCATCTTCCAGAAATTGCTCTCATCGCCTAGATTCATGCTTCTCAAACTAGAGCAGGCTTACTACTGGGAACTAAAGACAGAGGGCTAGAGGTATGTGATGTGCAAAAGAGGGGGATATATGTATATGATAACATTTATTGTGCATACATGGTAATATTATACACAATAACTTAATCCTCATATTAAACCAATGAAGTAGATTTTTTTTCTTTCATTCTTTTCTACTGATGAGGAAAATGAAGCTCAAAATGTTGTAAATAACTTGCTCCAGGATACACAGCTAGTAAATGGAAAATTGGGATTCGAACCCACACTGCATGATCACAAAGCCTGATTCCTTACCTCCCTTGATGAATTGGGTTTTAATTAGCAATAATTAAGTTAAAACATAATTAAAAAACATAAGTTGGCCATATCTTATAGTTGCATAATTGTTATTTTTGTTGTTTTCCTTGCTGCTGCTGCTGCTGCTGCTGCTGCTGCTGTTGTTTTCCAGAACTTTAGAGAAATTTTGGGTTCATAATGGGTTGCTTTGGATTATATGTTATGTGTTAATCATCCCTACCAGCAGAGATGAGACATTTCTGCAGAAATTTTGTAAAATACTATGCTGAAGAATAGATAAAGCAGAATTTAGTCCATAGAAAATAAACATACAAAGAATGTAAGCAGTCTATTATATATTTCTGGTATTGATGGCATTTGACTAGGATGGAGCAATATTGCCCTGCCAGTTAACCTCTATGAAAAATGTTTCCAAAAGTAGCTGCATATCCATGGAAGAGCAATTGAATGGAACACAAAGTCCCTTATGAAAATTTATTAGGTTAGTTTCCAGTTACTCCATGTAAAACTGTGGTAAGGGAACTGATTGAAACCTGTGATTTAGAATCTAAGCTCTAAAGGCGCTGCTTCTGTCCGCCAAAGAAAAGATGACCAGTCATATTGTCTTTGACCTATATGGTCAATACAATGACCAGCACCCTTAGACATGTACATTGAGAGAAAAGGACTTGAATTACCTTATCAAGTCCTATACATAATGAGTGCAGGAAATAGAAAGAGATAAAGGCAGGCATGGGCAATGCATGACCTTTAAAGCCACATTGACCCTATGACCCCCAGTCAACATGGTGGACTCTCATGTGTCAGGTTAGAAATTTCTCCTTCTTCCCTTGGGAAGAATAGGGAGTGAGGGAATGAGAGGCAGCACACAGACTGAGGGCAACCCCAACTGCCTCAATTCCCCCATGTGGCTTGTGGCTTGTGGCTTGGTTTGTGCTTAGTTAAGTAGTCACTCCTATGATGGATCACTCAGAGATGGATCACTGGAGTTTCAGGGAAACCCTGTCTCTCTCCATGGCTGCCTGGAAGGTCTAGTCATTGTTGTGTACCTTTCTTTGAATAGTGAAATAGAGGGTTTAACTGAAGATATCAGAAGTCCCTTAAATGAGTCAGGACAATAATTAACTTCAAAGCTGCTTTGTAAATTAAGCCACACTTTCCCATCCCCTTATTTTAAATATACTTCTTATTTTTTTTAAACTTTATTTTTAAAGATTTTATTTATTTATTTCATAGACAGAGATAGGCAGAGAGGCAGGCAGAGAGAGAGAGGGAAGCAGGTTCCCAGCTGAGCAGAGAGCCTGATGCGAGGCTCGATCCCAGGACCCTGGGATCTTGACCTGAGCTGAAGGCAGAGGCTTTAACCCACTGAGCCATACAGGTGCCCCTTAAATCTACTTTTTATATTATGCTGTCCTGTATTCTCTGACTAATTCACCTCAACAGCCCAGATGTTACAATGCTTGATTATGAATGGCCCCCTGCCTCCTTTAATACATTGTTAAGAGAGAAAAAAAAAAAAAAGGAACAGGAATATAAATATAAAATTCAGCTTACTCCCCATCCCTGAGGTAGTTGGAACCTCAAACTCTCGTCTTGATTATTTCTCTAACAGCACCCTCATTTCTGGCCAGCCTGAGGCACATCTTCATCAGCTACATCATCAGTTATGTTCCCCCTAGAGAAGGTATCTCTAGATATTTCACTTCAAACACTCTAATGTTGAAAACTGAAGCACCCAGTTTCTCATGTGTTCATTTTCCCCAGGTTCAGTGATTCTACAGTCACACAAGTGTAAAGCTACACAAGTCTCTTGCCTACAAAATTTAGTACTATGTATAGCTATTACAGCAATAGATATTCCCAAGCAAAGGCAATATTTCTCTTATGTTTATCTAAATCTGACAATATGTAGAAAAATCAAAATAGAGAATGCAGGAGGGGGAAAAGAAACCTAGTTATTTTTAGCTTCACTTTACCAAGATGTCATTGAATACGTGTGAGTTTTCTTAGGTCACTGTGGTGTGTGATCTTCAGAACAGTCATTGCAATGACAATGGGCTTCTATTGGACTGTTTAAAAACCCCTGTAAATGCTGAAGTATTTCTGTGAGTGTTTCCAAATCTGTGCCTTCAGAAGTCAAATAATAGAAATGTTATTTGCTATATGTTCCTCCCCAAACTTTGCAGCCTACTAATTTATGGTTCCTATTTAATCCCCTCAAACATTTTTCTACCTTCATACTTCAATGGTAGCACTAAAATTCCATTATTTCTGTTCAGCCTGTACCCTACTTTCTCTAGACAAGGTCCTTTAGATCTGGTTGAGAAACAAGATGGAAGAGTGATGGGGTGAGAGAAATTATGAAAACAAAGCAAACAAACCAAAATATCCACAATGAACAATCTGTGGGGCCTCCCCTTGTCCTAGCACAGACAACCTATGTGCTGTAATTCTTACAAACAGTGGCTTGCTGCTTTATATAGCTTGAAAGCCTAGCCTGCATTTATGGATTAGAAACATGATAGAGAGTGGAATGACAAGCTAGGAAAATAGAGCTCTTCAAGAGCCAGTGTTTGGAAATTCTGAAACCAATGGACACATAACTTGCCTCCACAAGGACAGCTGCCCTTCGTCTAAAGTCTGTAAGGGAACTTCCTCCCTTCCTCCTGTTCTTCTGACTACCACTTCTGTCCAGATTTACTAAATATAGCAACATAGTTTCTCAGTGTCATAGTTTGTTCTGAATGCCTCTGGAAACTTTACTTATATTTTAGGTAACTATTTGCAAGTTTCTCTCTACTTCACCTTTCTATACATCTGGGCCTCTGTATTGTGAGGAGATACTTCTTCAAAGTATCCCTATCATTGCTCCAA
Source organism: Enhydra lutris kenyoni (assembly GCF_002288905.1). Lineage (NCBI taxonomy): Eukaryota > Metazoa > Chordata > Mammalia > Carnivora > Mustelidae > Enhydra > Enhydra lutris. Next base: position 18,990,010 of record NW_019154121.1, read on the forward strand.
ATGATGAAAGAGATGGATGGGAAGGAAGGGTTTGTTTGCTCTTCATACTTCAGGCCATACTGACTTAGGATGTGATTGCACATCTGGCCAATAGCTTTAAGGCAAGTTTACTTAGTAGTGGAATAAAGAGGAAAGGGGATCTGGAAATATGATTTCCTTGCTTCTTAGTCAATTAACACATCATCCACCTCCTTAAGAAGGAAGAGAGAACCAGAAAAGAACATGACAGTGTGCACTATGGTTTAGGTTTGCTGAGATTTATTGACCCTAGGAAGAAAGGAATTAGAAGAGGAAGGACCTTGATCACAGCCATTAGTGAATGTCACCCAGTTAATACCTTGAACTCTGAAAATCCAGTTTGGAATTTCTTCTTCTTTTGAAGAGGATAGAAATGTGGATGCAGAGATAGGCAGATGAACTGAAGCTTTTTCCTGTCTCAACCTGTAAGGTACTTGGAGAGAAAGGATATGAGAACTATACTGAGTTATACTGGTTGTGATGTTGTGACTAATACATAGAGGGAGAGGCAATAACCCTTAACAATGGAAGGGATGAAACACCTAATGGCCAAGGGCCTTCCATTACAATATCAAACTCAGTAAAGTTAATAGCTGTTTGAACCAATTCATGATTTAGTGGGAGTAACACATGTATTCAAACTTGACTAAAGAAGCCCACTGCTGATTTAAATGATATCAAATAATAATAAATCAATGATTTATTGACTGAATGCTTACCATATACCAGATAATGGGGGAAACCCTTTCATGTATTAATTAACTTGAGGGTCACAATAGTTCTAGACATCATGCATATTCTATAGAGGAGTACATTAAGGATTAGAGATGTTGAGGAATTTGACCAAGAACACTGAGTTTTTAAATGAAAACTTATGTATCCATGCATACCCACATTTGACTGACCACAAAGCCTGTTTGACAGTCTGTATTTCTAGGTTTCCTGACTCTTAAGATCATCTGGAAATTAAAATATTTAATCTCTGGATCTTTAAATATTGGCTCCACTTTCTCTCAAGCACCCAATATACCAAAACAAACATTATTGTGGGCAGCACTTGGCCTATAAGCTGGCTATTGTGACTTCTGCTGAGTATAACAACTCACAGTTTACAGTAAGAACTTAAACATAAAAGTTCAGCAAGCAGGTTAAGAATACAGGGATAGAGACTACTTTCATGTTTTATGTAATCCCATATGGCATTCTCTTGCAGTTCATTGTAAATATTCATTATTTACATTTTATGGGACTGGTACTATGCTAGAAACTGAGGATACAATTATAAATAAGAAGTAAAATTTCCTTCCTCCTGAGAAAAAGTTAAAATAAGGAGCAAATAAAATTTAGTACAGAATGGATTATATAATAAGGGGAGGGCAAGGTTCTAAGGGAGGACAGACAAGTAGCCAAGTCTTGAACAGTCATTGTTACTGGGATTATTGGTATCTAGCTTGGGACATAAGAGAGTTCAGCCCATACAGACTTGGCAAAACATGAGACCATTGTACCTTCTAGAATCTGGAAGATATGAAAAATTTGGTTCAATAAAATAAAAGGTTAAATGAAAAGAGCTGTGGCAGGAGAGCTAGGGAAGATACCAAGTCTTGAGGGGTCGGAAAACCATACTGAGTCCATACTGAGTATGGACTCTCTCCTGAAGACAGTGAGGAACAAGGAGATTTTTGAGGGGAACACCACAATTAAATTGTATTTTAGAATCATCTATCTAGCCACAATATGGAGAAATGGATTGGCGAGATCAAGGCTAAAGCCAGACAGAGCAAATAAAAAGGCAGAAGGAAAGCAGCAAGTAATGTGCCTTATATAGATAGCTTCATTAATGGTGAACCTGAGCCGACAAGGAAGAAAGTTCCTTGGTGGAAGGGACTAAGGAAGAATACTACCTCAAGGCTTCAAGTGATTGGTGGACACAGATACACTGGAAGGAAATACTGAAGGAAGGACAGCTATGTCAAGCGTTGAAGGACTTGCAATTTTTCCCTTCCAAATCCTCAGTAGTACAAAGAGGGAGAAAAGCCAAACAGCTGGATTGATTCATAATTGGGGTTACTTATGCTGGTGACTGACTGAAACAGCGTCGCATTAAGCGTTAAGAGAAAAGGCACAGAAAACCAATGCAAGGACCAGTAGAGACCGGAGAGCCGACTTCCGGGTTCCGGTTCCTGTTGGGCCGTGAGAAGCCCCCTAGGAGCTCGGAAGTCGTCTTTGCTGTTGCCCGAGAACAGACGAAAAGCGGAACAAACTGAACCTCAGCACCTCTTCCTAGGCCAGTCAGAGGAGTCACAGGGCAACCTTGCCCCCCATCCCCACCTCCCGACCCCCGTCAAAGGAGAGACACATCCTTCCACAGATAACACAGAAACCTCCACAGGAACCGGTACTAAGAAAACCTGAACTGTAACCAGGAATTGCTGGAGGCTCAGTGCTTTTTGAGAGTTAAAAAGCGCAAGGGGACCGAGTCATGGGGGCGCCCACATTCCAGTGAGTTCTACCTCCAGGTTCTCACAGTGTTGATTCCACAAAAGTCCTCTCGTGCTTCGGGGCGGGGCGGCGCGGCGGCGGACCTAGCAGCCATTTCCAAATGTACCTGGAGTGTACTTTGCTTGAGGAGGCTTGCCCTCAAGGGAAACCTCTCTACGGGAGCCTAACCCAGTGGCGTTTTTACCCCGGTGTAACCGAGCTGGAGGCAGAGAATTCCAGTTCCAGCTTGCTTTATAGCTTTCTTGTCTCGCCTAAGTGTGTGCGTGTGTGTGTGTGTGTGTGTGTGTGTGTGTGTGTTAGAGAGAGACGCGGAGGGGGTGGAGAAGGGGGAGCGTTGCAAATAAACAAAACTGAGAAGTACACGGACCCCTAATAATGAGACTGGAGACCGGCTGTCTGAATAGGACGGACGGTCCAGAGACCTGGATGAATTTAGCAAGAAAGCTGAACTTCTAGAAGTTTGTGGTTAAATGTGAGATTTCAGAGGCCTACCCAGTGGCGTGGGTGCTGACCGCTCCAGATCATAGAATCTGTCAGAAAGGTCTGAAAGACAAAGCAAGTTTAGAAAAGGTGACACAGGTGACCTGGAAAGAGTGCAGGGGAGTTTGAATGGCTTACTGGGCAAATAAAATACAGGTGTATTTAAAGGTAGCACTGCAAAATAATGAAGCTTACCAAATGTCTATTAGTCTGCTCATGGTAGATATTCAGAAACTTTCTCACACAATTATAATTTTCATAAAGGTCATGCCATATATTCAGACATCAGCACAGCAAAAAATCAGAGATAAAATTGTTTTATAGGTAGTCCAGGTTTATGAGGAATCTCCAAGGTTTTATTGTCTTGGGGACCAGAATTAATCAGGTGATGCTGTTATTTGTGGTTTATCTCAGGGTGCAGTGTTATTTTGTCGGTGGTTGCTGTTTTTTATCCACTGACTGCATATGTGAAATAGTTCTGTGGGAAGCAGGGCAAAGTGTCAGGTTCTTAATCTTTATTATTTTTTTAATTCTGTAAGTCTTCTAGTACAAAACTGGCTAAAAGTTATGGTAATTATCGACCCTTACACCACCCTAACTGATCCTGATGAACCTGTAATTATCAGCACTCTACCTTGTCCCCCTCAAATAAAAAACGAGAAGCAATTACACATGTCAGTGGCTCTATACTTACATATTATAAAGGTTTGGAAATCATTATTTCTGGGTTTTTTGTTTGTTTGTTTGTTTTCTAGGTAATAGCCTCTTAAAATAAATAAGTAACATTTTAATACTCTGAATATAACTTAGGCTATTTTGTACTGACACTGTGAAACACTTCAGAGATGTTGCTGTAGAAAATAAAAAAACTAAACCACCAAACAAAAAATTAAAAATCACAGGTCTTTAGTTTTCTAAATAATTTTTTTTTTAAGATTTTATTTGCCAGAGAGAGAGAGAGTACACACAAGCAGGCAGAAAAGCAGGCAGCAAGAGAAGCAGGCTCCCTGCCGAGCAAGGAGCCCAATGTGGGACTCGATCCCAGGATGCTGGGATCGTGACCTGAGCTGAAGGCAGTGGCTCAACCAACTGAGCCACCCAGGCATCCCTTTCTTATTCACTTATTTGAAACAAGCATTCCCTACTGTGTAAGAACATGCATGGGTTTTGGAACAGTTATTTGCTACTTTAAAGTTAGGCTTTTCTGTTATCAAAATATGACCTTATAATCAAGTTTTTGTGTGTGTGTATGGAATTTTATGTATTTTATATAACTTATGGAGGGCCCAGAAACAATGTGAATTCAGTAGATACTAGCTATTATAGTATCTGCTGTCTATGATATCTATAAAATGGAGGATGCTTAATATATGCCTGCCACCTACAATGATGGAGAAGAGTTTTGTGGAATGTTACCTAAATTCAACTTATATTCATTATGGAATTAAAACTTATAATATGATAATATAAATGAGAGCTAAGGATCACATGTGATACAAATTATGAGCGTTTGTAATGGAGGAAATATAATCAGTGACAGTGATAGAGAAGAGAAAGAGGAATAAAAGGTAAGAACAAAAAAAAAGAAGTAACTTTTTGTATCTTCAGTCAAAGCTGGCAGTGACACAGAGAGGAGCTGATAATGGAGACAGCTGGAGATAAGCAAATACAGAAGAGAAGGATGAATGCAGGTGGAGAGTTCCACCTGTGTGTTATTAATGTAGGTCGGGATAAATGTGAAGGAAGAAATTAGATTTTCTAGGTAGGACCAAAAAGAGAGAAAGCAAAGGCAGGAAAATTAAAATAAATTGCTGAAAAAACCCAGTAGCATGAGAATGACTAGGGATTACTCATTAAAAGGAAGTTGAACAGGTGAGTTGAAAGATTGAAAGCTTAGGTATGTAAATGAGTCAGAATCATTCAGTTCTTGAAAGAGGAGAAAGAATATGCATATAGGTAAAAGCAGTCCCTTCCCCTCACATTTTTGTCCTCTTAGTAAATGTTTGTCATGAGGGTACCATGATCATCTTTCACCAGTAGCAGTTTATGTAATACTTTCTACTTGGAGAGTGATTTCTGTGTCCTACTGTGATCACTATTGGGGATAAGCCAAAACCTTTCCCCCACTTCAACTTTTTTAGAATGCATTTCCTTCCACATACTCTCACTGTACTAGTTCATACCTTGATCTAAATTACCATGTACATCTCAGTATTATTGAGCACCCTCCATGAGCCTGGCATTTTGTTGCGTTCTGGAGGTACAGAAATGCCCTCAAAGATTTTATAGTCCAATGTAGAAATATTGGCAAATAAGTATAATGAAAAATTTAGTGTATGGTGGCCACCTATTGTATAAAAAGGCATAAAGGAAAGAATGATGAATTTTAATTGAAGATTGTCAAGCAAGGGCATCGTAAGGAGGGCGATGCTCCTCCCCAAGTTGTTAAGAAATAGGGATTAAATTAATGGAATGAGTGGACTTAAAAACCACAACAGAGGAGTCATATGGAGCAGAGTTTAAGAGGTCTTCTGAGTATATGTGAATGTCTGTCTTTTCTAGCATTTTGAGGATCAATTGGGGGCAAGATATAAAATATACATACACATATATGTCTCCTCAAAAATTCTTTCAACTAATTCCCTTGCATTATGACAGCCCGTAGTTCAGTGTCTTACTATGTGTAGGTACTTCATCATTATTTGTTAGAAGTATGTACAAATGACAGCATAGCTTTGCCAGCTGCTGCATATTGTAAAAATAAGAAATGTGCTTTCTTCTAAGTGAACAGTAACTGCCAAATTCTCCTTGCTGTATGTTTGTTAAGCTGCAATAATAACTAGGAACTCCTGCCAGCACCAGAATATCATATAAATCAATGCTCAAAAGCAATATTATTGTACACCATCTTGCTTCTTGGCTTTTATTTCAGGGTTCCTGAAGTCTGGTTACAAATAAATCATTTATATTCACACATTTATTTTTTATAGTTTTCATAATGAAAACTAGATTTCTACCATTGCTATCTATGTACTCAGTTTTTATAAGCAAGACCATGTAGAAGATGAGTTGCTCCAAGTTGTAATGCAAATTGCTCGGTGCACTAAAAAGACATTGCTTTTCCCTCATGTGTGTGTGTTTCATTTGCATTTTAAGACTCCACTAAAATTCTTTTAACCATCTCTCTCTTATCTTAGTAATTTTCTCATCTTGGAATTTTGGGGAGACAAAATAGAAACACTTATTTCTTTAGTGTTATTAATATTTATAATAACTTTTATGGAAAACCATCTAATAAATAATATTGTTACAAGAGTAACAAAAAGGAAAACTAAAATAAAAATTAAAATTAATAAAGGAAGGAAGGAAGGAACGAAGTGGGGAACATCCAGAATCCCACTCCTCTAATAAACCAACTGTTTTTACTTACAATGGTTATTTTTAGACTTCAGATGCATACACTGGTAAAGAACAACTGTGGAATTAATTTTATGCGAGCATAACAGTCAGTTTTATCTTTTCTATAATAAAACTATCTTCTTGGGAATATTGAATTGAACTCAGATGGTTCCCAAGGTTCATCTATTGTGAATTTTCTCCCTCCCAACTCTATGGCTGCTCCCAGAGGCCTGGTCTCTAGGACAGTATTGTGAAGGATTACAGTAGCCAACAACCTTGGGTACTTCAGTAACATGTTGTTACCTTTTGAGGGCGGCCAAGTAGAAACAAATTTTATTGAAATGAAGAGAGAGGGGTGACTATTTCAAAGGAGAGTACTGGTTAAGAGAGAAGAAACTGCATTGTTACTGCCTGGATTGATTCTAGACCCCACTATCTACACATTGTGAGGTTTGGGGAATTACCTAACTTTGTCCTGTTTTGCTTTGTTTTTTTTTTTTCTCCTATCTATAAAATATATATAGTTATAACACTTAGAGTCCTGAGGAGTAGTAAATGATTGTGCAAGTTGCTAGGCATAGAATACTTAGTAAATGTTAGCTCATTTTTTCCTTTCTAAATCTACACCATAATTAACCTCACCTTCTGAACACCAGTTGTGCTAACTTATGTGGGAAGAGAAATATCAGCCAAGTGTAGAATGTTGGATGGATGGATGTATAAAATGTGGAATCTAGAGGAGTTGGCCATTTAATGGATCCTCAGGTAGGAATGGATTCCTTCTGGTTGCAGCCTAATTCTGTGTAGCCATAAACAGTTCCATTTGGTCTGAGCTATGGTGAAGTCTGGCTGAATCTGTTTTTATGTACATCTCAAATTATTATGAAATTCTGTTTTCATAGTATCAGGAAAGTAAGCCTGGCTTAGAAGAAGTACTTGGGCTTGACTGAAATGTGGTTCCCCTTCTCTAACCTCATTTTAATAATGTAGTATGACAGTCTATCCAGTTCCTAGAAATGCTAAATTTTCATGTTGATTAACCCATGCCCATAATCCCAGGAAAATGAACTGAATCAAAAGAAACCAAATGGGAGCCAAATATAAATGAAGGTGTGTTTCTTTGGGTCTTTAACATACCATCATCAATTACCCGGTAGGTAGTAAGAGAAGATTTTGAAAAATAATATTTTCTGATTCTGAAATTTCCATATTTTATATTCCTTCTTTCAATAAGAATGTACTTAATTTCTTCTATAAATCGAACAGTGCACTAGGCTCTAGGAATGTAGATATAAGGTATAGGATACAATCCTAACCTTTAGGATATGGGACACACGTTTGTAAACAAATAATTGCAACATGATGTATAATGTGTACAAAAAGGATCGTGGACATACAGAGGCAGAAGGTTTTAATGGAATGGTGAAACAGAAAAAGAATGGACTTTGAAATTATGTAAATTTTTCTTCAGCCATTTCTAAAATATGTGACTTTGGGAAATTTGCTTAACTCCTCTGAGGCTCAGTTTTGTCATCTGCAATATGGTGATGATACCTGCTTTAGAGTGTTGTTAAAACTAAATGTCTAACCTGTGCCTCTACTCTTAGACCAATGTATAGTAGGAGTACACTAAGTTTTCTTTCTCTTCCTTTGCTGCCTACTCAGAGTAGGGATTATTTGACTAAGTCTTGAAGGATGAGTAGGAGTTTGCTTGGTAGATAAACTGAAATGCATGTTGGAAAGTGTAAGATGTGTATCGATTAACACACATGAAGATATGTTTTCACCCTAGATAGTGGTTCCCTGTTACTGGAGAGCATTCATGGAAAATATATGGTAAAGGGTTTGTAAGAGAATTTGTTCTCAGGCAGTGGTTTTGCCTGTCAAGCTGTCTTGTAGACAAGCGTTGAAAGATGATTTGTATTCCTCTTTTTTTTTTTTTTTCGTAATCCTCTTAAATGCATGTTTCTATGATTATTCTGGTATTAATGTGGTGGATGAGTTAGAGGCTGGGACGGGGGAGGGTTATAGAAGTTGTTCCTTGGTCTTTCAGTACTGTGTGCATGTGTGTGTAGTGTGGAGGGGAGAGTGGAGATAGATACAAAAATAATATAGATAAAGTGAAAAAAGATAAACAAGGTAGTATCCTTGGAAGGATGGAGTTTGGGATATGAGGACGGGACTGGAGTTCAGAAACCTATTTGAGGATTTAGAAGTAGTTTAGGGATATAATTTTGTTGTAGCAAAAATGGACAGCTCCATGCCTTTATTTACATTTAGAAATAGTAATTTGGGATAAAAGAGAGGAAATCAAACAATATGCCTAAAAGTAAAGGACTTGGTTTAGTGAATAAGATGCAAAGAGGGCCACGTTAGCTTTTTTGGTGATGAACTATCACTTAATCATTTACAAAGGCACTTTTACATTTCAGAGTTAAACATTAAACATGAAAGTTCTCTCTTCTTGTTTGAATAAATTTTTCTGAAAGTGAGTTTTGAAGAATAGTTGTTCCTTGGATGGAAAATGGGTGTGCTTAACAGAATAAACAAAAATCTTTCCTATGTCAAAGACATTTGGGGATCATTAGACCTGTTTTATACAGTCTTCTTTGAGCTTTAGTATATAGTACTCTAGATTTGGAATCACCTAACTGGTAGTATTCCTTGTGTGTTTAACAATAGACTCCACCCTCATCTCACCTACCCCCAGCATTGAGGTCTTATATTTAAGGTACAGACTTTAGGAAATACTGTATTGTTGAGTTTTGTTTTTGTTTTGTTTTTTCAATTGTGTATATGATGATAAAAATAGACAAAGGTATATGATAAAAAGCATCTTATTCCCAGCCCTGGACTGAGAGGTAGATGCTTAATTGTTTTGCTTTTTAATTATTGTGGAGGCATTTTCTGTAACTCTGGATAATATATCTTATTAGCTTAATTTATCAACTTTAAATAGTACCTATTGACTCCCCAATATGAAGATAAGTTTTCAGCTCACATGCTTTTTGCTAGTCTCTCCCTCTACTAATAACAATGTATATTTATATTACCTTTTTGCTTGCCTATTGATTGCCATTAAATCTAATAATTTTATATCCTTATTTTATTTTGTCAGCTTTTGATATTTTCTCAATATTATTTTCCTACTGCTTTCTGAGACTCATCATGTGACAGCTCTATTTTTATGTTTGTATGATCAGAATTCTTAGTATATTTGTCTCCTGAAGCCACACTCAAGTCTTTGTGGCTTTGTGCATAGTTTAAATCTAAAAGCTGAAGACCAAGCCATAGCATTTATATTATAATGAATAAATAAATATTGTCCAGTGTTGGACCAAAAATGAATTTTCCTTTTCTGTGAATCCAGTGTCAAAACCTTGGGCCACTTATAGGAGAATGCTCCTAGATACATATTCAAATTAATTCTTTTTCTTGCACTCTGTCATATGGCTAAAATTCATCAGTATTTTAAGTTGCTTCATATTTGGTCCATTATATTCTTGCATAATGATTGTTTTTTCTTTTTTTGAGTTTCTAATCTTTTTCCCTGGATTTTCTGGGTTGGGATCTTTTATACTCCTGTGTTAATCTGAACTAATCCTTTTCTCACAATTGCTACCCATCCTTAATCCCAAAACTTCCCTGCACTACTCCACTAGACTAGATTTACCTTTTCCCAGATTACATTTTTTATTTACTCTTCCTGTCTTACTCTTCTTGTTTATTTACTTACAAAGTAAAAATAAATTTACTTTATTTACTCTTCTTGAATATATCCTAAAGTAACCTTTCAAAAAATAGTGTATGGAACATAAATTTTCTGAATACTTTTGTGTTTAACAGTATCTTGATTTCTCATCATTCTTTATTGATATTTTGACCATGTTTCATACAGTAGCTAAAAAGTATTCCCCCCCCCAAATATTAAAGGCATTGCCTTTGTTTTGTAGCACCTAATACTACTATTTAGAAGCTGATACCAGTATCATTCTCATCCCTTTATATGCCACTTTCTTCCTTCTTTCTGAAAACATTGGTATCTGTGTTTTGAAATTCACAAGGATATAGTTAGTTTTTTATCCTCATCATTTTTATTATCCATGTGTAGATTTTTGAGTGGTCTTGTTAGTATGATAACTTATGTCTTTCTTCAACCACAAAGAAATACTCTTGCTTTTTTTAATGATTTTCCTTCTATGTTAAATATTGGTAGCATTTTGTATCTCTTGGTTAAGCTTCATTATCTCTTCCCTTTCCTCTTATTTTGTGTCTATCTACTTTTATTGCTATTATTATATATTCTGAGAGATTTCATATTTGTATCTCTGACACCCTACTGATATTTTTAAAAAGTTTATAATTGTATATTTAAACTCTAGGAATAATTTCTTATACTCTTCTTTCTCCATCACATCAAGTCCTCATTTTATGGATAAAGTGTATCTCCTCAAATCCCTCTGGATATATTAATTAGAGGGCTCTTAAGTTCTTTTATGTTCTTGAATTATCCCTTTTTTTCAGGATATTTCTGTTTTTGACTTTTTGGGTCATTTTCTATGGTACTAAATCTCATAAACATTGTGATTTGTGGTACTGTATTCACATTTAATATTCAGGGTTTTGTGTGCTGTTTGGTGGTGGAAGCTATTTTCTAGGTACATTGATCCTCTAAAATGCAATTTCTTTATGATTTCCAAAGATGCATTTTTAAAAGAAATGGTTAATTGTCCAGGGAAATTGAAGAACGTTAGTAAATTAGAAATCCTGAAAGAAAAATTCATAAGATTCTTTCTGGTTTTCTAGTTTTAGGACTCACTCTTTTTAAAGAGCATTGTTATGGCCAACACACTTGGAAGAATTTTGTGGGCTTGTAGCTCTGTTAACTGATCTAGCACAGCTGTTTTAAAAGAAGAGATAAAAGTGGTTGAAACATTAATGAAGTGGAGTGCCTAGGTGATTCAGTCCGTTAAGTGTTTGACTCTTGGTTTTGGCTCAGGTCATGATCTCCTGGTTGGCCCCGTGTGAGGTTTCCATCTCAGTTCGGAGTCAGCTTGGGATTCTCTCTCCCTTCCCCTTGGCTGCTCCCTAACTGCTCTCCCCGTGCCGCCCCTGCACATGCTCGCGTATATAGTGTCTCTAAAATAAATAAATAAAATCTTTTAAAAAAGGAAAACATTGATGAAGAGCAACATGAAATTACTAATTTTATAAAATACGTGCATCTACACTGGTGCAGGGAAGCCGGTGGAGTTAACACTCTGGTTATGGGAAAAAAATCACAATGGAACAAATAAGGATAATAGAGTGGCTTTCTTTTGCATCCATAATTATCTTACAAATAGTGCTACTGTTGCCTTCACACTTTGATGTAATAATTAAAGCTTTAATTATTTTATACCCCCTTTTTGTAAAGTATCAATATCTTGATCCTATTGCATTGTATTCATTCTTCAATCACTAGGGTTTATCACACTTCATGTCAGGTGGCAAATACTCAGTGTTTGTTGATTGAATGACTTTCTGAATTAGGAAAGGAATGAATGAAGACTTTTTTTTTAAGATTTTATTTATTTTTTTTGACAGAGACAGGTGAGAGGGAATACATGCAGGGGGAGTGGGAGAGGGAGAAGCATGCTTCCTGCTGAGCAGCAGCCCGATGTGGGGCTTAACCCCAAGATTCTGAGATCATGACCTGAGCTGCAAGCAGGCACTTAATGATTGAGCTTCCCAGGAGCACCATGAAGACTCTTGAGTTTCCCACTTAGTCAGGGAATTTCTCTTGTCAGTTTCCTCATCAGACTATAAAGATAATATGTATCCATTTTTTTTTCAGAGGTTTCATAAAGCTCAAACACTAAAAGAAACACCAGTGCATCATAAAAACCTGTGCTATATATACATGACTTATTATTATCATTATCCTCATCATAATCTCATCATCACCATCATCATTGTCACTTACCATTTTAAATCAAGCAAGGACCCATTTCCATTTATTTAAATCTAACCATTTGATAATACTTTCCAGGCTTATCTGATTGATGCAAATGTTTTTATTTTTTAACTTTTAAAGATTGTATTTATTTGAAAGAGGGAGCCTGTGCATATAAACAAGAGGAGGGAGGGACAGAGGCTGAGGGAGAAGCAGGCTCCCTGTTGAGCAGGGAGCTTGATGTGCGCCTCAATCCCAGGACTCTGGGATCACAACCTGAGCAGAAGGCAGATGCTTTCTGCCTGAGCCACCCAGGTGCCCCTATTTTTTGAACTTTTAATCACTTAAGCAGAAAATGCTTGTTAGGATTTCTGAAGAAAACTGTACCTGGTTTTAATACAAAGCTACATTCAGAAGATTTTACAGATAGTGATATGGTTAACACAAAAATAAAAATTCATATAGTTTTTTTGACTTTTCAAACTATTTTCACACAAATTCATACATTTAATTGTTATTATTGCTCTATAATATAGGCAAGATATGTGCTATTTTAATGTAAGTGATGGGGAAATTGAAAACATGAAAGGTTAAGTGATTTTGTTCAAGGTCAAAGGTAATCAGTAACAATAATAATAATGAACTCAAATATGCAATACCCTAATTTAGTATTTATTTTATTATATGATATCAACATGCATTCAAATTCTAAGTTGGCCAATACTTTTGTTATTATCATTTACAGTGATAAAATTTCATCTTTTTTTTAATAATAGGAGAGGCAGAATATGGAGAAAATCAAATGTACTTGGCATCTTTCATCTCATCCACCAGCTGTTCTTAGTTCTAATTTATAAAATGGTGTTAACTGGACCCCCAAATAATGAGGCTTTAATGACAGAATGGAATTGCTAATTCTTTTTCCTCAGCCAATTTTTTTGGCAAATGAACTAATTATTGAAGAGAACTTAGTTATAGTTTCCCAGCTCACTTTTAGACAATAATCAAAGAAGCAGGAAGATACATGATAGTGTCTGGGGACGGTTACTGCAATTATTTTGCTTGCAGCTTAAAAGACATTAAAAAAAAGAAAAAGGCAAAGTGGTGGGAAATGGGTGTTACTTTCTTTTTTTTATTTATTTTATTTATTTATTTGACAGAGAGAGATCACAAGTAGGCAGAGAGGCAGACAGAGAGAGAGAGAGAGGAGAAAGCAGGCTCTCTGCCAAGCAGAGAGCCCGATGTGGGACTCGATCCCAGGACCCTGAGATCATGACCTGAGCCAAAGACAGAGGCTTATTAACCCACTGAGCCACCCAGGCGCCCTGGGTGTTATTTTCTACATACAGAGCATTGCCTGACTCATATGGCCAAAGAGCAAAGTCATTAATGGGAAATCATTGTCTCTAGCAAGATCATTAAAGAAAATAAATGCTTCCAGACCAGATGGAAATGTTAGAGAGTCAGACCTAAATTAGGGAAACCATTGGCCACATGTGAATCCCAAGCTATATACATAAGCCTGATCTGATTAACTGCTTTGAAAATTGTCTTTACAGTGAAATTTAGAGCACACAAGAAAAAAGGATGGCTTTCAGAGGGTACTCAGAGTTTGGCTCTCAGAGTGGAAATATGAGAGTTGCGTTAGACCACCGAACTCAACCAGCTCTCTCTCCTTATTAAAAAAAAAAAATTTACTTTGTTTAAAGATTTTTACGTTTTAGGAAGTGCTAGATGCTTTGCATGTATTATATCAAATCTTAATAGTCTTAGAAGATGAGATGAGGAAGCTGAGTCCTGTGAGTAATAATCATGATGTTGGTAAGGAAAATACTTACTTGAAAACTTAGTAACTAGTGACCATCATTTTTTTGACCCTCAAAACACCTTTGACTGCAAGGGCTATTCTTTTTACCCCCATTTACATAGTAGAGAACTATAGCCAAAGAGATTAACTTACTACCTCAACCTTATATTTGTCAGTAAGTCAGAATTTGAATCCTGGCAATCTTACAGAGCCTCTGTTACTAGTCGCAATGCTAGACTGACAGAACTGAGGAGTATGGGCTGTTTTATTTATTACATAGCAGAAACTCTATAATAACTTGTATAAGTAAATAAATAAACTGAGGTTCAATTAGAAAGAAAGAAAGGAAGGAAGAAAGAAAATATGCTAAATGTTGCTCTGTGTCTCTGAATGCAAACTATGTCACATTGTCCCCAACAAATACATCACAAAACCAGATCTAGGTCTGGCCTTATTGATCAGTCTATTCTGAACTGTGGTAGTAAAGATGATCTGATAGGGGTCTAGAAAGGAAAGGATCCAGGTAAGTCCTTTCTGGGGGATTATGCATACAGATATGGCAGGGTAAGCCCTGGAAAGCAAATTGCATCTTCCCAGCTGGGAAACATACATGTCATATTCCTCTTTGCATTTATTTTGTTTTGTTTTTGTTTATTGTGTTATTCCGAAGATTTTGGTTAAATAAAATATTTTACATTTTATTTGAAAGTAACTTCAAATTGATAGAAAAGTTGCAAGAGTATAAAGATATAAAGAATACCCAAGACCCTTTACTTAGAGCAGCGTATTGTTAACATTTTATTCCATTTACTGTACAGTTTGTACACTCTTTCTTTTACATTCATATATTATCTATGTACCTACCCATCTATTTGTGTGTGTGTATATATGTACATGTATATACATGTGTATATGTACACTCACACACACAAATATATACATGTTTTTGGTTTGATATTTATTTCAGAGTCATATGAGTATAGATTGCACTTATCATAGCCCTTTAATTCAAAATGCTTCAGTGTGTATTCTGAAAACTGGGATATTTCTTATGTAATCCAAAATAGTTATCAATTAAATATGATACAACACTTTTCCTTATGTATTATCTATATTTCAGTGTTGTCAATTAACTCAAAAATGTCCTTTATGACATATTTTTTTTCTTCTAGTATAGGATCAAGTTGAGGATTAATATTGTACTTAATTATCAGGCCTCTTTAGTCTTCTTTAATCCGGAAAATATCCGTGAGTTTTTGTTTTTTGTCTTTTATGTCACTGATTTTTTTTTTAAAATAACATTTCCCTCTTTTAAAATAGGACATTTCTTTTTCCTGTTCCTCTTCCTCCTCTTCTTCTTCTAATGTTTCCTCATGATTAGATTCAGGTTGTACATTTCTACCTGGAATACTAGATTAGATAATACTTTGAACCTCTCAAGAATATCACACCTGGAGGTACACCCATCTGCCACATTGTTCTATCCATCAAGACACTGTTTTATTTCTCCCTGTTATAGTTCCTATTTTTTCCCTTTATTACCAGTAGGTAATCTTTGGATGTATACTTTAAGACCATGGTGTGAATAGCCTACTCCCTGATCCAAATTTCTCTCTACATTTAACATTGTTCAATAATTCTTGCCTCGTGCGATAGTTCCTGTGATTGCTGTAAAGAAATGATTTTCCTAACCATGAACCATGAAATCTAGTTGTGCTACAGAAGATACATAACACAAGGCCAGTTGCATTAGTCTGGTTCTCCTAGAAGTAGATGCCACAATGAGATTAAACATGCAAACATTGTGTTAAGGGAAATGATTGTGACTGGAAATAGGAAGAGAACTAGAGAAAACTGGAAGTGCCACCATCTGAGCTGCAAGTATGAGCTGCAGTGAGGGAGAGGAGGAGTGGGGCTAGGTGAAAAGTGTCTCGGATTACAGTACAGGCTCAAGTGGCATTAGCAGAGGCACTGAAGCATGAGCCAGAGGAGGCCATAAGATGGGACTCATGCCTCCCAGAAATAGGGCTGCCTTGGTAGCCCAACTGTACTTCATCATTAGCTGGGAATAGCACATGGGCTATGGCATTTATACTTCAGGTTCCCTATAGTAGGAAGCCTTTGGGGCACATTTCACCACTGTGTCAGTAGCACTTTTCTGAACCTCATGTTCCCACTATCAAGTCCAACCACAGTGTCCTTACTTCCTCATAGATATGTTTCAGAACTACAATCAGGTAATGAAATGATGAAAGCACTTTGCAAAAGTCAAAACTCTGTATCAGTCTAACAGGATTTTTGTTACTATCACTGTTATTAGAAGTGTCAGACTCAGTTTATGTAAGGAACTGGGAGTAAAGAAATCTCCAAAGTGTAGTGTCTATATTTGGTCATTTGTTTGTACATAGGTTAATGGAAAGACTTTTTACTGAACTTCTCTCTGATTCCTTTTTGCCTATTTCTTTCAAGGTAATTGAGGAAGAAAATACTCCTGCACAGAACAAGATTGTAAGGATAGTTATAAATGCTTAGGAGGGGCTTGCTAATAAATATGGTTTTGTCTTATAACTGTCTTATCAAATTTAAGCATTTCAAACCAAACGAGTTAAGAATCTTTATGTGCTTCACATGTAAGTAGTTTTATTTGTTTGTTTTTAACAAAGGTTAAAATATGTACTGGGATACTGTTTTCTTGGAGGTGCTGTATAAAATGAGAGAAAGTGCAGGCTTTGTTGCTGAGGATTCACAGATCCTAGATAGCTTATTTAATCTATTTACACTTCCCTTTCCTCATATCTAAAATGAAATAATAATACGTATACTCTATGATTGATGTAAGCAGTAGATATAACGTGTTTAAGATGCCCAACTCAGTCCCTGGGAAATAATAGGTACAATAAATGCTGGTCATCATTTTTCAATCAAGAAGTGTCTGTTAAAAAAAAAAAAGTGTCTGTTAACCATCTATTATGTATTAGTCACTGTGCTAGATGCTGAACCATACAGTACTAAATAGAGGGAGAGACAACCCGTGCCTTCCATTACAACCTCCTGGGGAGTACAAACAAATAAAGAAGCAATTCCTGCAATGTGAAAAAGGCCTTGACAGGGTAAAAACAAGGTGCTATGGGAATATATAGAAGGGTCATTGAACACAGAATTGGGAAATCAGGAAGGTATCACTGAGGAAAAGATAGATGTTCAAGGAGATTCCTGAGCATAGTAGAATTCAGTCAGCTGAAAGGGGAAAGTAAGAACAAAGGAAAATTCTCAGCAGAAGAGTCAGCATGTGCAAATAGGCAAGAACAAGCATGGCATGCTCAGGAAACTGGAAGGAAATCATGGTGGGGATTGGAGATAGTAAAGTAGTGGGAGAAACAAAGTTCGTGAGGTGAGAAGGGCCTGGAAATCAGTCTTGAGGGACTTGTATCACTGGTCTGTATCTAAATCCTGACACAAAGCAGATACTGAGTAATTATTGGAGTTGTTTTATATCATGCATTGTTTTGTTTTTGAGGTAGCCACTACCTTTTTACCAAGATACTCTTTGGAAGGAAGAGTATGTGACATATAGAAGCATTTCTGGGTTCTCCCTGAAAGGTAATATCACATGTGAAATTCTCCAAGTAGCATAAAGATCACAAGATCCCTAAAGTTAGAATTATAATATGAGATTAATGTTTACTTCCAAAGAATTGAAGTTCTAGTTTTCTTATGGGGGTGTCAATTTCATTTCCTTGTTTTCTTACGGGGGTGTCAATTTCATTTCCTTGTTAATTAAGAGAGTCTCTGAAAGGAGTCCAAGATCCTGTTTAGTTGACTCACATAGAGCCTACATGATTGGAGCATGAAGAAACACACACATGAACTCTTTCCAAAGCAGTTGTTTGAAATGGTCCAAAAAAATAAATAAATAAAAAATCTGCAGGCTGCAAGCTTGATCAAAGAAAAATTAGGGATAATCCCCAAATCAAACTGAATTCTTTGTGGGTATTTGTAGCAATTTGACTGAAAATTGTATACTATCAAATCCCTGTGGCGTATGCTTGAGTTTTGAAAAGACATGAATAATCAAGGAAGATGGAAATTTATAAAGTCCAAAGATGTTTATTGACACGGCTTATTTCACTTTTCCCAGGTCAGAGAGATGAAAAAGTTTCCTCTGCTTTTCTTTAAATACTTGATCCACTCCAAAGAGGACAGCTGGATAATCCCCACAGACAGGAAGAATTATTGACCAAAAATATATAGACATGGGGACATAGGTGTGGTTCCACTTGCTAGCTACATGAATAGTTAGTGTATCTGATCATCACTGTCCATTTTTAAAATATGCCAGTAAGTCCTTTGTATTAATTGATTCCACATGTTCCATCTTCCCTAATCCACATCTGTTCCAATGAAGGGGCTTTATAAAGGTGAGACTTGTGCCATAAAATAGTAAACATCAAATGAGAGCTTTAAAAGCCAGTCAGTTGCTAATGTGTTGAACCAATCTTTTCAAGCGTATGTTTGCAATTAGCTAAATGGAGCCAAATCTGACCATGGGTTATAGTGGGAGTGGCAGCTGTTCCATGGAAGCATTGTACAACAGTGAAGTAAAGGTGCCAGATAGAAAGAGAAGCAAGGACAGTTCAATGTTGGAACCATGCAGCAGAGTGAAAGAGAAGGCTCAGGACCAGAAATAAGCCCCGCCAGGACTCATTCCGACAGGACTGTGTTTGGGTGGTAGCCAGTCAGACCTGAGGTTAGACTTCAGCTTTGCCACTTACTAGTTGTATAGCTTTGTGCAGGTGGGTTACTTAACATTTCTAAGTTGTCGTGGTGGGATGAATGATACCTAATTTCACATTTATTGCAGGATTCAATAAGATAACCTGTAAAATATCTACTAGATCTTGGTAACTATAATAATCTACTATTATTGTTGCCATTATGTTGTTATTTTAGTAATAATATGGGTCATAGCAGAACATCATTATCATCACCATCTCTTGATATGTCTTCCCTGTATGGCTGGTAGTTGAACTTACTTAGTTGAGTTCATTTGCCTTAAAATGATCTAAATGTTTAGCCCAAACCATAATGTAATTGGTCCAAGTTTATTGGTAAGAAATATATAAATATATATTTCAAGGATGTAAGGATCAAGTAAGGTGTGTAAATAAATTACAGTTTGATAAAATGTAGATATATGACTGACACTCAGAATATCCTAAATAATGGAGTAGTTAACTTAACCTTGTGAGAGATTAAAAGGAGACGCAACCTGAAGTGATGGCATTTGCACTCCAGGTATGTATCAGTGGCCTTATAATCTTATGGTAGATAGAGTTTTAAAATAATGCTTTTGTTTTTGGTGTTATTTCAAACATAGTCAGCCAAACATGAAAAGTCTTATAGTTATTAATTTAAATAAGGTCTTTCCCTAACGGTCTAAAAACAGAGAAAAAAGTAGATCGTTTTCCTCCTGGATTTTTTTTTCTTGTTGAAAATCCTCATTTAGATGTCTGAAAAGAATGGATTTGGGAAGACTGATCATTTGTTTTTCTCATTTGCCATCACTAGGTCTAAATTTACCTTATTTACTTTATTCATGACACAAACCACGAGTGGTCATTACTAAAGGTTTTTCAAAAAGAGTGTAACAGTGTGGACTAAAGATATCTAACAACAGCAGTCTACAAAATGATCAAATGAAATACCTAGGGAACTGAAAACTTTTAGTGGCAGGGCTGCTAAATTAAAAATGTATGGTTTATTTCTCATTGTATAAGGACATTTCCCTAAATTATAATGTTAATTTAATCCTGTAATTTAGTTAATCCATTCTATAAATATATTATTAGTTTGACTGATTTGGTTGATTTGTTTGTCTTTGGACAATAGATTACATTTAACTTTCATGGTAGACTCTTCCCATGAAATAATTAGAGTAATAAGGCAGACATGCCCAAAATACAGGACAAATATTGGGAGCTAATTTCCTGTAAGGGCTACCAATACAACTTAAACACTTGTGGAATTTCTGCAATGTCTATAATAAAAAGAGTGCATTATCACTGCACTTTGTAACTTAGAAAGACCAAGTAAAGCTGCCTGTATCCAATTATCTTAGCTGTCATATTAGCAAGTATTTATTGAATGCCTAAATTATAATAATCAATTTTCTGCAAACTGTGAATATAAATGCATAAGGTAATGCATTTTTCTTCTTCAAGATGTTTTAAATTTAAATATAAATGAATATCTTCTCTCTAGGCATTGGTAGTAAACAGAGAACAGTATGCAATTTGGTATTAGAATTTTATGTTAAGGTGATACTGATTTGTGAAACATTGTTGTATAGGCAGTGCTGACTTCAGAGAGGACTTTAGAGATGGTACAGAATGTTGGTAGACCGGACCCTCCAGACAGTGAAGCATGAATAGAAGAAAAGATTAATAAAGAGCAGATACCAATATTATAGGGGGACTTCATTATATAGCATACATTTTGTTTTGGGCAGTGTTGAATAAAGCTTAACTCATTATTGCCTACTCTAAACTCTCCCAATGGAGGCTTTGTCCAGAGGAGGTCATTCACATCAGTTAGGCTATAACACTTTCAGATTAGGGTCTGTGGAGATAACTTTTTTTTTTTTTTTTTTGCTCTTCCATAACCCCGAACATTATGGGAACATAATGGACATTCAACAAAAATTCATTCAACTAAATAGAAATGGCCATGCTTGCTTATAAGTTGTCTACAAAGCCAAGAATGTAGGATTTTAGTAACCTAAGTAGGTCATTTGTCTTAAAAGATCTGTTTATATCTGGAGGGATAGAAGTCTTCAGTAGGTTTTGACTGTTGGAGGTTTTATGTTTTATTGAAAGCATTTAACTGTATTTCAGCAAGGTAAACATAAAAGAAGGTTAAAAGGAATAGTCTTTCAGATAGCTAGGTAGCTGGTGTTTGACAGTATAAATTGAATCTGTCCCTTATCTTATAAAGACAGAAGACACCAAGAATGAGTAAAGAAAATTGGACTTCTAAAATGATAAAATATTCAATAACTCTACTGGAACAAAATCTTGTTTTTCATAACTTGATTTCTAACCAAATTTATATTATGTGAAAACAAAACAACAGCAACAAAAACCCACTGCATGGAAAACACTCCAGTCTCCTGTTTTCTTTTAAAATATAACAAAAACAAAGACAATATAACAACTGGAAATTTAATTGGGTTTCTACAATGTACCTACTTTGTTTTAAGTGCTTTGCATGTTACCTTGCTTATCTTTACAGTGACCCTATTTTATAAATAATGAAAGTGAGGTAAGATTTCTCCTTTCACCATGTATGTGATTACCTGGAGTCTAACAAGTTAAATATCAGAGTGTATGTTTGAATCCAGTATATATGGCTCAGTTGGCAGTACCTCTTCAAACTCCACTGTTGCCATTTAAATTGAATGTCATAGCAGAATCTGTTTTCTTTCAAGAAAGATTGTAGGAAAGTAAAACAGATGTTATAGAAATTAGTTATAAAAGTCTTAGAGGAAAACTTTTAAAAGATCTCATGTAACAAAGTGTTAAGTGATTATGACCAATTATAAGAATTTAAAATAATTAAACTTTGTTAATTCTGATATCATAAATTAAAATAATGAACTATTGTCATTTCCAGTTGGCAAGTTTTTTTGTTGGTGATAGTGGTTTTGCTTTTTTGACCACATAAACACTGACATTTTAAACACTGGAGAATATAAGTTGGTGGAACATTTTTGGATCACTATATGTATTAAGAGTCATATAGCTTATCTTACTTTTTCACTGATTAATCTTTTCTCAGGAATTTAATCAGACATATACACAGAAATTTAGATTACATATATGTAAATATCCATATATGTCTGTATCTAGTCTAACATAACAAACAATGATAAATTGGAACAATCACATGTCTTTTGCTCAGAAACTTATGAGATCCCATACAGCTATTACAAACCATGCCATGAAAGAATATACAATATGAACAGAAAATAATTTTTTAATTACTATTTTACAAAAAACACGTTAAAATACTATGTAGAGAATAAGGTCATGTGCATGAATGGGTTTGTGTGTAGTGAAATTTGAAGACCATATACCAAAATGTTAACATTGGTTCTTGCTGGATAGGATGATTGCTCTGGGCTTGCTTCTTTAGATTCCCGCTATCTATTTTCCCCTCCCATATTTCTTAAAATTAACTTTCTTAACTTTTGCCGGCAGTCCCCCTGACTCTCCTCCTGTTCATCTCCATCCCTCTAAGGAAAATAACCACATGATTTCTAACCACAGAAATTTGAACCAAAATTTCTTTAAAGTTGAGTTTCTGATATTTGTAAATCAAGAAATCTGCATTTTTGCCATCCTGTGAAAAATCAGATATGGAAATGCTAGATGTGAGTGTCCTCAAGACAGTGGTCTATAAGCAGGAACAGGTATACCTTAGGGAGGAAGTGACCTTTCCAATACCCCCTGGCTCACCCCCTCATTTTGTCACTTGTCTGGCCCTCTGGTATAAG
The DNA here is from genome assembly GCF_002288905.1 of Enhydra lutris kenyoni. Lineage (NCBI taxonomy): Eukaryota > Metazoa > Chordata > Mammalia > Carnivora > Mustelidae > Enhydra > Enhydra lutris. The sequence goes on from NW_019154121.1 coordinate 19,012,705, forward strand.
AGCTGGAAACGCTTGTCTTCTTCCATCTGTTAATCCTGATATTGATGTCTTTGTATTCCTGACTACTTTGAGCCTTTTGTACAAGGTGGTGTTAGCTAAATAAATAAGTGCATCATAAGGGAAAATTAAAAGGAAAATTAAAGTAGTTCTGGGTTAGAAACCATGCTTAGTCCAGAAGGGCGGGGTGGCAAAAGACAAAGGAATTATATGGTATATACTCTAAAAAATTTTTGAAGAAATTTGAATAGGAATATTGATATTCTGCAGTAAATTTAGAGCACTGTAATGCCTTTTAGAACAATTTCTGTATTGTCTGCATATAACTTATCCATACATGTGCTCAACTCTATTTTTTTCCTACATCATCTTTTCCTTTTTGTTCTCCCTTTCTAATGGGATTTGTTCATGGTTCCATCTTAGTTTGTTTCCATTATCCTCTGGACTGCAATTCAATATATAGTAGGAAAAGGGTGCTGTTTTTTAAGTATCTACTTTTATACAGACATCTACATATTGGATGAAGAACAGAATCACTAATGATTTAGGATTGACATTTATATAGTCATAACATTATTAAATATTATGAAAGGTATCTTCTGAGCTATTACTTTATGTCATGCATAGTATGAGACAGGTATAACTAATCCCATTTTTACAGGCAAGGAAACTGAGGCTTGGAAAGGTTAAATAGTTTACTCAAGGTCATGTGTATGGCAAGTGACAAAGTCAGTATTTGAATGGAATTTACTAAAAAACCAAGCAGTTCTTTTTGTCTGAGTTCATTGCCTCAGAGAAGGAATAGATCTTAGTGGTTTAAGAAAAATACTATTTCATATGGATTGAACCTAATTCTCTTAATTTTTTTTCAGATAATATCAGAAAAAAAATTAATTTCTGTTTCATCAATAGTTTTCCTTATGGTTATGTTTTAGATAAAAATCAGGGTAGAAACATACCCTTCAAACTATGTTTGTACTCTCAGTGTGCTAATTACCTTTTGTTTGTCCCTCAGGATCCATTCTCTAGCCTGCTCTGCTCTTGATTTCTGCCAGGGGAGGTTTGACCTGCAAGTTTGTATTCAAGAGAATGCTTTGCCTTTTGGCTTCTGGTTGGATTCAGCCAGTGGGAAGCCCTGGCAGGAGATGGGGGCTGAGTAGAGGGAGAGTGAAGTAGGCTGCTTTTTCCTTTTCTTATTCATTTGATCCTGGAATTCTAACAGCACCTCCCCCCGCCACTGGCCCCCGGGCAAAGTGGGAAGGAATCTGTACTATGCCCTAAGTGTTCCTTCACCCTGCCCATACCTTTGTAAATAGTTTCTTTTTAAACCCTCCTTGAATCATGAAAATCTGATTTTAATCTAAGATCCTGCCATTTATTTCATTCTGGGAACCCTTTTCATATATCTTGATGTCTAACAAATTACTTGGTACACTAAATATGTTTTAAAAAATCGATAAATAAATACAAGAATACAGTGATACACTTACTTCATTCTTAAAGATAACAAAGCTGGCTAAGGCGACCCCTGTAGGTGCCTGATAATCTAAGAATGGTTTCCTGTTCAATGGAGGCCAGCATACCAAACAGAAAAGTACATTTCTACCCAGATTTTCTTTCTCTTTTATGAATAAAGGAGTCTTGGAGCCCCATGAAAGCTGAGAAGACTTGGTCATACAGCCAGATTCCTGCTGTCTGGAAAATGTGATAGTAATCCAGAAAGGGATTTCAGAAGGCTTACCCAGCATCTCTGTGGTCACTTTGGTCTGGCAAAGAATAAAAGCCCCATGGTTAGTCTGAGAGCTCAGAATTGCACTCAGAAGCCAAGTCTTTTAGCTTGAATTATAAAATGTTAGTCAACTTTGGACCAATATATCTTCTGAAAATGAATAAAAATTTCTAAGGAGAAATAGGCCATATCTTAAATAGAAGTTAAAGGCTAGGATTCATTCTGAATGAAATGATACCTCTCTTCTCTCAGGTAACACTGAGGGTTAACATTTGAGGGTATCCAAACTGCCAAACATTTGTTTTATTTACCTCGTAGGAATGATCCAGTGGCTAGTGGTTAATCTCATTTCACTGTGGATAGAGTAATCTCTTTTGGTGGCTCAGGCAAAGAATGGGTAAGACCTCTTACTTTCAAGGATCCTAATAAAATTGAGGACTTATATTCGTATAAACAAGTTCATTTTTAAAAGGAATCCCCAAGTATTTACAGGCCATTTACTGAAGCCATGGTCACTTTAGATCCTTCAGTGCTATTTACCATGTGCTCTTATTGTACGAGGTACTTTGAATGTCAAAGGCATTTAATAAATTGCTCTTACGGTGTAAACATGAAGGTGGTATATTATAGGGCACAGGCTACATGTGCTGTCTCTACATCTTTGATAAGAAATATGCTAACATTCCACCTTATAAATGAGAAAACTGGAAGTCTGGTGGGTGAGTAGTATGCTAAAAGTTTCACATGAAGGGAAGAAATGGAGAGAGAACCCTAACCTCCTTACTTCTCCCAGCACGTAATTTCATCAGAAGAAGGCAGCCTGTAATCTTCCCCAAGCTCTGCCAGAGTTGATTTAGGCACACCTAAGGACAGATTAGAATGACTGGTAAGCACAATGAGCTATCAGACTGACTAAGGATGCAGGATGAGGGGCAGAGGAAAATTTGGTTTTGTTCTGTTTTGTTTTTTATTTCTCTTGTTTTGAATTTTTCAGTTTCTATGCATGTTATCAAATCAATGTATTGTAAAAGCCTATAAAAGAAACTGTTTTTATTTGGGATGCTATTTGTTTATTTAACAAATGCAATATTAATGCCCTGACCTTAACCCTAGACATCCTGAGTTAATTTTGATTTTGATATAATCCAGAGGTGGATAATTTCTGAAGCTTCTTAGCTAACTCTAATTTATAGCCAGAGTTGAAAATATCTGCTTTATAATTATGGAGGGAAGAAATGGAGGTTAGGAGAAGGAGGGAAGGGAAAGAGGGAAGAAGAGAAAAAAGGGAAGGAAAGAAGAAGGGGGGGAAGGAAAGGGAAGGAAAAAAGAGAGGGAGGGAAAGATGGGAGGAAAGCAAGTAGGAGGAATGGAGAGGAGTGTAGAATACATCAGCTCCCTGTGGGAGCTGAGACACAGGGAATGATTAAAAGTATTGGAAGTACGTGTAAACCCAATATAGATGATCCCTGATTTAGGATGGTTCGATGTATTTTTCAGCTTTATGATGGTGCAAAAGTGATACACCGTAGAAACTGTACTTCAGATTTTGAGTTTTGATCCTTTTCTGGGCTACTGATATGCAGTACTATATACTCTCTTCATGCTGGGCAGTGGCGGTGAGCTGCAGCCCCAGTCAGCCGCAGGATCACGAAGGTAAACCAATAGATTTACAACAATTGTGCACCCATTCAACTATTCTCTTTTCACTTTCATGACCGTATTCAATCAGCCATGTGATATTCAACACTATATTATACAATAGGCTTTGTGCTGATTTTGGCCAACTATAGACTAAGTATGATGAGCATATTAGGCTAGGATAAACTATGATGTTCAATAGGTTAGGTGTATTAAATGCATTTTCGACTTAGAGTATTTTTAATTTATGGTGAGTTTATTGAGATATAACTCCATTGAAAGTTGAAGATCTGTACTTAAGTAATATATGTCATCTAAACAAAAATACATACTGATTATGAACACTCTGAACTGTATTTTTGTGGGATGCCTGGGTAGCTCAGTTGATTAAACGTCTAACTCTGGTTTTTAGCTCAGGTCATGATCTCAGGGTTGTGAGATTGAGTCTCACATCAGGCTCCACACTGGGCATGGAACCTGCTTAAGATTCTGTCTTTCCCTCTCTCTCAGCCCCTTCCCATCTCTCTCTCTCTCTCTCTGAAAAACAGACAAACAGAACTCAATTTCCTGAGTCTGGCTTCTACTTCCTAAGCAAATATTCACATTCTTAGCACACATACTTGGGCAGCTTAACATTTCCACAGCAAATTACACTTACAGCACTTGGCATCAACAAAATTTTTTAAGGTCATAATCAGTTTGCTTTTAACACTACCCAGCAGTACTACTCTCTCAGTTTGGTTTAATTCTTCTTGTATTTCTTTCAATGACCACTTAAACCTTCTCTGTAGTTGACAGATTTCAGAGTCTTCCTTCACCAACTAATCTCTCCTTTTGCACTAAATAGATAAGGCTTACCACCCCCCACCCTTCAAAAACCAACAAAGATCCATCAAGCACTTTCACCTCAGTATTCATCTTCCCATTTTATGCTCTAACGAGTACATGCCCCCTAGTTCTCCATGTTTCTGCCAGTGCTCTTCCTCGGTATCCCATGTAGCTTTCCATTGTGCTGTATCCTGATTTTTCCTTCTGTCTCTGGAATTTCACAACATTGATTACTAGTATCGATTAACCTTTCCTATGTCTTCAGTCTCTCTGTTTCCACTGTATCCTTCCCACTGCCCCAGAATATGCCCAACACTCTTTATTTCTTAGACAAGACAAAACTACTCTTGGCTTCTGTTCTTCCACCAGCCAGTGCTTTATATACACCTTCTCCCCTTATAACCAGGATTTTCAGAAAAGTGTATATTTTCATTTTCTTCTCTTTCCTCCCCTTCTCTTATCTTCCTACTTCCGAGTGGCTTTTGCATTCTTCCTTCCATCAAGGTGGGCCTCCAGTGATCACCGTATTGCTAGATGTAGTAGGAAATTCTTACACTTTAGTTTTCTTACCATCAGCCTTCAGCCTAGTGCCTATATTGTTCATAAAACTTTCTCCTCTTACCTTTTGTGATAGTCCTTGCTCATGGCTTCCCCTATCCTCCTTCTGTTCTCTTCCTGTGCTTCTTTGTAGGCTCATCCTATAACCTCATGTTCATGAATTTAGGCTCTGGAGCCAGCCTATTCAGATTCAAATCCTGGATGCAAATCATACTAGCAGTAAGTCAGCTTCTTTGTAAGTAAGTTCTTTGTAAGTAAGCTCACCCTGTAACCTCGTGTTCGTGAGTTTAGGTTCTGGAGCCAGCCTGTTCAGATTCAAACCCTGGATGCAAACCATACCAGCAGTAAGTCAGCACAGATAACTTCTTTATAAAAATGCTGATAAAACTATTAATTTCATCAAAATTTTTTTTGGAAGAAGTAACTCATTTAATTGTTTAAGATGATGCCTCAGACATAGAAAATGCTAACAAAACCACTATTTGTTACTTTCTTATATCTGTTCTTCAAAGCATATCATTATTCCCCTTTCATGTGTATTTTCTGTCTCAGAGTGGTCTTTTTCATTCTGAAGAACCTAATACTATTCTTGAAATTTATAATTTGACATCTCTAATATGGACCTCTCTTCTGAGTTCCATTCTTATTTTCAACTTTCGTGATTGGATATCCCAAGGAAACTGCAGCTCAGCAGGTCTAAAATTGAACTCATATTCTTTCCTTTGCAGAGTGGATTCTTTCCTACCTTTCCTTGAATGACGCCACTAATTAGCACAGTGGCACCAGTGCACAACTTATAAGTCATTACTTTTTTATATGCTACATGTGTTATAGTATCACATAGTATACATTTTAGTTGCTAAATATCTCAGGAATCTCTCTTTTCTGTCTATATCACCTGTGGTGGAGTCTTCTCATTTAATCTTTTCTTCTAATCTTATATACATCCTGCAGCCACAGCGAAGCCCCCACCCCCAAAAGGTGAAAAAAATGGTAATGCTCCTTTTCTTACCTCTTATTGCCTAATATCCTTTTTAGGAAAAAAAAAATCCTTAATATATCACAAGGCTTGAATAGACTTCCCAGGTCCCCAGCCTCAGGAACAGCTGTTTCAAGTCCTTCATTCTAGCTTCTCTGAGCATAACTTCATCCATTGTATTCATGCTTACCTCCACCCAAGGGTCTTTTTCTTTTGTCTATTAACCACTCTTCTCCATCTGCTCTATGTAGTTAACCTCTACTCATTTTCAGATGTCAACTCTCACGTGTTACTCAAGGAACTCTTTCATGATTCTCAACACTAAATTAAATCACAGTTGTCTGTATGTTCCCTTTACAGTATTAAGTTTGTGATTGATTATCTTTTTGCCACTTATGTCTCTTCTCAGACTGTAAGCTCATCATTGCTTCCCCAAACCTGTTTGAGTACCTGGAACATAAGATATTCAAACAATATTGTTGAATAAACGAACAATGCCCGTAAGAGAAAGTGGAAGCCTTAAAGAAGGCTAGAGTTGTAATGTCAGAAAAATGGATCCTTGGCTTGTTTCCGGTTTTGGAGTGTTGGTAACATCAGAGAGCAGCTACAGTTCTTTACTCTCCTCAGGGACAAAGTTAGAGTTCCTGTTTTCTTTTCACTTATTCATTCATTCTGCCATTTTATAACGATTTATTAATAGAATATTGCCATCTTAGCAGTATACAAAACTTTACAAATAACAGCTGAGAACAGAACAGAGATGACCTTTTCTCTTAGAATTTATACTAAAAGCGTAGAATCCTAGTATCTCAGAGTGATAAGGAAACAGTTTTAATAAAGGGTTCTATGAAACACTAATCTTATTTTTTTCTGCATTTTTTTCTCATGGAAATTCATAAATAGCATTAGCTCATTAAAGGCTTTAAAAATACTTACAACAAAGAAGTTATTTAAATGTGCATAACCCAGCATTCCCTAAACATGATGTTTTGGTTTTTGCTTGTTTTTGCTTTTATTTTAGCAGAACTCCTGTGTTGAGGAGGTTCTGCTTCACAAAGCTGTCCATTTATCCAGTTCATATTTAGATTTATTTTTTTTTTCAGTTCACTGAGTCAAAATTGTCTTTCTGTACTTAGAATCACTGGATTCTGATGTCTGAAGTAATTAAATAGATAATTTTGGCTGATGGTTTATAAGTTTTCTTGACTCCAAGAACCCGTTGTTTAAATAAAATTGTTTTGAAAATGCAAACAATATAGCTTCTCTTATTAAGCTGGTGGTGAGATGTGAGCCTCATTAGTCAGGCCCCTTATTGCTCCCATAGAGTATAATTTGAAAATCAGTGATCTAGTCTGACTGCATCACTTATCAGAAATACCAGAAGATAGAAATCTAAAGAGGCAAAGAAAAATCTTAGAGCACACACCTGGTCAAGTAAAGGTCAAGAAATAAAACTCAGGTCACTGAATTCCTAACCAGTGCTTTTCTCCTTCTAACACATAGCCACCCTACTGATGCTCTGAATTATATGTTCTGGGGAATTGTAACTATAACTTTTAGTTATTATACCCTTCATTATGTGGCAGCCATACTGACCTGTCTCTGTCCTCTAAACAGACCATGCTCATTCCCACCCTCAGAAATTTGCATTTCTGCTATGTCTGCCTGGAATACTCTGGCCATGGCCTCTGTAAAGCCAGCTCCTACCTGCCATTTAGGCCTCACCTCAAATGTTGCCTCCTCAGAGATGCCTTCCCTAGTCACAGAATTTTAATATCCAATATCCTATTACGGCGTTTTATCTTCTTCCTAGCACAACCATCAGTATCTGATTATTATTTTGTTGATGTGTTTGGTTCCTTGGTTATTATCTATTTCCTGCTAGACTGGAAGTTCCAGGAATCTTTTTTATGGATTGCTGAATTTCTAGGAATAGAAAAGTACTATATATATATGGAAGATGTTTCATAAATATTTGTTGTAGGAGTGCATAAGAGGCAAAGCTCCAAGTGTGGGCTGTCCATGGTGGCAGTGAATTGCATGTGGGACCAGCAGAAATCAAATGACTACTTCTCTAGAATGCTAGAGAAAGGACTAAATAGACCAAGTCAGATACTATGAGTTCCCCTCTAGCCCTGGTTTTCTATGTTCCAAGAAGTTTGGGATTGTTTCCTCTGTATCCAAGAAATGTCCTTTTAACAAGGATTGAAAGATATGTAGTTTAGATGTTCTTATTTTAAACCACCATAAGACAATAAAACACTTACTTTCATTTACATTTTGTAAAATATCCTTTACCACATAAGTCAATAATTGTAGCTAGAGATATTTGACAAGTGAACTTTCATTCCCTTTCACCATTATTTAATAATGGTGCCATATTATTTTATGCTCTGTCGATGACTCACCTGCATTGATGTCATTATCTCCCTACTGGCTTCCTGCCCTGCCCCCGAAGTTCCCTCTCCTTGCTACCTTCCTCACTAATGCCAGAATTCTGTTATAAGTAAATGATTTCCTACTTCTCCTCTGTTGAAGTTTCCTGTGTCTGCCATAACAAATTGCCCAAAATTGGTGGCTTAAAACAATAGAAATTCCTTCTCTTGCAGTTCTGGAGACCAGAAGCCCCAAGTTAGTACTCCTGGCTGAATTGAAGTTACTGGGAGGGCCACACTCCCTCCTGAGGCTCAGAGGACAGAATCTCTGCTTAGCCTCTTCCAGTTTCTGGTGGCTTGGCTGATAGTCCTATCATTCCAGTTTTCATTTTTTTTAATTTTTAAAATTATTTTTCATTTTTTAATTTATTTTCAATTTAGTTAACATGTAATGTATTATTAGTTTCAGGGGTAGAATTTAGTGATTCATCAGTTGCAGATAACACTCAGTGACCCCATCCACCTCCCCTCTACCCTTGGTTTGTTCCCTATAGTTAAGAATCTTTTATGGTTTGCCTCCTTCTCTGTCTTTATCTTATTTTATTTTCCCTTTAGTTCCCCTATGTTCATCTGTTTTATTTCTTAAATTCCACGTATGAGTGAAATCATACAGTATTTGTCTTTCTCTGACTGACTTATTTAATTTAGCATAACACCATCTAGTTTCATCCATGTTGTTGCAAATGGCAAGATTCTTTTTGATGGCTGAGTAAATTTCCATTGTGTGTGTGTGTGTGCAAATGTGTGTGTACCTTCACTCCAGTTTTTAAAGCCAGCATCTTCAAATCTTCCTTTGCTCCGTCTTCACATCCCCTTCTCTTCTGTGTGTGTGTGTGTCAGATTTCCCTCTGCTTCTTTCTTATAAGGGTAGATGCAGTTGCATGTAGGGCCCACCTACATAATCCAGGATAAGGTCTCTATCTCAAGGTCCTCAGCTTAATCACATCTTCTGTAACATTTATAGATTCTAGGGACTTGATGTCTTTGGTTACCATTATCAGTCTATTGTGGAACTTACAAGTTTTCCATTGGCTATGAAATTATTATCATGAACTATAGACCTCTATGATTATGGCCTTTATTTTTGTTCCTCTCCAGATCTTCCATGATGGCTTTCTGTATCCCTATGAAATTTTTTTTCCCCAAAACCTATTTATCCACTTTTTAAACCTGAAATACTCCTTCATACTTTGTCTTTTTACAATGTGCTGTTCTCTTCTATAATGTTTCCCTCTTTTACCTTGGAAAACTTTCATTTATTGCATATGTATGGAGTGACTTCAAAGTAATAGCCACTATGCTGATGAGTAGTGAGTAATACTTGGTCCTGAGATAGAGGATCTGAGCATCTAGCTGTAGGGGTAGAGAAACAGTAAAGTATGATGAATGACACAGCAGGGAAAGAAATACACAGGATACTCTTAAGAACTGAAAGGATAGGCACAGACAGGATAGGGGAACAAGACAATACCTGAATCAAGTCTTAAATAATACAGATCTTAAGCAGTAAGTTAGTAGGAGTGTGTAACAGTGATTGAATGGGAGGCTTTCAAAGGTAATGGGTTCTGATTTTGTTTTTTGTTTTTAGTTTAGTTTTGGTTTTTTTTTGGTTTTTTTTTAGTTTTTTTCCCCCTAGTTTTATTGAAATACAATTGACATACAGCAGTGTGTAAATTTAAGTTGTACAATGTGATGATTTGATGTACATTTTTGTATACTAAAAACAGAGTATCTAGGAATATTCTGTAATAGCTTTGAGAACAATAAAATACTTAGAGATAAATTTAACAAAGAGGTTAAAGATTGGGGCACCTGAGTGGCTCAGTCTTTAAGCGTCTGTCTTTGGCTCAGGTCATGATCTCAGGGTCCTGGGATCCAGCCTTGCATTGGGCTCCCTGTTCTGCGGGAAGCCTGTTCTCCTTCTCCCACTCCCACTGCTTGTGTTTCCTCTCTCGCTCATTCTCTGTGAAAAAAATAAATAAAATCTTAAAAAAAAAAGTTAAAAGATCTGTCCACTAAAAACTGTAAGACATTAATGAGAGAAAGAAGACACACATTATGGGAAGATATATCATATTTGTGGATCAGAAAAAATAATATTGGTAAAATGTCCATATTATCCAAAGCTGCCTGTAGATTCAATATAATCCCTATCAAAATTCTAATGGAAATTTTCAAAGGAAAAAAAATTCTAAAATTCAAGTGTGACCTTAAAAGCCCAAAAAGCCCAAAGACCCAAATAGCCAAAGCAATCTTGAGAAAGAACAAAGATGAAAGCGTTGCACTTCCTGATTTCAAATATTCTACAAAACTATAGTAATCAGAACATTAGGATACGGACATAAAAACTGACATATGGACCAGTGGAATAGAATAGAAGGACAGAAATAAACCCCTAATATACATAGTCAACTAATATTTGACAAGAGAGCCAAGAATATTCAATGGGGAATAGATGATCTTTTGAATAAATGGTAAAACTGTTGCTAAAACTTTATGTTTACATGCAAAGGAATGAACTTGAACCCCTGTCTTGCATAGCTCACAGAAGTTAACTCAAAATGAATTAGAAACATGAATATAAGACCTGCAGTTGTAAACCAACCCCCCCCCCCCCAAAAAAAACTAGGCGAAAATCTCCTTGACACTGATCTTGGTAATGATTTTTTTTTTATATGATAGAGCACTAACAACATAAACAAAATATATAAACAAAATAGAAACAAAAATAATATAAACAAATATAAACAAAAAATATAAACAAAAATAAACAAAGTAGGACTACATTAAACTAAAAACTTTCTGAACAACAAAAGAACTAATGAACAGAATGAAAAGGTAACCTATGACATGGGCGAAAATATTTGCAAACCACTTATCAGTTAAGGGATTAATATCCAAAATATATATGGAACACCTACAACTCAGGAATGAAAGAACAGATAGTCTGATTAAAAAATGGGCATAAAGGGGTACCTGGGTGGCTCAGTGGGTTAAGTGGCAACTCTGGATTTCAATTCAGGTCATGATCTCAGGATCCTGGAATCGTGCCCCACATCAGGCTCTGTGCTCAGTGTGAAGTCTGATTGAGATTCTCTCTCTCCCTGTCCCTTTTCCTCTCTCTCTCCCTCAACTAGATAAATAAACAAATCTTAAAAAAAAAATAAAGAGTGGGCAGAGGAACTTAACAGACTTTTTTTTTTTTCAAAAAAAAGATATACAATGTCTATCATCTTAAGGAGTCTAGATTTCTATCCTTTAAATGTGCTTTGCTAACAGTAGAATGAATTCTGCTTTTATGTTTTGAATACAACCTCATGAGAAACCCCAATAAAGAAACAATATAAAGGGCATTTTACTTAGTCATATTCATTTTTCAGATCTTAGTGTAAGCACTATTTTATGAAGAACACCCTCCATGCCTCATGGACTATATATTCTTTTATAGAACCTTATGGCACCTAGTACTTCTTCTATTATAACTCTCATCACTTTTGATTATAATTAATTGTTTAATATATCTTTTTTGGACATACAAATGAACTATTATAAAATAATTTTGTGAATTAAAAGTTTCTGAAATGGCAAGGAACATGAAGACTTTGTTCATTGCTTTAATATCTGAGACCCAGTAGTGTACCTGATACATGTTAGATTTTTAACAAATGATCCAGCAATGAATTGATATAAAACAAGAAGGACTTAAAACTCACATGGAGTTCTACAGATGCCAAAACTCTGATATTTCTTACTATGTTTTAAGTGTTTACTTGCTTCTTCACACACGTCACTGTTGCAGTGTATGAAGGGCATGAATAAAGCAGATATATCTGAACTTTGCATAGTCTTAATTAAGCATGACACATCTGATGTACTGGTTTATAGGGCTTTTGCTTTGTTTTGTGTTAAGCAGACATGGCCTTAATTAAAAAAAAAATAAAATCAGGGAAGGACTACAATCTTGCTAATCAATTATACATTACCAAAGTGTGTGTGTGTGTGTGTGTGTGTGTGTGTGTGTGTGTGTGTGTGTGAGAGAGAGAGAGAGAGATATGGAAGGAGAAACTATGCTGTATTAACTATACTGAAAATTATTTTGCCTGGCAGCAAATTTTAGTATATTAATTATCTTTAATGTGTTAAAATTTAATTTGACATTTTTAAGTAGATATGTTGTTCTTAAGTAAAGATTTTAACTGACAAAATATATTTTAAATTAGTCATTTTCAGTCCTCCTGAATCACTTCTGTGGAGCCATAAGGTGCTGTAGAACTGTTTGGAAAGGAAGCTCTAACATAAGTGCTGTAAGAAAAAATAAAACAAGTGAAGTCCTCTGTAAGCATAATTATAGGAAAAATCTTTTTAACTATGAGTAAAAAACCCAAATGCAATTTTAAAAATTGATAGATTTGATTACATAGAAATAAGAAAACAAATTCTGAATAGCAGCAATTCAGACAAAAAATGACCACGTGAAAGTAAAATCTGCAATGCATATCAGAAAGAAAAGACAAATATTCCTGATTTCTAAAGGAAAAATTGAAAGGGAAATAAATACAGAAAATTGGGCAAAAGCTGTTAACATACAATTCACAAAAATATAAAAGTGTACCTTAAACATATGAAAAGATGTTTAACTTCACTCATGTTAAGAGAAATCAAAATTAATACTAGACCAAGGAACTACTTATCATGTAGTAGGTTGTCAAAAATTGAAGAACTTGACCATATAGTCCTTTGGTGAGGCTGTGGAGAAATACTCGCATGCATTCCTGCTGAGAATGCTGAATGGTACAACTTTTATGGAGGTTGTACAGATGTACTTATCTTTTGACCCAGAATACTCACTTCTAGGGATTTACCCTAGTGATACACCACCAAGCATATAAAACTGCATGTGCACAAATGTGTTTATTACATCATTATTTGTATCTGTAAAATAATGAAAATTATTCAAATCTCAAACCAAACAATATTTATTACACTTTGGTGTGTATAAACCACACACACACACACACACACACCCCTACACACACACACACACACACACACACTTGAGTACTATACATCTGTACAAAAGAATGAGGAAGACCTCTGAACTGATAGGGAGTGATTTTCAGGAGATAGCAGAAGTTAAAAAGAGTACATAAAAGCATATATGGCATCTCATATTTTGCATAGGAAAGAAGTGAAAATGAGAAAATTTGAACATATCTTTTTTAAAGTGCAAAAAGAAAAACTAATATAAGCCAGAAAATAATAGGAACTGGTTAAATATAAACAATACAGTGAGCAGAAAATGGGATGATAAGAGTATAGGAAGAAATGACAATTGAGTATGCTCTTTTTTATAGTTTTGGTCTTTGAAACTGTGTTAATGTTCTACATATTCCAAAAATAAAATTAATTAGAGTGAGGAGAGGGAAACTGAAACTAAACTGGAGGGGGAAGAAGGAAGGATTAATTGAAGGTAAAGTTTTCATAGTATTTGACTTTGTACTCTCAGTCACAGAAGAGGTGTGAGCAGGAGGAATAAATGCCAACAAATCAAACTCTTTAATAGTTTCCTTTCTCTTCAATGGTGGAAAGTCAAAGTCATTCCTAAAGTATTTTAGGTGTATTACAGAGTTGAGTCAGTGAATAAGTATATTGACATTAAAGCAGGACTGGATTTTCAGTGTGATTGAAGTGTAATGCAACTATGAAATTATACAAGGTAAAAAAGATCTTCAGAATTTGTGAATTCATGATTTTTAAAAAAGTTTTTATTTGTTTGGCAGAGAGAGAGAGATCACAAGTAGGCAAAGAGGCAGGCAGAGGGGGAAGGGAAAGCAGGCCCCTGCTAAGCAGAGAGCCAGATGCGGGTCTCGATCCCAGGACCTTGAGATCATGACCTGAGCCGAAGGCAGAGGCTTAACCCTCTGAGCCACCCAGGTGCCCCGAATTCATGATTTCTAATATATAAATGTGTGTGTATGTACTTCTGTGCATTGTATATTTATATATATATATGTCCATATATTTTGATGTATGCATTCATGTATATTTTTATGTATGTATGGGTGCATGTTTCCTAGTTCTGTCTGCTAAAAGGGCCAGGAATCAAAGATACTCCAACAGCAATAAGTAAACCTAGTTTCTACATGTTGATATCTAACACCATTTCTCACTGTAATAAAGCAGAGCTCCTCAGAAAGGTGGCCAATTAGGTATAAGCTGAGCCTGACACATTGTATTAGCTAAAAAGTCATGGAGTACTCCAAAAAATAATGGTAGCATGTGTGAAGAACATGGAAAGTAGTGTGACAGGGCTTTCACTGGACAAATCTGGAATAATTTGAACATAAAAAAGATTAAATACAATAAATAATTTAAACCATTACAAAATAGAAATTAATTTGTCCATATCTAAAAATAAATAGATAAAATCAATTTACCGGTCATTGGAGGAAAAGTTGAGTACAGTAAAGTTGAGTTACAGTAAAATTTCAAGTTGAGTACAGTAAAATTTCAAGGGCCAATTGTTTAATGCAAAGAAAGTGTACAATTTAGAAAATTAATGTTCTGCATCACCATAGTAAAGACTGGATCAGAAAAGAGCCATTGATGGTTGCTAATCCAGGGAGAAATTTTGATGAGGTATAGGGCACTTGTATAGTCTATCACATATATATATATACAAACACATATATATAGACTGTGTGAGTATATGCACATACATGTGAGTGTGTACATGTATGTATATATGTATACACCCCCCCCTGAAAAAAAGCCTTACACAAGCATATGCTGTTTGAGTAGTTGCTATTAAGTAACTGTTATTGTTTTTAAGGTATTATTATGGTGTCTCTTTGGGTCTGACAATCTGGGCTGCTTTCTTTTTGACTGAGATCAGGTTCTCCTGAATCTTCTCTAACCAATCTGGGGGCATTTTTCCCATTCTCCATCAGCAGCTGCAAGCAAGCATTAAGAGTTAGGGCTAGAGTAATTATAACAGCTACCACTATGCTTACCACTAAGCTACCATTAAGGTTGTCAATGCTGGGATTTAAGAAAGCTGGATCTAGCCACGTTTTCTGGCAATGAAACTCTCAGAGTAAATGCATCTAAAAGGAAAAAAAAAATAGTTTTCATTTGTGTACCAAGAGGGAGAACATGATATGAAAACACCTTAGCTTGTTTGTAATGACTCCAGAGTGGTCCTTCCTCACACACTCAGTGCCAAATAAGTCAATTTTTCAACTTTGACTTGCACTTGACACTGCCTTTCATCTGTGAACTATGAAATGCAAAGAAATCTTGTGCACACTTCTCTCCCCCATCTGCGTGTGGCTGTCAGGCGAGCAGTCAACAGCACTCTGTAACAGAAGTTAATTGGAAAGAGCTGGATGTCTTTGGGTCTTTTGGTAATTACTGAAGTCACTCTCCTGGCATGGAAGAGAGCCTCTTGCCTCCACACTATTGGATAAAGAGACTCTTTTTCCTCCTTACATGGTCACAGAAGCCAAACAAAACTAAGCACTTACTGTTTGTTTGATAAACCCCAGAATTACTTTAAGGTTGGATACACTAAGCTTTAGGTTCAATTCAATTTGATTCAAGTGCGTTTTAAAGCCCTCGAGAAGACGTGTCTAATTCACCTCTCTGTCCCCAGTGCTCAGTCCAGCACCTGACACATAACAAATGTTCAGTGTTAGGAATTTTTATTATTAATATTATTATTAACACCTGGCTCTAGTTCCTGTTATGTACATGTTTCTGAAATGAGCATTTACAGGGAAAAACGTTTAACTCTCAAGTTGCCCACATTTGGGTTGAAACCCTAGCTCTACTATTAACAGCTATGTTATTGTAGGCAAACTGTTTCATCTCACTGACCATCAGTTTCTGGTCCAGTACTGTGAGGATTATATATAACTTGGGAGATTTTATTGATTAAATGAATTAAAACTATTAAAGTGCCTAGTATACTGATTGCATACAATAAGTGCTTAATAAATGATAGTTTTTTTCTCTTGTTTCTTAATGTGTCCAGAGACTATTTGAATCATTTGTTCATGGCTAGTATCTTGCTTCACATCTTTGCCTTTGACAATATTAATTTAGGACAGGACAGGTCCTACTTTCTCTCTTTGCCCTCTGTCACTCCTTATTCTGGTATCTTTTCCATTTGTCTCATTTTAACTAAAAGATATCTTTTAAATTGGGGTTAAAAAACTCAAACAAGGTTTTTATTGTGTCCCACTTATGTAGGAAGCACAGAGACATGCACTGGAAATACAGAAATGAGTATAACATAATGCCTTCCCTCAGGGGATTTGCAGCCTTGTCAAGGAAACAGGGATCTACATACGCAAATCAACTACAGCATGAGAAGTTTTCAGAGAGAGAGAGAGATTCTTTTTTTTTTTTTTAAGATTTTATTTGTTTGGGAGAGAGAGAGAGAGAGAGCGTGTGCACTGGAGGGAGAGAGAGGGAGAATCTTAAGCAGACTCTGTACTGAGCACAGAGCCCAGTGTGCGACTTGATCTCATGATCCTGAGATCATGACCTGAGCCGAAACCAAGCATTGGACACTTAACCAACTGAGCCAGCCAGGAGTCCCTTGGAGAGAGATAATCTTAAAAGCAAAGTGCTTTATGAGAACTGTCAGTGCCTCATGTTTGGAAGCAGGTAAATTGCATTGAGGCAGGATTCAGGTTGAAGGTATCTTCTTTTCAAGTGGGCTTTGAAGGATCATCCAGCATATTCTGGACAGGGGATAGGTGAAAGACCATTTTACAGAGAGGGGATAGCATGTTCAAAACTACATGGTGAGACATGTGATAGGAGATAAAAAATATGTATCTTTTGTCACATGGTACATGCTATATCATACATGTATACAATGGGAGGGTATTGTTTGTCAGCTATGCACAGAGTCAGATACATTCAGAAAGGTATTGGTAAGGGTAAATACCCAGTAGTGCAATTGCAGGATCATAGGGAAGCTCTGTTTTTAATTTCTTAAGGAATCTCCACATTGTTCTCCAAGTTGTCTGTACCAACTTGCATTCCCACCAACAGTGTAAGAGGGTTCCCCTTTCCACACATCCTCTCCAACACATGATTCCTGTCTTGCCAATTTTGGCCATTCTAACTGGTGTAAGGTGGTATCTCAATGTGGTTTTGATTTGAATCTCCCTGATGGCCAGTGATGGTGAACATTTTTTTGTGTGTCTGATAGCCATTTGTATGTCTTCATTGGAGAAGTGTCTGTTCATGTCTTCTGCCCATTTTTTGACATGATTATCTGTTTTATGTGTGTTGAGTTTGAGAAGGTCTTTAAAGATACAGATGTAGTGAAAAGAAAAGTCATCTGTACCCCAGTGTTCATAGCAGCAATGGCCATAGTAGCTAAACTGTGGAAAGAACCAAGGTGCCCTTCAATGGACGAATGGATAAGGAAGATGTGGTCCATATATACTATGGAGTATCATACCTCCATCAGAAAGGATGAATACCCAACTTTTGTATCAACATGGACGGTACTGGAAGAGATTATGCTGAGTGAAATAAGTCAAGCAAAGAGAGTCAATTATCATATGGTTTCACTTATTTGTGGAGCATAAGAAATAACATGGAGGACATGGGGAGGTGGAGAGGAGAAGGGAGTTGAGGGAAATTGGAGGGGGAGATGAATCATGAGAGACTATGGACTCTGAAAAACAATCTGAGGTTTTTGAAGGGGCGGGGAGTGGGGGGTTGGGGGACCCTGGTGGTGGGTATTATGGAGGGCATGTATTACATGGAACACTGGGTGCATAAACAATGAATTATGTTACACTGAAAAGAAATTAAATTAAAAAAAATGGAGAAGAAAAAAAAAAAAGAAAGGTATTGGTAAGGCTTTAGAAGGTAGGTTGCAGATACTCCATACTGCTTCTGAAGATGGAGTAAGGATGTCACTGCCTCAGTGAAGATCAAAGGTAGCTTTTCATCAGGCTCAGTCATTACCTATAGAGCTAAAACACCTTGAGGAGTAGTGCCAGTCTATAGCCTGGGACTACAGAAGGGCCAGCCTGAATTATTGAAACTAGTGAAGAGGCAAATGCACAGGGAGAGTATTTTTGTATGTGTGTCTGTATGTATTATTTGCCTCAGAGGTACAGGTCTGTGATTTGTAAGGCTTACACATTAACAGCACTCACCATATTACATATCCTCCCCAATGTCCATAACCCAACCACTCTCTCCATACTACCCCACCCCCAAGCAACCCTCAGTTTGTTTTGTGAGATTGAGTCTCTTATGGTTTGTCTCCTGTCCGATCCCATCTTGTTTCACTTTTTCCTTCCCTAACTCCAAACTCCCCACCCTTCAGATCAAATTCCTCATATCAGGGGGATTATATGATAATTGTTTTTCTCTGATTGACTTATTTAACTCAGTGTAATACCTTCTAGTTCCATCCATGTCATTCCAAAAGGCAAGATTTCATTTCTTTTGATGGCTGCATAGTATTCGAATGTGTGTGTGTGTGTGTGTGTGTATACACACACACACCACATCTTCCTTATCCATTTATCTGTTGATGGACATCTGGGTTCTTTCCATAGGTTGGATATTGTGGACATTGCTGCTATGAACATTTGGGTGCATGTGCCCCTTCGGATCACTACATTTGTATATTTAGGGTATATACCCAGGAGTGTGATTGCTGGGCCGTGGGGTAGCTCTATTTTCAACTTTTTCAGGAACCTCCATGCTGTTTTCCAGAGTGGTTGCACCAGTTTGCATTTCCACTAATAGTATAGGAGGGTTCCCCTTTCTCCACATCCTTGCCAACATCTGTCATTTCCTGACTTGTTAATTTTAGCCATTCTAATTTGTGTGAGGTGGTATCTTACTATAGTTTTGATTTGTATTTCCCTGATGCCCAGTGATGTGGAGTACTTTTTCATGGGTCTGTTGGCCATCTGGATGTCGTCTTTTCAGAAATGTCTGTTTATGTCCTCTGCCCATTTCTTGATTGGATTCTTTGTTCTCTGGGTGTTAATAAGTTCCTTTGTTAAGTTCCTTATAGATTTTGGATACTAGCCCTTTATCTGATAATGCCGTTTGCAAATATCTTCTCCCGTTCTGTCAATTGCCTTTTGGTTTTGTTGACTGTTTCCTTTGCTGTGCAGAAGCTTTTGACCTTGGTGAAGTCCCAGTAGTTCATTTTTTCCCTTGCTTCCCTTGCCTTGGACGATGTTTCTAGGAAGAAGTTGCTGTGACCTAGGTCAAAGAGGTTGCTGCCTGTGTTCTCCTCAAGGATTTTGATGGATTCCTATCTCACATTAAGGTCTTTCATCCATTTTGAGTCTGTTTTTGTGTGTGGTATAAGGAAATGGTCCAGTTTCATTTTTCTGCATGTGGCTGTCTAATTTTCCCAACACCATTTTTGAAGAGACTGCCTTTTTTCCATTGGACATTCTTTCTTGCTTTGTCAAAGATTAGTTGACCATAGAGTTGAGGATCTCTTTCTGGGCTCTCTATTGTATTCCATTGATTTATATGTCTGTTTTTGTGCCAGTATGATACTGTCTTGATGAGGACAGCTTTATAGTAGAGCTTGAAGTCTGGAATTGTGATGCCACCAACTTTGGCTTTCTTTTTCAACATTCCTCTGGCTATTCTGGGTCTTTTCTGGTTCCATATAAATTTGAGGATCATTTGTTCCATTTCCTTGAAAAAAATGGATGGTATTTTGATAGGGATTGCATTAAATGTGTACATTGCTTTGGGTAGCATAGACATTTTCACACTATTTGTTCTTCCAATCCATGAGCATGGAACATTTTTCCATTTCTTTGTGACTTCCTTCATTTCTTTCATGAGTACTTTATAGTTTTCTTGAGTACAGATTATTTGCCTCTTTGGTTAGGTTTATTCCTGGTATCTCATGGTTTGGGGTGCAATTAAAAATGGGATTGACTCCTTAATTTCTCTTTCTTCAGTCTTGTGTTGGTGTATAGAAATGCAACTGTTTTCTGGGCATTGATTTTATATCCTGACACTTTACTGAATTCCTCTATGAGTTCTAGCAGTTTTGGAGTGGAGTCTCTTGGGTTTTCCACATGAATTATATCATCTGCAAAGAGTGAAATTTGATGACTTCTTTGCCAATTTGGAGGCCTTTTATTTATTTTTTTTTTGTTGTCTGAGGCTAGGAGTTCTGGTACTATGTTGAATAGCAATGGTGATAGTGGACATCCCTGCCGTGTTCCTGACCTTAGGGAAAAAGCTCCCAGTTTTTCCCCATTGAGAATCGTGTTCTCTGTGGGGATTTCATAGATGGTTTTGATGATATTGAAGTATGTACTCTCTATCCCTACACTTCGAAGAGTTTTGATCAAGAAATGATGCTGTACTTTGTCAAATGCTTTTTCAGTATCTGTTGAGAGTATCATATAGTTCTTGTTCTTTCTTTTATTAATGTATTGTATCACATTGATTGATTTGTGGATGTTGAGCCAACCTTGCAGCCCAGGAATAAATCCCACTTGGTCATGGTGAATAATCCTCTTAATGTACTGTTG
>NW_019154121.1:19038431-19058556 GCF_002288905.1 Enhydra lutris kenyoni
CCAGGTGCCCCTAAAAAAACAGAATACAAAATATGCACAATTTTCTCCACCCTGATACTATAAAAGCTACAACAGCAGGACTTATGCAAGGAATGTAGGCTTAGAAAAATAACATCTGACCATGAGAACAAAGTAAAAAAGCTACTAGTATGGACACATTAAAAATGAAAATCTGTTTCTCTTAAAACCCAGTGTTGTTCCATTCAATTTTCAAATGATATATCTAACAAAAGGTAAATATCCAAAATATATAAATAACTCATATAACTAAATATCCCCAAAATAATAATAATCTGATTAACATGGGCAGAGGACCTTAACATTTTTTTCCATAGAAGATATACAGATGGCTGACAAATGAAAAGATGCTCACATCACTCATTAAGAGGAAAATGCAAATCAAAACAGAGGATGTAAGCCCAAATAATATAATGGAAAGGGAAAGAAACTTAGTGTCCATCAACCTAAGTTCAAATCCTGGCAACCTTGGACAATTACTTCACTTAATCTCTCAGAGACTCATTTTATTTTCTCATCAATAAAATGGAAATAAAAATAAAATGAAGATTCTTATTGTTGTCAGTCATATTTCCAGCATCATGGTACACTATAAATGGCATAAGCACTATGAAGAGCTGGTTTTGTACTCTAAGTGAAAAACCAACCAAAGTAGTATGCATTTTAGATTACCAAAAGTCCCTGTAAGCAGCAAGTACAAAATAGATATTTATTGATTGGTTTAATATAGAAACTTTGGAAACACTTTACAGAATAGCAAGTATATGCATAGAACTGGATCTTCAAAGCTCAAACTCTCTTATGGAAGGGGCTCCTGCCTTGCAGTAGACTTATTTTTACCATGTTAGAGCCCTAGGTACAATACTTTGTTCATTTAACTCTTTTCAGCCAAATGCCTTCCTCTGTTTAAGTTTATGAGTATGAACTGTTAAGATCAATTTGTGAAGGTTGGCAACAGCTGGACTTTACGATGGTGAAACAATAAGCACTACTATTTGTGTTTATTAACATTCATGAGAAAGTAACACCAAATGAATTCTATGGAAAATCAGGAGAGTTTCATCAACACTATAAATGCATTTTTGTGATTTTTTTCAGTGTTTTTTCCATTTCAGTGAAATATGATTTAGAAGATAGTAGTCATAGAACTATTACTACCTTTCTGAATGTATCAAATTACTAGCTCTAAGTTCCAATCACATTTTTTAAAAGTAGGACTTGAAGTATAGACAAGAAAAAATAGTTTCATGAATTAGGTTACTCCTTACACTTCTACAGACAAGTCTAGCCATTTGTTTAGGTAGAAAATCCTGTTTTTATAGAACACATTAGGCTTAAGAAACTCAAGTAATAGTTCCTTTTGATTCCACGTTATTGTGTCACCTGTCACTAAAGTATACAAATTATCTGCTTCTCTCACTTTCTGTATTCAATGTCTGCCAGCTTACTGAAGCTGCATGCAAATGTTTCTAAAGTATTCATACTCCTCCTCCATAACCATTGTTATTGTCCTAGTGAAGGACAATAGGTTCCTAGGTTCCTACTCAGTCTCTCATCTGCCTTCAGTCTCTCTCCCTTCGGACCTTCCAACAAGCCAGATAATCAGTGTTTAATAAATACTCTCCCTGAAGCTGGAGCCAAGATAGCGGAGGAGTAGCAGACTAAAATGACATCAGGTCCCAGGAGTTCAGCTAGATAGTTATCAAACCATTCCAAACACCTACAAACTCAAGAAGAGATAGAAAAGAAGGGCAGCAATTCTAGGAACAGAAAATCAACCACTTTCTGAAAGGTAGGATGTGCGGAGAAGTGAATTAAAGGACGGGAAGGTAGACTTCGGGGAGGGGCCAGCTCCCAGCAAGCGGTGGCGCAGTGGAGCACAAAATCAGAACTTTTAGAAGTCAGCTCCACTGAAGGACATCACTCCAGAGGCTAAGCAGGGGTAGAGCCCTTGCAGGGACAGTGTGGTCTCAGGTCCTCTGGGGTCATAGAAAGATTGGGGGTGTCTGAGTGTGGCAGAGGAGCCAGGTATTGAATTGGGGAAGCCAACTACAGAGACAGAGCCGATGAGTGAGTTTTCAGATTGGGGTTACTTTAAACCATGATCCAAGGCACAGTTGGCCTGCTGCTCTTCGAGCAGGGACCCCACAAGTGACAAATCCAGAGACACACCCTCCTTCCTCCTCCAGGAGGAGCAGCACAGGAACACGTGGCAGGAATCTGCTGGGTTTGCAGACTCCAACCAGGGTTGTGTGCCAGAGATAGAAATGCTAAATCACAGGCTGGATGAGCTCAGAGTGCAGATAGAGAATAGGGAGACAGTTTTTCTGTTTTTGAAAACAGAAAATTGACTGTTTTTCTCTGAGGACACACTGAGGAGTGGGGCCCTGAGCTCTCAGCTCCTCTGGGCTAGAGACTAAGAGGTCACCATTTTTATTCCCATCCTCCAGAGATCTACAGAAAGTGTTCAGGGAACAAAAGCACCCGAGAGCCCCAAGCAGATTATGCAATTCCGTCTTGGGCAAAGCTCCAACAGGCTCCTCCCCCAGAAGATGAGTAAGAACATCCAGCCAAGATCAAGCTTACCAATTAAGGAGAAAAGCAGAACTCCAGAGCTAGGGGAAACCAACGTATCGAATTCACGGCTTTTTCTCCATGATCCTTTAGCCTTGTAAAGTCAATTTTTTTTTTTAAAGATTTTATTTATTTATTTGATAGAGAGAAATCACAAGTAAGCAGAGAGGCAGGCAGAGAGAGAGAGGAGGAAGCAGGCTCCCTGCTGAGCAGAAAGCCCGATGTGGGGCTCGAACCCAGGACCTGGGATCATGACCTGAGCCGAAGGCAGCGGCTTAACCCACTGAGCCACCCAGGCGCCCCAAAGTCAATTATTTTTAAATTTTATTTTCTTTCTTATTCTATTTGTTTAACTTTTTTTTCTTTCATCTCTTAAGGTTATTTAACTAATTTATCTTAGCAGTACCTTTCTTTAAAAAAAATTTTTTTAAACCTTCATTGTTATAGGCATATTTTATCCCTTCATTGTATTTAATCTTATTTTTTGAAAACATATAGTTTCTTTTTTCCTTAAAATTTTGGGATACATACTCTTCTAGTAGATCAAAATATACCCTAAATCTAACACATGGCTTTGTTCTAGTCTCCAGCCTGAGAACATTCTCTCCACATTTTTTTTTTCCCAACCAAATTATCTTATCAATTCCTTTTTTAGATTTTTTTATTTTTAGTTTTCATCCTTACGGTCATATTCCATCCCTTCATTGTGTCTACCCTTATTTTTGTATATATAGAAGTTTTCCTTTCTTTAAAATTCTGGGAGGTAGTTTCTTCTAGGAGACCAGAATACACCCAAAATCAAGTGGTGGCTCTGTTCTATTCACCAGTCTAATATGTGTGTGTGTGTGTGTCTGTGTGTGTATTTTTTTTTCTTTTTTTCCCCTTTCCTCTCCCCCCAGTTTTGGGTCTCTTCTGATTTGGTTACCATACATTTCTCTAGAATCTTTGCCACCCTTTTAGTATTTTATCCTCTCATTCATATATTCTTCTCTGGATAAAATGAGAAGGAAGAAAAAAAAAACACAACACCAAAACACACACACACACACACACACACACACACACACACACACACACAGATAAGAGGCAATACCAATGGCTAGGGACCTAATTGATACGGACATTGATAATATGTCAGATCTAGAGTTCAGAATGACTATTCCCAAGGAGCTAGCTGGGCTCAAAAAAAGGCATGGAAGAGATTAGAGAAACCCTGTCTGGAGAAATAAAATCATTTTCTGGAGAAATAAAAGAAGTAAAATCTAACCAAGCTGAAATTTAAAAAGCCATTAATGAGGTGCAATCAAAATAGAGGCTCTCACTGCTAGGATAAATGAGGCAGAAGAGAGAATTTGTGATATAGAAGACCAAATAATGGAGAATAAAGAAGGTGAGCAAAAGAGAGACAACTAGTGGACCACGAGGGGAAAATTCGAGAGATAAGTGATACCATAAATGAAACAATATTAGAATAATTGGGACTCCAGAAGAGTAAGAGAGAGAGGGGCAGAAGGTATACTGGAGCGAATGATAGTAGAGACTTTCCCTAATATGGCAAAGGGAACAAGCATCAAAATTCAAGAGGTGCAGAGAAGCTCCCTCAAAATCAGTAAGATTAGGTATGTACCCCACCATCTAATAGTAAAACTTAGAAGTCTTAGAGACAAAGAGAAAATCCTGAAAGCAGCTTGGGACAAAAAGTCTGTAACACACAATGGTAGAAATATTAGATTGGAAGCAGACCTATCAACAGAGACCTGGCAAGCCAGAAAGAACTGGCATGATATATTCAGAGCACTAAATGAGAAAAACATGCAGCCAAGAATACCATATCCAGCAAGGCTATCACTGAAAATAGAAGGAGAGATAAAAAGCTTCCAGGACAAACAAAAACTAAAGAATTTGTAAACACCAAACCAGCTCTACAGGAAATATTGAAAGGGGTCCTCTAAGAAAAGAGAGAGCTTAAAAGTAGTAGACCAGAAAGGAACAGAGACAATATACATTAACAGTCACCTTACAGGCAATACAATGGCACTGAATTCAGATCTCTCAATAGTTACCCTGAATGTAAATGGGCTAAATGCCCCAATCAAAAGACACAGGGTATCAGAATGGATAAAATAAAAACAAAAGCCATCAACATGCTGCGTATAAGAAACTCATTTTAGACCCAAAGACACCTCCAGATTTAAAGGGAGGTGGTGGAAAACAATTTACCATGCTAATGGACATCAAAAGCAACATGGTGTGGCAATCGTTATATCAGATAAATTAGATTTTAAGCTAAAGACTATAATAAGAGATAAGGAAGGACACTAGATCATACTCAAAGTGCCTGTCCAACAAGATCTAACACTTTTAAACATCTATACTCCTAACATGGGAGCAGCCAACTATATAAACCAAGTAATAAAAAAATCAAAGAAACACATCAACAATAATACAATAACAGTAGGGGACTTTAACACTCCCCTCAATGAAATGGACAGATCATCTGAGCAAAAGATCAACAAGGAAATAAACGCCTCAAATGACACACTGGACCTGATGGACATCACAAATATATTCAGAACATTCCATCCCAAAGCAACAGAATACACATTCTTCTCTAGTGCACATGGAATATTCTCCAGAATAGATCACATCCTGGGCCACAAATCAGGTCTCAACTGGTGCCAAAAGATTGGGATCATTCCTTGTACATTTTCGGACCACAAGGTTCTGAAGCTAGAACTCAATCACAAGAGGAAATTTGGAAAGAACCCAAATACATGTAGGCTAAAGAGCATCCTACTATAGAATGAATGGGTCAACAACAAATTAAAGAAGAATTGAAAAAATCATGGAAACAAATGATAATGAAAACACAATGGTTCAAAATATGTGGGACACAGCAAAGGCAATCCTGAGAGGAAAGTATATAGCGATACAAGCTTTTCTCAAGAAACAAGAAAGGTCTCAAGGACACAACCTAATCCTACACCTAAAGGAGTTGGAGAAAGAACAGCAAGGAAAGCCTAAACCCAGCAGGAGGGGAGAAATCATAAAGATCGGAGCAGAAATCAATGAAACAGAAACCAAACCAAACCTAACAAACAACAATAACAACAGCAACAACAGCAACAAAAAAAACCAATAGAACAAATCAATGAAACAAGTTGATGGTTCTTTGAAATAATTAAAAAGATTGATAAACCCCTGGACAGACTTATCAAAAAGAAAAGAGAAAGGACCCAAATAAATAAAATCATGAATGAAAGAGGAGAGATCACAACCAACACCAAATAGATACAAACAATTGTAAGATCATATTATAAGCAATTATAAGCCAGCAAGTTTGACAATCTGGAAGAAATGGATGCATTCCTAGAGACATATAAACTACCAAAATTGAACCAGGAATAAATAGATCTGGACAGACCCATAACCAGGAAGGAAATTGAAGCAGCCATCAAAAATCTCCCAACAAACAAGAGCCCAGGGAGAGACAGCTTCCTAGGGGAATTCTACCAAACATTTAAATATACTCCTGAAACTGTTCCAAAAAATAGAAATGGAAGGAAAGCTTCCAAACTCATTTTATGAGGCCAGCATTACCTTGATCCCAAAACCAGACAAAGACCCCATCAAAAAAGAGAACTACAGACCAATATCCTTGATGAACACAGATGCAAAAATTCTCACCAAAATACTAGCCAATAGGATCCAACAGTACATTAAAAGGATTATTCACCACAACAAAGTTGGATTTATTCCAGGGGTACAAGGATGGTTCAACATCCGCAAATCAATCAATGTGATATAATATAGTAATAAAAGAATAAGAAACATATGATACTCTCAATAGATGCTGAAAAAGGATTTGACAAATTACAGCATCATTTCTTGATCAAAGCTCTTCTATGTGTAGGGAGAGAGGGTGCATACCTCAATATCATCAAAGCCATCCATGAAAAATCCACAGTGATTATCATTCTTAATGGAGAAAACCTGAGAGCCCTTTCACTAAGGTCACAAACATGACAGGGATGCCCATTATCATCACTGCTCTTCAAATAGTACTAGAATTCCTAGCCTCACCAATCAGAAAACAAAAAGAAATTAATCCAAATCAGCAAAAAAGTCAAATTTCACTCTTTGCAGATGATATGATTCTTTATGTGGAAAACCCAAAAGACTCCACTCCAAAACTGCTAGAACTCATACAGGAATTCAGTAAAATGTCAGGATATAAAATCAACGCACAGAAATCAGTTGCATTTCTATACACCAACAACAAGACAGAAGAAAGAGAAATTAAGTAGTTAATCCCATTTATAATTGCACCCAAAACCATAAGATACTTAGGAAAAACCTAACCAAAGAGGCAAAGAATCTGTACTCAAGAAAACTATAAAGTACTTGTGAAACACTGAGAAAGACACAAAGAAATGGAAAAATGTTCCATGCCCATGGATTAGAAGAACAAATATTGTTAAAATGTCTATGCTACCTAAAGCAATCTACACGTTTAATGCAATCCCTATCAAAATACCATCCATTTTTTTTCAAAGAAATGGAACAAATGATCCTCAAATTTATATGGAACCAGAAAAGACCCAGAATAGCCAGAGGAATGTTGAAAAAGAAAGCCAAAGTTGGTAGCATCACAATTCCAGACACAAGCTCTGTTACAAAGCTGTCATCATCAAGACAGTATGGTACTGGCACAAAAACAGATACATAGATCAATGGAACCGAATAGAGAGCCCAGAAATAGACCCTCAAGTCTATGGTCAACTAATCTTCAACAAAGCAGGAAGGAATGTCCAATGGAAAAAAGGCAGTCTCTTCAGAAATGGTGTTGGGAAAATTGGACAGCCACATGCAGAAAAATGAAACTGGACCATTTCCTTATACCACACACAAAAACAGACTCAAAATGGATGAAGGACCTCAATGTGAGATAGGAATCCATCAAAATCCTTGAGGAGAACACAGGCAGCAACCTCTTTGACCTAGGTCACAGCAACTTCTTCCTAGAAACATCGCCCAAGGCAAGGGAAGCAAGGGAAAAAATGAACTACTGGGACTTCACCAAGGTCAAAAGCTTCTGCACAGCAAAGGAAACAGTCAAAAAAACCAAAAGACAATTGACAGAATGGGAGAAGATATTTGCAAACAACATATCAGATAAAGGGCTAGTATCCAAAATCTATAAAGAACTTATCAAACTCAACACCCAAGGAACAAAGAATCCAGTCAAGAAACGGGCAGAAGACATAAACAGACATTTCTGCAAAGAAGACATCCAGATGGCCAACAAACCCATGAAAAAGTGCTCCACATCACTGGGCATCAGGGAAATACAAATCAAAGCCACAATGTGGTACCACCTTACACCAGTCAGAATGGCTAAAATTAACAAGTCAGGAAATGACAGATGCTGGCGAGGATGCGGAGAAAGGGGAACCCTCCTACACCGTGGGTGGGAATGCAAGCCCGGTGCAACCACTCTGGAAAACAGCATGGAGGTTCCTCAAAAAGTTGAAAATAGAGCCACCCCATGACCCAGCAATCACACTACTGGGTATTTACCCTAAAGATACAAATGTAGTGATCTGAAAGGTCACATGCACCCAAAGGTTTATAGCAGCAATATCCACAATATCCAAACTATGGAAAGAACCTAGATGTTCATTAACAGGTGAATGCATAAAGAAGATGTGGTATATACATACAACGGAATACTACACAGCCATCAAAAGAAATGAAATCTTGCCTTTTGCAATGACATGGATAGAACTAGAGGGTATAATACTGAGTGAAATAACTCAATCAGAGAAAGACAATTATCATATGATCTCCCTGATATGAAGAATTTGAGAGGCAACGTGGGGAGCCGCGGGGGTAGGGAAGGAAAAAATGAACCAAGATGGGATCAGGAGGGAGATAAACCATAAGAGACTCTGAATCTCACAAAACAAACTAAGGGTTGCTGGGGAAGGGAAGAGGGAGAGGGTGGTTGTGTTATGGACATTGGGGAGGGTATGGGCTACGGTGAGTGCTGTGAAGTGTGTAAACCTGGCGATTCAAAGACCTGTACCCCTGGGGCTAATAATAATACATTATATGTTAATAAAAAATAAAATTAAAAAAAAAAAGAATTTTGATAAAGATGACAACCAGCCTTCTTATTGTCCAGTCTAACTCAGTTCCTTTAAGGGTGTGTTTTCCCACCCTAAAGAAATATAATAAATAATAATAAATAAATAAATAAGACAAATATCATATCAATCATTCATTGACTTCATTCTGATCCACTAGCTTTGCCTCCCTAGCATTATCCCTTACTTCTTTTTTGACCATCTCCTTTCTTATTGATTTCCATCCAACTTAACCTCAGCCTAAAGGGCTCTTCATCAGCTACCCTGAAAATTGCTTTCACCTCTATTCCAGAGTGACCCTGTAATGTGCATTTCAAAAGGGCATCTAGTGCCTGGACTCTGTCTTTCTCTATACTGAGACATGGCTGGCCAGTCTACCCTCAAAATGAGATGAGGATTTTGCATCATCACCCCCTGGGTACTGGTCCTAATTAAAAAGAAAAATGGAATGGGAAGAAATCAGAGAAGGGGACAAACCATGAGAGACTCTGGGCTCTGGGAAACAAACCGAAGATTACAGAAGGGAAGAGGGTGGGAGGATGGGGTAAACAGGTGATGGGTATTAAGGAGGGCACATGTTTTGATGAGCACTGGGTGTTATACGCAACTAATGAATCACTGGACACTACATCTAAAACTAATGATGTACAATATGTTGGCTAACTGAACATGATAAAAAATTTTTAAAAAAGGAAAGAAAATGGAATAATGAATGAAGGAGGTAGCTCAAGTCAGAAGCAGGTAGGGAAACTCTTTGGCAGTGTACCCTTAAAGACAGCAAAGAGCTTGAACCATATCATGGGGACATTGTAGTGCAGAAGTATAGAGAGCTAATGAGGTACTATGTCCTGCAACTAAGAGTACTGTCCTAGATATTAAAGAAAATAGAAATGTGGTATATTAATAAATATCTCCTCTATAATGCATTATGAGAATGCTTCACAATAAAACAAAGACATCTGAGTCTTTATTATGATCAACTGTAAAGATTTTTATATAGCTTACTTAGATTCACATTTAAGATGGTGGGGTCAATAGAAAGCCTAGGCAAATATTTCAAATTGTATTAAGTATTATGTTTGTTTTTATTTGTTTTAATGTGGTTCACATATTTATTATTTTGGAGGCGGGAGGCAGGTACTCAGGAGCTCTTGGTGGGGCAGCTTCCCCATCACAGGCTTCTGGCTGTGTAGCTGGCTCTGTGAATGGCAGCCATGCACAGATCTGGGCTATACTTCTTCTTGAAGTTCATGTGCCTGATGCTGCTGAAGATAGCCCGGGCATTCTTGCTGATGGTGGTCCACAGGTAGGAGGTAGCAGGGTTTGCTAGCCAAATCTCCAATTCATGACTACCACTACACATTTGCCATAGGCTGCCAGTTCCATGCTCATGGTCTTGCAGCAAAATCAACCCATCGCGGCAGAAGTTCTAAGCCTTCAGGTTACTGGGTTCTGTGCTGTATGTCTTGCTTGTTCCTCTTGATCAGGAAGCTGGAGCAGTTCTGCATGTTTATCCATCCACTGCAGGTGGGAGGGCATCATGGCAGCTCCTCTCACTATGGCAGCTGAGATGGAAAGAGCTCTTTATTTTTAAGCTGGCATTTAGGGATTGTGATGGACCAAGCATTGTGATAATCACCTCTGTGTATCATACTGTGTGATCATCATAACAAATCCAAAAAGTTGGTTTACCGTTTCCATTTTATAAATGAGAAAACTAAAGATCAAAACATTAAATAACATTACCCAATTAGTAAACACTGATACCCTGATACAGTTATACATCTGTTTCACCATAAACTTGTGCTTTAAACACCTTTGATATAGAACCTATATATTTTTTTTAATACAAATGGCATACTGGATCCACTGCCACCATAATCTCAGCTTTAATAAAAAAATAATTTGGGGGTCTTTTTTCTTTTCATATCTTTTAAGGCAGATTGTGTGATTCACAAAGTATCATAATAATTTTTACTGTATTTACTGTTTCATCTTT
Organism: Enhydra lutris kenyoni; assembly: GCF_002288905.1. NCBI lineage: Eukaryota > Metazoa > Chordata > Mammalia > Carnivora > Mustelidae > Enhydra > Enhydra lutris. The sequence goes on from NW_019154121.1 coordinate 19,049,172, forward strand.
TCATTTGAAGACATACATACTAGAGAAAATGGATGAATTTTCTCATTAAGAGAGCTCTTGCATTCTTTCAAAATTTTGCTACTATTGTAAAAGGACTGTTCTAATTTCAATGAACAAATGCAAGGACTGATGGCAAATCACTAATGGAAACTTGTATCAGGCACTCAGTTAAGTCATTAAGACCTAAAATATATTGAAAAGTGTTACTCTGGAAAAGAGAATTATCCAAAATCATGCATGGCTACACAAATATTGCAGCTTGACTGCATATTAGGGAAGAGAGTCAAGATATTAAGAAACACTTCAGGTTCAGAGATCTATAATTAATCTTGTCAATGGATATGGCAGGACAGATTCCTATTTAAACGTGCATCTTGATGAGACTTTTCCCTCATTTACTGTATCAGTACAGAGCACATCGGAGACCCAAGGGATCTAAACCCATTACAGTGGTTTTATAGTCAAGTTCATGCTCATTGCACGCCCTGCCTAGTGCTTGTGGCATTAAATATTTAACTGAGACCATGATGTTGTTGAGAAAGCAGCAGCTTTTAGTGTATCTTTTATACACACTATTGAAGAATAAATATAAAATTAAAAACTCTCTAAGACTCAAGGTAGAATAAATAGTCAGGGGACAACATATCTGTGTTTAATTCCTGTAAGTGAATTATATTAGAAAGCTTTCTTAATATATGTATACATCATATTCTATAGTACTGGAGTCAAATGGGAAGAACCATAAACAATAATTCCATCATTTAATTTTAACATGCAAATACAATGTGGACAAGAAAGTATGCTTCTAAACCTTGAAACAGTACTGAAGAAGGTAAATCACTTTGGAAGCTAAGAGATGAATTAAATTATCTTTTTTTTTTTTTTAAAGATTTTATATGTTTGAGAGAAAAAGCAGAGTATGAGAGATAGAGAGCATGCGTGGTGGGGTAAAAGGGCAGAGGAAGAAGAAGCAGGCTCTGCCCTGCCCCCCAGCAGGAAGCCTGATGTGAGGCTCAATTCCAGGACCCTGGGATCATGACCTGAGCCAAAGGCAGATGCTTAACAGACTGAGCCACCCAAGCACCCTACATTATTACCTTTCATTAATATTTAAAACCGAGGAAACAGGTGTACATCAATGAAAATGGAGATCTCTACTTTTAGCCAACAAATGGGTGAATTGTGGAGTTTCATTTTGATCAGACTTACTCTTCATTATTTGCCTTTAGAAAAAATAAGTTTTTAAAACAGAATACAGAATGAAGTTAATTTTTAGTCTTGCTCATATACTTTCTACTAGTTATAGTTTTTTAAGAAGTTTCTGTTATTAACCATAATTTAGCAGCATGCCACTGTAGGTTGTGATATGGCATGCATATGGCATTACATTTATGTAATTAATGGAATAAAGTTAGTAGAAAAGGAAAAGTGTTTATTAGAATACAAATGATACAAAGAAGAGCTATTTGTTTTCTTTATCATCCTCAATCTCTTGAGTCCAAGTAATTTCTAATCTGCACAGTGTCGACAGGTGGAATATGATCTATTCTACAACATGTTTTAGAATAGTGGACAGTAAAATAAATAAACAAAAATATCATTAGTAGGTAAAAGTCTAGGATTTACTGGATCTAGTTTAAAGGACTCTAATATCCTGTGTAGAAAGCACCCTGGTTCAAAGGAAATCAGAATAATTTTAGATACCTGTTATTCTAAGGGCCAATTTTAAACCATTTTCATTTTACTTAAGTCACCAAGCATTAATTTTCTCCATATTTTAGTGATGTCTAACCCTATATCATATACTTACTGCTCTACTTGTTGATTATCTTCTTCACTAGAATGAAAATTTCATTCAAAACTTTTGTCTTTTAACCTTCGTATATAGAGGCTTTTGAAGATTACTTCACTTTTATGGTATGTGAGAAATGAACCCTCTCATGCCTCCCATGCAAACAACAAGCAGCAATTATTGTTTTTCTCTAGGTACATCAATCCATAGCTCTCTGGACCCATGGGGAGTAAGGGAATAGTGAGATTTAGAAAGTTTAGAGAAGTTTTCAGAGAGTAGCCGTGTCTATAATTCTGTCTTTTCTCGTTCAAAGTTATTCTTTTTCCTTTTCTATCATACTCTCTTCATAATGTCCTATCTACTTGCTGATTTATACCCTAGTCATACTGAAGTTCTTCCACTTCCTAGAATATATCATATGCCTCACTTTTCTCTGGTCTTTTGCGTCTAACCCCCATCTGTCAGGATTAGTGTTTGCTTCATCACCCACTGCTCATTTGGTTAGTTCTTACTCATTCTTAAAGTCAGTCTGGTGTCACCTCTTTTGAGAAGTCTTTTCTGAGTCTCTGAATCTGTGTTTGTTGTTCCTGTTACATGATCTCATATTATCATGGATTTCCCATCCCACATTTACCACTCCCACCACCACGTCAGTTGTAACTGTTTTAAAGTTTGACTTCTTTGACAGAGCAGAAGCTCACCTAAAGGTAGAACCCATGACATGTTTCTTCATCATTTTGTCTCCGTTTATTTATTAGGTCCCTAATATAAATATAAGTATATATGTATGTGTATATGTCATGCATAATGGTAAGGGATTTGCAGTTTCTCCACTGATAAATGGGAATATCACTTGTCATAGAAAATATTATCACTAATATTACAAACTATATAGAACACAAATTCTTTTCAAAATACTTTGCTTATAAAGAAAATAAATCTATTCATGAAAAACTCCCACTTTATGCCAGGCACTTGAGAGGCCAGGTTTTGGTCACCTAGAGAAAGAACTTGGGTAGAGTTCAGCATGATCACTTTAGATCCACAGGCTGAGCTGATGCTCTGAGTTTTCATGACACAAGCTCTACAATATAAATTGCTGGTGGCTATTACAGATTTTCACTGAAAGGAGACAAAATGTGTGCCATGGCTGGAATAATCTGAAATAGCAATAGGAAGATTCTAACATGTATTTTTGTTATAATAATGACTCAATATGTGTCCAAATGATTACTCTATTTTCTTGCAGGGACATTTAATTATTCTATAAAATACCCCTCTACCATCCTATCACTACCACTTTGTTTTTACTTATCAGCATTTGTATGGTTGGTTCTAGGACTCTCAGCAGTCCCTTTCCTTCCTACACGGGGTTCTTAAGTCTGTGCTGCTGTATAACTTGAAGTTCCACAGTATCCCCTTACTGTAAGAAATATCTGAACAAGGGGCACCTGGGTGGCTCAGCGGGTTAAAGCCTCTGCCTTCAGCTCAGGTCATGATCCCAGGGTCCTGGGATCGAGCCCCACATCGGGCTTTCTGCTCCTCGGGGAGCCTGCTTCCTCCTCTCTCTCTGCCTGCCTCTCTGACTACTTGTGATTCTGTCTGTCTAATAAATAATTAAAATCTTAAAAAAAAAAAAAGAAATATCTGAACGATAAATGTGCCCTTGTATCACTTATCACACCTTATGTACATGGAAACTGGTTTATGTAATGACTGAGGAGATCTGAATCACAATGCTACACAACTGTGAGAGTAATTACATATAAATAGGCAACTTCAGGTACAATATAAGGTATATGACCTGATATATATGAATTATGATATGAAGACCAGGGGCATGAACCAAGGTTTTCTGTTTTAGTGATCATTGACTGTGTTTTGACCTATTATATCACTTTTTTTTTTATTTTAAAAGATTTTGTTTATTTATTTGAGAAAGAGAGAGAGAGAGAGAGAGAGAGCATGAGAGGGGAGAAGGTCAGAGCGTGAAACAGACTCCCCGTGGAGCTGGAGCCTGATGTGGGACTCGATCCTGGGACTCCAGGATCATGACCTGAGCTGAAGGCAGTCACTTAACCAACTGAGCCACCCAGGTGCCCCAACCTATTATATCACTTTTATATGTAACCAATCTCTGAAGCACAGGATCCTGACCACTGAGAATCAGTGAATAAGCTGTGACTGATCTGTGATGAGGAAGGTATCCTTCTGGTCTGAGGTAGAAACCAATGTGAAAGGGACCACTTGAATACCTACGAAGTGCCATATACTGAGATTCTTTCTGATATGCATATTGACACAAGCCTGAGAGGTAGGTCCTACCATCCCAGTTTTATACATGTGGAAACTGAGGTTTAAGTTAAGTCACAGAACAACCAGGGAAGGAATCTAGAAACTGAATTCAGTTATCCTGGAATTCAAAGTCTAAGAAAGTAAGGATCAATAGTGCTGCCAAAGCTATAGTTATGATTCAAAGATCTCTAAATTCAGTATCTGTAGGGGTGCCCTCAAAACAGCTGATGAAAGTGAAAGATATTCTTCCTGGAAAATAAAAATACTCAGTTTTATATGTTTTTTAGGAAAATTCATGGACTCTGAAATTTATCAACAGACATCTGGATCTCAGAATAATCTATAGGGAAGAAACCCAATCTTATTAAACTTTGCTTTCACCTTGATACATAAGATCCTTGCCAGGCACAGAATTAGTGATAAAGAGTTGAATGGAATAAATGAATTACAGAAGGAATGAATAAAAATTTTGTTGTTAATTCACATTATGCCTGTGTGGGTGCTTGGCGTGAGTGTCACTGTATCTCATGTTCTAATATTTATTGAACATCTACTAAATTTCAGATCCTTATTCATCACTCTATGTGCATTATTTAATTTAATCCTTACTATGGTCTTCGATTACAGACATACCTCATTTTACTGCATTTTGCTTTATTGTACTTTGTAGACATTGCCTTTTTTTACAAAGCAAAGATTTGTGGCAACTCTGCATTCAGCACATCTGTCAGCACCATTTTTTTTTAAACAATGTTCATTTAGTGTCTCTATGTCACATTTTGGTAATTATTGCAATATTTCAAACTTCATCATTATTATTTTATTTGTTATGATGATCTAAGATCGCCTATTATTGATGTTACTATTATAATTGTGTTGCGGCTTCAAAAACAATGCCCATAAAAGCCAACAAACTTCATTGTAAATGTTGTTTATATTCTGTTTTTTTCTTTTTCTTTTTCTTTTTCATTTTGTTGTGTGTATTCTTTTTTTTTTTAAAGGTTTTATTTATTTGACAGAGAGAGATCACAAGTGGGCAGAGAGGCAAGCAGAGAGAGAGAGAGGAGGAAGCAGGCTCCCTGTGGAGCAGAGAGCCCGATGTGGGACTCCATCCCAGGACCCTGAGATCATGACCTGAGCTGAAGGCAGAGGCTTAACCCACTGAGCCACCCAGGTGCCCCTGTTGTGTGTGTTCTGATTGCTCCACCAACCAGTTGCTCTGCTTTTTCTTTCCCTCTTCTTGGGCCTTCCTATTCCCTGAGACACAACATTTTGAAATTAAGCCAATTAATAACCCTACAATGACCTCCAAGAGTTCAAGTGAAAGGAAGAGTCACACCTCTCTCACTTTAAATCAAAAGCTAGAAATGATTAAGCTTATTGAGGAAGGCATGCTAAAGATAAGTCAAAAGCTAGGCCTTTCCACCCAACAGCCATGCTGTGAATTCAAAGAAAAAGATCTTGAAGGAAATTAAAACTGAAAGTGCTAATCCAGTGAACACATGAATGATAAAGCCTATTGCTGATATAGAGAATATTTTTGTGACCTGGATAGAAGATCAAACTAGCCACAATATTACTTTAAGCCAAAGCCTAATTCCCCAGAGCTTGGTCCTAACTCTCAATTCTATGAAGGCTGAGAGAAGTGAGGAAGCTGCAGAAGAAAAGTCTCAAGCTAGCAAAGAAGTTGGTTCCTGCAGTTTAAGGAAAAAAGCCATCTCTATAATGTAAAAGTGAAAGGTCCAACAGCAAGTGCTTATATAGAAGTTGCAGCAAGTTATCCAGATCTAGCTAGGAAAATCTATGAACGTGGGATCCTCAACAAAAGATTTTCAATGTAGCTCTAACTGCTTTATATGGAAGAAGATGCCATCTAGGACTTTTATAGCTAGAGAGGAGAAGTGAATACCTAGCTTCAAAGCTTCAAAAGACAGCATGACTCTCTTGTTAGGGACTCACATAGCTGGTGACTTGAAGCTGAAGAGAGTGCTCATTTACTGGTTGGGAAATCCTAGGGCCCTGAAGAATTAAGCTAAATCCACACTACCCCTGTTCTATAAAGGCCTGGATGACAGCACATCTGTTTATAACACAACTGCCTACATATTTTAAGCCCATTGTTAAGACCTACTGCTCAAAACAAGCAACGACTCCTTTCAAAAATATTATTGTTCATTGACAATTCACCTGGTCACCCAAGAGTGCTAATGGAGATGTACAAAGGAGGAGATTTTTTTTTTTTCATGCCTGCTAATACAACATCCATAATACAACCCATGGATCAAGGAATAATTTTGAATTTCAAACCTTAATGTTCAAGAAATATACTTCATAAGGCTATAGGCACCTTAGCTAGTCATTCCTCTGACAGAGATAGGCAAAATAAATTGGAAGCCTTCTGGAAATGATTCACCATTCAAGATGTCATGATAACATACATGGTTCATGGGAAAGGTCAAAATATCAACATGAACAGGAGATTGGAATAAGTTGATTCCAGGCCTCATGAGGGGTACAATACTCAAGTGGGGGCAATAACTGTATATGTGGTAGAAATGGCAAAAGAACTGGATTTAAAAATGGAGCCTGAAGATGTGATTAAACCGCCACAATCTCAGGATAAATCTTGAACAGACAAGGAGTTGTTTCTTAAGGATGAGCAAAAAAAAAGTGGTTTCTTTCTTTTCATTTAAAGATTTCAGTTATTTATTTGACAGAGAGTGTGTGTGTATAAGCAGGGGAAGAGGGAGAGGGAGAAGCATGCTCCCCGCTGAGCAGGGAACTCAATGACATGGCACTCAATCCCAGGACCCTGGGATCGTGACCTGAGCTAAAGGCAGATACTTAACCAACTGAGCCACCCAGGCACCCTGAAATTAGTTTCTTGAGGCAGAATCTACTCCTGGTGAAGATGCCATGAAGATGGTTGAAATAACAACAAAGATCTAGAATATTAATTAAATTAGTTGATTAGGCAGCAGCAGGGTTTGAGAGGATTGACTCTAATTTGGAATATAGATCTACTGTGGGTAATATGCCACTCTAACCTTGAGCAACTTATCTGACCAGTCAGCATTCATCAATATCAAGGCAAGACTCTCTACCAGCAAAAAGACTATGACTAAAAGTTCCAAAGATGGTAAGCATTATTTTAGTAATAAAGTATTTTTTAATTAAGGTATGTATATTGATTTTGTAGACAAAATACTATTGCACAATTAACAGACTATGGTATAGTATAAACATAACTTTCATATGTACTGTGAAAACAAACAAATGACCTGCTTTGTTGTAATATACACTTTACTGTAGTGATCTGGAACTGAACCAGCAATATCTCCAAGGTATGACTATATATAAATCTTACATCCAGGGAGGAAAACAGTGCCTAACACAAAGGGAACAAAATACAAGTCACAGGAGAAATGTGGTAGATATGTTCAGTAATGCTAACATTTATTAAATGCTTGCTATGTTCAATGTACATATCCAAATGCTTTACATATATTATCCTACCTTAATCCTCATAACCCTATGAAGCAAGTATTCATAGGAAATTTCTAGTTATCAAGTTATAAATACATAACTGAGATTTAGAGCAAATAAAAGGTCTTGACAAAGGTCAAAAAGCTATTAAGGAATGGGGACGATATTTGAATCTTGGACTTTCTGACCTTAAATCTCATAGAGAGTGAGACACGGAGAGAAAGTAGTTTGTCTAGAATCACGCAGCTACTATGTGACAAAGTAGGGAGATTAAGCCTGTCTTTCTTTCCACTACATCATTTCAATTCTACATACCATCATTTAATACCCCCAAATTAAGAAACATAACTTCCCAGCTACCCCTGATTTATCAGTTGTTGGCACTAACTAGCTATAGTGTCTATACTTCATAAGATAGTAAGGGAAAGATGGATACTAATTTGGCTACAAAATCTGGTAGCTTCATTGATCTTATGAGGTTCCAAACATTTGGGGAAAAGGATGATCACACATACCATAAATGCTTAAACCTGACATGATGCTTATTTAGACTGAAGAACTTCCCATATCTTTTACAGTCTCATCCTGGCTTAGTCCTGTACTGAAACTACAACTATATCCCATAATAGCCAGGTAGAGAAAGTATCAAAAGGGAAAATGTGGTTCCTAGCACTTTATTTTATGACATCTGATTAATTCTAACAGTCAATATAGAATGTTCAATTTTTAGCTACTTTCAGGCTCCTGTCATTTTGATACTTAATTATACCACTTTAGTCCATGTTTGCTATCACCATAAACCAGCATCTATATATCAAATAGTAGGTTATATTCATCCCATTTAACAAATGAAGGTAAATTTAAAGATACAGCATAAAGTATGGCTTACAATAGTAAGACATGAATTTAAATCTTGTCTCTATTTATATGATACTTGTAGGAGCTTCAGCAAAACACTAATCTAAAAATCTCAGTTTTATCATCATTAAAACAGAAATAGTAAGATACATGTCTCATAATGTAATGGCTATTAAGATAAGATTATATAAAGTACTTGTAATAGGGCTTTCATACAAAAAGTCCTTAAAAATTGCTTATTTAAATACACTTCTTGTATGAATGACCCTTGAGCAACATGGGTTTGAACAATGTAGGTCCATTTATATGCAGACATTTTCAATAAATGCATTGCAAAAAATTTTTGGAGATTTGTGATAACTTGAAAAAACTTCAGACAAGCCACATAATCTAGAAATATTTTTTAAAAATAGAAAAAAGTTAGGTATGTCATGAGTGCACATGTGTTATTACTAGTCTATTTTATCACTTACTACCATAAGATATACACAAATCTATTATAAGAAGTTAAAAGTCTACCAACACTTATGCACACAAAATAAACTGTACATGGCACATTTTACTGTTGAGAAAAATGTAAACAAATGTAAAGATGCAATATTAAATCATAACCGTATAAAATTAACTGTAGTACATATCATACTACTATAATAATTTTGTAGCCACCTCCTATTGCTATTGTGGTGAGCTTAAGTGTTACAATATCTGCTTAAAATGCTGCATGGCAATAATCATCTTTGCTTGAGCAGCTCCTATCTCCAGTAAATCCTGTCACAATAAAAAGTGATCTCTTAAGGTTTTCAGTATTAGTAGTTTTTCAGTATTAGTAGTTAAGTTTTTCCTATCTTTATCTATAATATCCTAATCATAAAGGGACAATAGATAACCTTGATAAAAATAGAACACAAGGGGCACCTGGGTGGCTCAGTTCATTAAGCATCCTAAGACCTGAGC